>NC_051067.1:102174554-102774554 GCF_004664715.2 Peromyscus leucopus | reverse complement strand
TAAGAGTTGGTTTTAAGTTGTTATTGGTAATGGTCAGGAAAAAAAGCTGAACAAAGGAGATTAGATTCAGGGATCTCATTTTAAAAAGAAAAGGGGAGATATAGAAATGATAGGATAAAGGGTGTATTATTGAACCTACATTAATAAAAAATATTAATCTTAAATATTTTACATTGTTATGGATTTTGGTTTACTGATACAAATTTAAATTTAATTTTGTTATACTGTATGTATATTTCTACTCTTATTTAAGGTATTGTGTTTATGTAGCTCACTTAAAAATGTATGTGAGATACATTTCTACTCTTATTTAAGGTATTGTGTTAATGTAGCTCACTTAAAAATGAAAAAATCTGTAAGCCAAATGCAGAGAGAGCAGGCGATGAACATGTCACGCTAATAAAGGTACTGCCATGTGGCAGAGCATAAATACGGAATATAGATTAAGTTAAAATGTAAGAGCTAGTTAATAATAAGGCTGAGCTATTGGGCAGGCATTTATAATTAATATTAAGCCTCAGAGTGATTGTTTAAGAGCTGCTGCAGGACAGGAAGACTCTACAAACATACTTTCTTAATTAGTGAGAGATGGGGGTGGGCTTGAGCCCATTTTGGGTGATGGCATCTTGGATTGGTGATCCTGGGTTCTATAAAAAGGCAGATTATGTGAGCCATACAGAGCAAGCTATTAAGCATCACTCCTCCATGGCCTTTGCATCAGCTTCTGCCTCCAGCTTCCTGACATGTCTTACTTCCTGTTCTGATCTCCTTTGATGAAAAACAGTGATATGGAAGTATAGCCAAATAAACCCTTTCCTCTGCAAATTGCCTCAGACATGATTTTGCAATATCTTTATTCCATTCGGTAGTACAATTATTGTTTGTTTATTTTTTTATCTTATTACTTTAATAATCTATAATTGTTTCTTTTTCCGTGCTTATGGTGTCATACCCTCAACACTCTAGCTCATTCCAATCTCCTAAAGGAGTTCTCCTATGTATTTTTCCTAGCTTCAAGTTTTACTTATTTAAATATGCAATTTATATGGGAATAATGTTTGTAAGTTTTGAGAAATGGGAAGTTAGTTTTATTCTTTTGCATTTAGATACCCTGTTTCTCTCGCACCGTTAATTGGAAATGTCTTTTCTCCAAAGAATGATCTTAATATTTGTATCCTTGTTGAAAATCATTTGTAGATGAATTAATTAATTCTAAGTTCTCTTTTTTTGTTTTTTGTTTTGTTTTGTTTGTTTGTTTGTTTGTTTGTTTGAGACAGGGTTTCTCTGTATAGCTTTGTGCCTTTCCTGGAATTCACTCTGTAGCACAGGCTGGCCTTGAACTCACAAAGATCCACCTACCTCTGCCACCCAAGTGCTGGTATTAAAGGTGTTCAACACCACCACCTGGTTTAAGTTCTCTTTTACAGTAAAATTAATGTGTGTGTGTGTGTTTTCCTCCAATATCATTCTGACCTTATCACTACAATTTTTTATTGTACTTTGAAGACTCTCATTCCTCCAGGTAGTTTGTCTTTTGGAAAATTTGTGTGAGTATCCAAATATTTTAGGATATTTTTGCTGGTTCTATGAAGAATGTCATCAATGTTAAAATTGAGAGTTAATGTAGATCTTTTTTTTCTTTGATAGTGTGGACATTTCAACTATCAATTCTCCCAACTCAGGAACAATACATATACTGACAAATTTTCATGTGTCTTCTTCAAGTTTTTGTCAATAACTTAAAGTGTTTACTATAGACTTTTTACTTCTTATCCTAATTCTTTAATCTTAGGCTATTTTGTGACAATTGGTGATATATATTTTATTTTATGTTATATATTAATAACATAGTATGTATATCTATTTCACACCAGGTCTATGTGAAATAGTGTGTGGTATTGAACCCAGAGTTTTCTGAAAGTTAAGCAAGTACTCTATCAACTAAGTTATGTCTCCAGATATGTTTTCCAGATATCTATATTAGATATTTTTCTATCAATATGTACAAAATTTTTGGATTTTTTTCTAATATGTCATTTTCTTCAAATGAACTTGTCATTATAAAAGATCCTCCTTTTTCCTTTTATGCTGTTGATATTTATAGTATTTTCTACTCATATAAGTTTGGTTACTCTAGCTTTCCTTTGCATTTCATTCATATATAAATAGTTCTGTCAGGTGTTCTAGGATATTCACACATTTTACTGGTTTCTTTGATCTTTCCTTCAGAAACTTTACTTAGCCTTTGAAAGCGTAATTATAGTAAGTTTGGAGTGTCCCTATTTGAAATAGATTTCACTTGTGATTTGGCCTACCAGCATCTTAATGTCTGTAATCTACAGACTTTGATACTTACTTTGAATTAACTCTCAGTTCTCCCTCTGTCTCTGTGGTACTCTCAAGTCCCTCCTGAAACACAGTAACTCAAATGTTCTATTGATTCTATCCTAAAATGTCTTTATTCTGTTTTATTTTTCTCTTCCAAACATATTTTAAAACTTCGAAAGGTGGTGTTTTCTTCTGCTTGATCTACTCTAATAATTATGCTTTTGTTGCTTATTTATTTTAACTAGGTATCTTCTCATCAGTTTTTTTTCTATGTTTCAGTTTGATTTGAATATTTTTCTATGTCTTAAAGCTTATTTTTATTGAGTTTCTGTAAAACATTTGTAAATTCTCCATGTGAGGGTTTATACATCACCATTACTTTATAGTCAGTTTTCCACGCTTGGCAATGATCATTCAATGAAGCCATGGTTCCATGAAAGTTCTTGGAACACATCTGTTTGTGTTAGTCAAGTTTTGTCCCCCAAAAACTTCTCAGGGCAAACAATTTAGAAAGAAAGTTTATTCATATCAAAGTATGAAAAGTTTCAGTACAATGTGCTACTTTGGATATTTAGTGGCCCATCATGATGGAAGCATATCGCAAAGAAAATCACTTACCTGGTAGTAGTCAGCAACAGCTGTCCCATTAAATGGCAAAACTTCAGTGATCTGAAATCTGTTTCACTAAATCCTACATCTTAAAGTGTTTGCAGCCTCCTAATAGCACCACTCTGCAGAGAAGCCTTTAAAACATGGGTCTTTGTGGAATATTCTAGAAACAAACAAAACCTTATTCATTATACACTCACAGAAGAATTGGGTATTTATTGCAGCTCTCAAATTCTTGTTTTGTTTGTGCTTGCTTTTAAAGAATGATTTTGGTTCAGTAATTTATCTGAACTTATAGTCACTTAGGCTATTTGAACATTGAGGACACCATAACTCTAGGTTTGCTTTGAGACTGTTTTTATATGTTTTCTTAGTTTGAGCACTAGAATGTGATCCAAGCCCTGTTTGTCCCAAATTCTCAGGTGGTATTTTCTTCAATATGAACCAAGGATGTTTATGAAGAGTAGCCATTTTTTTTTATCTTTCTCTTAGTTGAAATAGACCCATATATGTCACTTGTTGTCACTGGGTTACAGTCAGGCAGTGTTGCCTTCTAACAGTTATACCAGTAAAAGTGTCCCAAAATTTTTTTGATAGAATTTTATCCCTTCCATGTTTCTTCAACTCATTATGTTGAAATGTTCACTTACATTCTTCTTCACTGTAGAATTGTCATTTTTTTCATGTCTTCCATTGTGGCCTGCTTGAACTTGTTTTGTCTGCTTCACATACCTGGGAAGGAGGTCCTGGGGTATACGAAAGAAAACTTGGAGACCAAACCAGTAAGTAACTCTTCTTTGTGGCTTCTATTTAAATACTTGCCACTGAGCCTCTATCTTAAGTTCCTTCCTTGACACCCCTCAGGGATGGACTGTTGTATACAAATATAAGATGAGATAAGGACTTTTCTACATAAGTTACTTTTGGTTACGACACTTTCTCCTAAGAATAGAAACCCTAAGTAAGACTTATTGCCTGTCATCTTTGTTGAATATTCTGTCTTTTTATTATGAAATTGTGCTAGATGTTACAAGGTACCACAAGACATTAAGATCATATAAATAGATGCATTTCTGTCTATACATAATGAAACCTCTGTGCCTAGTGTCTAATCTTTGCTAGAGAGTGAAAGAAGTAGTGTGACTGATCACACATCATGATGTACACTCATGTACCATAGTCAACACTGAAGTATATATTTTCTACTGTTGCTTATTGTTAATAGACTATGGTGTAGTTGGAAGTTTCCCTGTGTCCCACCCAGTCCTGTAGCCACTCAGTCCCCAGTAAACACACAGAGGCTTATATTAATTACAAACTGTATGGCCTATGGCTCAGGCTTCTTGCCAGCTAGCTCTTTCATCTTAAATAAACCCAATTCTATTAATCTCTGTCACTACAGAGGGTGGACACACAAACAAGACTGGATATGTGAAGGAGTTCTGTGAGAAGTATGACATCTAGCTTCATGTAGAGGCTGTCAATGTAGAAGCATTAACTCTAGACTCTGTCTCCTCATTCATGCTGACTGTAACCAAATGGAAAAGCCTAACATGGGCATAGACTCCTGGGTTAGGGCTGTGTTGGCAGCTGATCCTCCAGTGTTGTTCTGCAAACACAGGGATCCTGACATAACATTATTAGGCAGTCTTATAAACTAATACTGCACTAAAACAAACAAAAAAGGTCAAGGGATTTTTAGAACATAGCATAAAGGCAAAACACTTGGTTTGTACCCATACAGCCCTAATATCTGCCACTGATATACAGATAAAATAAAACACACCAAACACAAAAGACCAGGGTAACTGACATTTGAACTCTATTGTTGAGGGATGTGTATATCATTTAATATGACATTATACCTGAAGTTTTTCCTTCAAACCATAAAAAACAGTGCATGAGTGGTAAGCCTTCTTTGATAACCTGCAATCTTTTGACAAAAGTATATGTATAGTTTTCAAATTTTATCTTCACTACTAAACAGAGAAATTAGTCATGAAATATAATCATTACATGAACTGATATCTGCTATTTTTTTTTATCAATATCAGTTAAATTTTACCACAAACATTCAGATATGTACTTTAGAAACTCCCATGTGCCATTCAGAAGCAGGTACATCAGTATCTGTCTCATTATTCAGATCACTTAAGTAGACTACTTACATTTTCTGTAAAATCATGTTATCACTTTTAAGAGTGATATTAAGTTAAAATGAAATTATAAATAGATAGTCACTGTTGTTTGAATCTTATAATGAAAATTATCTTATAATAAAAATCCAGAGGTATATTTTGGGGTGAAACCTGAAAGATCAGAAAAGCAGAGCAAGCCACGGCCAACCTCACTTCTACAACTCCTATCCTGTTTCCTCAGACTGAAAGCCTCTGAGTCCTCATCTGAAAGGGTTTCAGCTGAACTGCTTTAGTTCCTGTTTCCTTATGCCTTGCATACCTTTCTTCACTATGCTGTCCCTTCCTGGGATTAAAGGTATGTGTGATTCTTAGTACTGGGATTAAAGGCATGTGCCACCAATACCTGGCTGTGTTTCCAGTGTGGTCTTAAACTCACTCACAGAGATGCAGATGGATCTCTGCCTCCTAAGTGATAGGATTAAGGGTGTGTGCCACCACTGTCTGGCCTTTATGTCTAATCTAGTGGCTGGCTATGTCCTCTGATCCTTGAGGCAGGCTTTATTAGGGTACACAATATATCACTGCAAGTCACAACACAATAAGTATCTCATGTTAGGTACTTGAAATATACTATTAGACATCACAACAAAAGAAATATCAACAAATAAGAAAAATCCACAAGAGAAATATCAAGAACCTGAGAGGTGTCAACAACACAGCAAAACAGGAAGTCCCGAGTCTCACTTTCCACCATAGCACTCAGCCCAACACAGTACAATGAACACACTTTTAGAAACTGGAAGAGTAATTCCTCAAGAGGCTTATATTCCAATTTGTTATGTGATGGCTTCTGTAAAGTAAAAGAATTAAAGGTCCCCTCTCCCTGGCCCATGTGTGAAATCATCAGTACAATAAAAAGCCTTGGCTTCTATACAAAAAGCCTCTTGGCAAGTCCTCTGACTGAGAAATCCAGTACAAAGGTCTTCCAAGTTTTGTTAGTTTAGTCATCAAAAACAATCTAATGGAACTCCCAGGCTCCAGACAGAAATTAATCTGTGAGTGTATAATAGTGATGTGAAGAAAAGGGAATCATGGCTTGCTAAGCAGACAGGCAATTCTTAAGAGAGCTCACATAACAATAATACTAAACCAGATATCTCCTTCTCTTCCGGTGCTTAAAAGCTAATAAATGCCAGCCAGTAAATGTCACTGCAGCTACATTCTCTGAAAAATCCTGACACCTTTATTAACTGGGTATCTATTCAATTTATTGAGCTGTATGGGTTGCCTTATATATACACTGTGCAGTTTAATATGAGAAATAAAGACAAGAAGATGGCTTGCACTCTGCTCCTCTATGAGTTCCAGATTAAAGGACAATATAAAAAAAGCATCACCACACAGGGTGAACATGGAGTCTTTTGTTAGCAAAATGTAAGAATTTTAGAAGGCTTACTAGGATGATTTTCTCTTTCAGAGTATGAAAAGTCATGAGGCAGAATGAAGGTGGGTTGAAATGAACTTTGCCATGTCTGTGGGAGAGAAGAGCAGAAAAAGCTAGGAGAAAAAAAATGACTGATGGCTGGTAAAAGCTTTAAGATTACATGTTTCTGGCCTGATATTTTTTCTTTTTAGAAGACAATTTTATTGACATACAATTTAAATACCATATATTTCACCCACTTGTAGTGTAAAATTCAGTGTTTTTTCTATATTAACATTTGCAGAATCACCAACAAAACCAGTTTTAGAACAATTTTATAATTCCTCCACCAAACAAAGTCTTTGTCTACTTTCAATCCTTCCTTATTTCCCACCAATCAGTTTTATATCTCCAACCCCAGGCACTACTTATTTACTTTCTATTTCTGTAATTTTGAGTGTGTGTGTATGTGTGTGTGTGTGTGTGTGTGTGTGTGTGTGTGTGTGTGTGTGTTTGACAGGTTTTTACTGTATAGCACTTGTTGGACTGAAACTCACTATGTAGACCTGTAGACTCGATTAGCTTGAAAATCATAGAGATCTTCCTATTCCTTCCCATAATATGCTGGGATTCAGGAAATGCACCACTGTTTCTGGCTAGATTTGCTTATTTGAACATTTAATATTACTGACTTATACAATGTACATTTTTTAACAATTGAGTTTTTTTTCCTTACAATGTTTTCAAGGTTACACAATTGTTGTAGCATAAACTAGGACATGGCTGGATTTTCTTATTGAAGAGAATTCTATTCTGTGGAAACTATATTTATATGTACACTTGATAATGATAGGCTTTGGGTAGTTTCTGCTTCTTGTCCATGATGAGCAATGCTGTTATATGCACTGATGAAAATTTTTGTGAATGCGTATTTTCATTTCTTTTGGATATATTTCTTGGAGAAGAATTGCTGTATCATGCTGTAAGTCTATTGTTGGCACATGAGAAACTTCCACCCTGTTTCCAGAATAGCCTTACCAGTTTACATCCTTGAAGCAAGCCATGGGGTTTCCAACTTCTCTATATCCTTTCTAACACTTATTATTATGCATTTTTTGTTTATAATCATTCTAGTTGATATGAAGTGGAATCTCATTTTGGTTTTGATTTACATTTTCCTTCTAGTTAATAATGTTGACAATATTTAAATGAACTTGAATTCTTGTATATCTTTTTGGAAAAATG
The DNA here is from genome assembly GCF_004664715.2 of Peromyscus leucopus. Classification (NCBI taxonomy): domain Eukaryota; kingdom Metazoa; phylum Chordata; class Mammalia; order Rodentia; family Cricetidae; genus Peromyscus; species Peromyscus leucopus. The sequence continues at coordinate 102,766,811 of NC_051067.1, read as the reverse complement.
TCTGCTCATTTAATTTTAATATTGTCTCTTGTGTCTTCTGTCTGTGTTCCAGATAAGGACCTTATCAAACGCATGACATTCATGTGTCTTCTACTTCAGGGGTTATCTGTTAACTTAATTGATTTTTGTTATAGTACTGAAGTTTTAGTTTTTTATATTTTTGAGATTATAACATAATTACAACAGTTTCCCCTTCCGTTTCTTGCCTACAAACCCTCCAATATAACTCTCCACTCCCTCCTTCAAATCGATCATCTCTTTTTTCACTAATTGTTATTGCATTTATTTATGCATATGCATATACACGTATATTCCTAAATATAATCTCTTCAGTCCATATACTATTACACACACACACACATATATATGTGTGTGTGTGTGTGTGTGTGTGTGTGTGTGTGTATGTGTGTGTTTGTGTGTGTGAATGTATGTATATGTATGTATGTTTTCAGAGCTGATCACATGGCACTATACAACCAGTCAATGTGTCCTTCCATGGGGAGGACTATGTCTTTCATTCCCAGTTTTGTTCAGGTGCCTTAAATCTCATGGATTTGGTGTACTTATAAAAATCACCCTGGGAAAAAGGGTAAAAGGTGGTTATCATAGAAAGAAATGCTACTTTACGCCTTAAATATTAAGCATGCCTGCATCATGTCATGCATGAGAAATATTATCTATATACTTATAACTTTATTTCAACAATGGTTAGCATGTTCACTGCTTATATAATCAAGCGATGCTATGCTTGATGACTGCCAAGTGTGTGTTACCAAGTTATTACAAATGTTGAACTTGGAGTATCTAGTACACAGTCTTACAGCAGACAGTCTTCAAAGCCCTTATAGCTCTTATAGGCAAAGCTTATAAAACTCAGTGAACTGTGTATGATTATATTCTCGTTCTAAAACTTTAAAATTCTTAAAAAATACTAACTTAAGATGGCATAGTTCTTTAAATACACACAAATACCAAATAATGACACTTTGGCTGAAATTCCAGACAGCATGAATATAAAACTCAAATAAAATATGTGAATACATAGAAACATTCGATACTGCAGGGACATCAACCACAGACCAGGAATAATTATTACTATCATTTACCAGGTTAATGTTTGTCTAGAGATGTAAACAGAGACTTAGGAAAAAATATATTGTAAGAAGAACAAAGTTTTCTTGCAAAGGATACAAAGTTCAGATGATCCGCAAATGCAACAAGAGCTTGAGCAGGTAAGGTTTGAGTTGGAGACCGAATGGGGAGGAAAATATGCTTGGGATGTAAGAAAAGACAAGCTTCCCAGGAAAACAGTTGGCCAAGGACAACTTCCCCTGAAATTAGTTCCCTATCAACAATGAAAATATCACCAGTGTTAAAGGCTACAATCAAACCTGCCATATTCACTATCATTTATTTTTATCAAAATCAATGAGAAACAGTAAACATTCAGCGTACATTTATTTGAATGAGTAGAAACACTAAGAAAAATGTTGTAAAATGTTTAAAATTTTCATGACTTTTGAAGAGGCAAAAGCTTCTGCAAAGAATTGTTATGCACTACATATAAAATTGAAAGTATCAAATGTTACCTTCTCTCCTCTCATCTCTACCCCCTTACTCCTCTTATTTTCTTTTCCCCTACCCTATCCTATACTCCTCCTGCCCCATTTATCTGTGTTATCTCTGTGTTCTCTCTCTCCCTCCCCCTCTCTCCCTCTCTCCCTCTCCTTCTCTCTCTCTCTCTCTCTCTCTCTCTCTCTCTCTCTCTCTCTCTCTCTCTCCCTCCCTCCCCGCTCCTCCCGCACTGTGTATCTGTAAACATACATGTGTACACATAGGAGTGTGGGTACACATATGTCATAGTTCCCTTGTGGGAGTCAAAAGAATTCTGGGTGTCCTTTACTATCTTTTCACCTTGTTTTTAAGGCAGTCTCTGGTTGCTCAGTACCGCATATTCCAAAGGTCTGCACAGTGATCTTACAGAGACTTTTCCTGTCCCTGTCTTCCAACTTCCCACCTGAATGCTTGGATTTCATATATGGGCAGCTATCAAGTTTTAAGTTGAGAGTCTTGCACAGCAAGAATTTTGCTTGAGAAAGTTTGTAGCGACCAGTTTCATTATTCCTTAATAGTCTTTGGGTCCTTAAAAATCCATGTTGGAGCAAATTGCAAGTGTAGATTTATCCCAGGCTTCTATTATGACCTTGAAAAATCATTAATAATGTAAGCAGATGAATTCAAGTATTTTTGCTTTGAGGAGTAGGTGCTTAATTTGCATCCTAAGTTGATTTCAACTGGTCTGTTCTTTTGATTTTGTAGACCTTTTAGTTAGATGTTGTGTTTTGTTTTTAAACAGTGAGAATGACTTTGTATAACAGAGCATCCCTGCTGTGTCCTTTGTGATTGCTTGCTATTTCCTTTCTGAAAGAAAAATTTAGCAAATTGGACTTTAGGCTTAATACCTTTCAGAAGACAGCACCTCTATATTTTTCCCCCTGGCAACTATTTCAGAACTACTTAATATACCATGCACCAATAATCATTAGTACTTGTTTTACTGTTACAATTTGTCTGCAAAATAAAATGGTTGCACACATTTAGTATCAGATGTTTTACTAATGGTTTTAACAACCTTTGTGTATTTTCACAGCATGGTTAACTTAAAGAGAAAAATGACAATAACATACAATGAGAGACACATTGAGGTATTAGCTTGCTTAATAGGTGACAAAGCAGCATCATGAAGATTACTTATGAAGCATTACCAACTTGAGATGCATCCAGGTGGAGTGAACTAAGCTCCGTGTGCTCTGCAACATCAGTGAGGACATCAGCTGTCTACCTGTAAGACATCTCAGAACCTCCATCTGCAAACCTTGTGCATTCCTTAGCAACCATTCATTTTCGTTTTTTTTTTTTTTTTTTTTTTTTTTTTTTTTTTTTTTTGAGACAGGGTTTCTCTGTGTAGTTTTGGTGCCTGTCCTGGATCTCGCTCTGTAGACCAGGCTGGCCTCCAACTCACAGAAATCCATCTGATTCTGCCTCCCTAGTGCTGGGATTAAGGGCGTGTGCCACTGCTGCCTGGTGCAACTATTCATTTTCATTGTTCCTCCAATTCTGTTATGTTCACTTTTTATATTCCTTTTAGCAGTTATTCTAATAGGCCTACATGGTCTGACTCAGTGAGAAACATGCAAGCATGAATACTTGACCTTGAATCCCCAGAACTCATGTAAATTGAGGGATGGTATTATATGTAACACAAATGCTCCAACAGTGAGATTAGGGGTGGAGAAAAAAGAATCCTGAGAAGCTCACAGACCAGCTAGCCTGGTGTAAGCAGTAGTAATAAAGGAGACCAAGGACTGTCTCCATGGCTATCCTCTGACCTCTAAAAGCATGCTGGCACATTCAGCCTCATTTACACACAGGAACATTTATATGCACACATGCATGCACATACATCATATACATGTATACAAAGTGTAGTTGTGCACACATGCAAGATAAAAGAAATATAACATAGTTTGCTTCAATAGATAAAAGTATTAATATAATGATGATGTATCCCAAGAGGTCCTCACTATTAATCCCTGAGCTTTACTGCTACCCCTCCAGCACTTACAATCCTAGGACAAGAGGGCGTGGCTTCTGGCTTGAATCAGCAGCATCTCTTGCAGAAGGCCTCTGAGGCTACTAGTATTTCAAACAATAATAGAGATTGCTGACCTAAGACACTCATAATTTTATAGATTCATTTATTTATATCTTATAACTGACATACAGAAACTCCATGTACTCATTATGCATAATTTGATAAATAAATATGTATATAAAAATCTTTAGTATCACTATAACCAAGAAAATAAACATATAAACATCATTTGAGATTTCCAATTTTCTCTCTCTCTCTCTCTCTCTCTCTCTCTCTCTCTCTCTCTCTCTCTCTTTTCTTCCACTTTTGCTCTGAGGGTTCTAAAACTGCAAAATTCTAGTTAAATCCTAGAGGTTTTAATTGGATCAATATATTTTAGGAGTCTACAAATACTTTTTTTTACGTTATTCCTGTAACTTTCCCCTCTTTACACAATTAGCTTGCCTACACACACTCTAGTGTAGTTGTTTTTCAGTTCCCCTCTGACATTTCTTTCAAAGTAATCATTAAATACCACTCCTCATTTTAAAGGGTATTTCTGCAAATCAGCCTTTCCCAGATCTAAAAACATGGGCGTTTTTCTTCCTCTTCCATGGCACCATATCAACTCATGATTTTCCTTCCACCCTCTTTCTGTCATTTAATTCACCATGTGCACCCCCTCACAGGCACGTTTTCCTTTCTCTTCCCACACACTGGAAGTTGCTTTTCTACCTTCACTCTCCCATGAGTTAACTTTGCTAAATCTTATTCAGTGGATTCCATCACTGCCTCCTTGAACTCTTACTAAAAATAGTCACAGGAGCATGAGTATACTCCACAGAACTTTGCCGTTGAATTTTACACTTATGTAATTGGTTAACATCCTTAGCACCATTATACTCTGTGTGACATGGGAGTGAAAAGTGAGGTCTGCATTTGCTAATGAGTGTGGTGCTATTACTTGTAACAATGCTGGGAAAGTAAGGGGATTCAATAAACAATTAGTGAAGGGGCAAATGAAGTTTGAAAACAATGTGTAGAGGCTATGATACAAATAAAATAATCTTTGCAATTAGAGTGACTTTTGTTCCTCTTTGAAGCAATATGTATTGGATTCCAGATGTGTATCACTTGCTCTTTAATGTATTCTTGTATTGAAAGAAGCAAGAAAAGATGATGAGAGAGCTGATGGTTCTTTTGAAAGGCATGTCAGGTGCTTTAAAAGACATGGCAGTGCATGCATGCATATAAATTTGGTGTCAGAGAAGCAAAGACAGAAGAAAGATTGTTAAAACTTCAAGGCCAACCTGTTTGCCTAACAAGTTTCAGACCAACCAAAAATATATATAAAGATTATGTTCCCAAAAGAAAATAAAAAATAAAACCAACCAACAAGTAAAAAGACAAAGAAACTTTACTTGGTTGCCCACCAGAACAAATTGTCAAGAAACTATTGCTGAAAACAGCACACAGTGGTTGCAAAGTATAGACAAATCAAAATGAAAGTGAGCAGAAACTTTTTTTTCTTGCTGGCTAGTTTTCATCATGCTGGAAGGTGATATATAAAGGGAGAAAGGGTGGCAGCAATCTCATGCAGTTATGAACTCTATGATCTACAATACCAACCCACTGAGTAAGATGTGTCCACCAAAGCAATAATGTCACAATCATATGGGAGGAAAGAACCATTATGTTTGGATTTGAGGATGTTCTACAAGAAGGAATTCATATCTGGTACTACAGATCTGGTCAAACCCAGAGCTGAGAAAGTCTTTGAATTTAAAGATGAACTTAACAGTGTTGATTATCTCAGATGGCACCAAGTTGCCAGCTAAATATTTATGTTTATATTCATAGAAATATGGTATGTCTCAACTTAGCTTTAATCAGATGAGATTCATTTTGAGATATTTTTAACAATGAAGAGAGAGATGCATGACTACTCAAGGTGCTGGGAACAATGATGGCTGAGTGCTCAGCCCCCAACAGTACATTTATAGAATAGCATCTAAGGCTCAGAGAAAATCATGGAAGAAGGGGTAGAAAGAAGGTAAGTCCCAAAAGACAGTGAAAAGGGCTATGAAATGTCTTTTTGGTACAGCACAGAAAATGCAGTCATGATGTTGTTGGTTGTTGTGCTCTTTTATTTTTTTTTTCAGGCCCACCACCTAGCACACAAATAAATCACATACTAAGGCTTATTCTTAAACATAAATGCCTGACCTTTGCTTGGCTTTTCTTAACTTTAAATTATCCTGTCCATCTTTAGCCTTGCAGCTTTTATCTTTCTCTATTCCTGTATACCTTTTCTTTCCTTTTTACTCCATGCCTGGCTGTGTAGTTGGGTGACTGGTTGGCTGGTCCCTGAAGTCCTCCTGCTTCCTCTCTCATTCCTTGATCTTTCCTCATCTTCTTGGTCTTGCTCCTTCTTTGTCTCCCAGATTTCTCCTTCTATTTATTCTCTCTGCCTGCCAGCCCCATCTATCCTTTCTCCTGTCTCACTATTGGCCATTGAGATCTTTATTAGCCCATCAAGTGTTTTAGAGAGGCAAAGTAAAACAACTTCACAGAGTTAAACAAATGCAACATAAAAGAATGCAACACATCTTTGCATCATTAAACAAATATTCCACAGCATGAAGAAATGTAACACATCTTAAAATAATACTCTACAGTTGTGACCTCATAGTAGCTGTAGATATCAATATTCAGTCATGGATTAAGGATCAAGGAGGGATCCAGCCCAGAGGTGAGTGACTCTGTTCATACCCAGGGAGGCCTGCCCCTAGGACCAATCCCTGGTCCCCAGCCTTTCCCAGGGAACATCCACCCAACTTCATCCCTAGTTGTCAGCCAGCTGGCAGGGCTCCTGTGGGAAGGTTTCCCTTCTCCAAGAACCCCCCCACCTGCCTGAGACCCCTGCCCCTTCCTGAGGCTTGGAAACCAACCCCCATCTCTCATCTGGCCCAAGAGAGAGAGAGAGAGAAGAGAGAGAGAGCTTTCATTGGGCCTAGAGAGAGAGAGCTCTCATTGGACAAAGAGCTGTCATTGGACTAAGAGTAACCTTAGGAGACAGGGAATCTGCCAGCCCTCAATAGACCAAGAGTGGTTTTCTGAGAACTAGAATCTGCTACCTCTCATTGGACCAAGAGAGGTTCCCTGAAACACAGAAACTGTCAGCTCTGACTGGACCAAGGGCCCTGATAAGACCAAGAATGAATCTGTGAGTCACAGAATCAACTAGCTTGTTTGATGCAAGAGAAGCTCCCTGAGACACAGAAGCTGCCTGCTCCAATTAGACCAAGAGCCAAGATTAGACCCAGAAGGGCCCCCTGAGACACAGACACAACAAGCACAGAGTGGACCAATAGCAATTCACTCAGACACAGGCACGTCTTATACCTATTAGACAAGGAGATGGGCAGACATCAAGGCAAAAATACATACAACAACATAAAGATCAATACAACATCACCAGAACCTAGCCCTCCTCCAACAGTAAGACCTTAACATCACAATGTAGAAGAAGCAGAAGAAAGCAACCTTAACAATAGCATCATGAAGATGCTAGAGGCCTTTCAAGAAAAAAATCAAAAATGAAATTGAGAAAAAGATGAACAAAAAAAATGGAGGAAATCCATAAAGAAATTGAGAAAAAGTCAAACAAAAAATAGGAAGAAATTTATAAAGAAATAGAGGGAAAGACAAATAAATCCCTTAAGGAAAACCAAGAAAAAGCAATAAAACATGTGAGGGAAACAGTTCAAGACATGAAAAGGGAAATAGAAACAATGAAGAAGACACAAACAGAGGGAATGCTGGAAATAGAAAATCTGAGTAAACGAACAGGAAACACAGATGCAAGCATAACCAAGAGAATACAAGAGATGAAAGAGAGAATCTCTGGTGTAGAGGATACAATAGAGGAAATGGATTCATCAGTCAAAGAAAACACCAAAGCCAAAAATGTCTTAACACAAAATGTCCAAGAAATCTGGGACAGCATGAAAAGACCAACCCTAAGAATAATAGGGATACAGGAAGGAGAAGAATACCAACTCAAAGGCACAGAAAATACATTCAACAAGATCATAGAAGAAAACTTTCCCAACTGAAAGAAGGAAATGCCTATGAAGATACAAGAAGCCTGTAGAACACCAACAGACGAGACCCCCCAAAAAAGTCCCCTTGACACATAATAATTAAACAACTAAACCTATAGAATAAAGAAACAGTATTAAGAGCAGCAAAGGAAAAAGTCAAGTGACTTATAAAGGCAAACATCAGAATCAGAATAAAACCTGATTTCTCAATGGAGACTTTGAAAGCCAGAAGGACCTGGACAGATGTAATGCAGACACTAAGAGACCATGGATGCCAGCCTAGACTAATATACTCAGCAAAACTTTTAATCATCATAGATGGAGTGAACAAGACATTCCAAGACAAAACCAGTTTTAAACAATACTTATCCACAAATCCAGCCCTACAGAAAGCACTAGAAGGAAAACTCCAACCTAAGGAAGTCAGATACACCCACAAAAACACAGGAAATAGATAACCCCACAGCAGTAAACCCCAAATAAGAGAAGTATACACACTCTGCAACCAAAAGATAACAGGAATAAACAATCACTGGTCACTAATATCCCTTAATATCAATGAACTCAATTCACCTATAAAAAGACACAGGCTAACAGAATGGATATGAAAGCAGGACCCATCTTACTGGTACATACAAGAAACACACCTCAAATTCAAAGATAGACTACTTAAGAATAAAAGGCTGGGAAAAGACTTTCTAATCAAATGGTCTTAAGAAGCAAGCTGGTGTAGCCATCCTAATATCCAGCTAAATAGACTTCAAACTAAAATCAATCAAAAGAGATCAAGAAGGACATTACATACTCATCATAGAAAAGATCCACCAAGATGAAGTTTCAATTCTGAAAATTTATGCCCCAAACACAAGGGAACCCACATATGTAAAAGAAACATTACTAAAGCTTAAATCACATATGAAACCCCACACATTAATAGTGGAAGACTTCAACATCCTACTCTCACTACTGGACAGATCTGCCAAATCAAAACTTAACAGACAAATAATGAAACAAAGAGTTGGTTCTTTGAGAAAATCAACAAGATAGACAAGTCCTTATCCAAACTAACCAAAAGTCCAAGTGGATCAAACACCTCAACATAAATCCAGTTATTCTGACCCTGATAGAAGAGAAAGTAAAATAGTCTTGAACACAATGGCACAGGAGACCACTTCCTAAATATAACACCAGTAGCACAGATAATGAGAGAAACAGTTAATCAACAGGACCTCTTGAAACTGAGAAGCTTTGTAGGGCAAAGGATATGGTCAACAAGAAAAAGTGACAGCCTACAGAATGGGAAAAGGTCTTCACCAACCCCACATCTGACAGAGGGCTGATATCCAGGATCTGTAAAGAACTCAATAAATTAAACATCAAAATAACCAACAGTCCAATTTAAAAAAAAAAATGGGCTATAGAGCTAAACAGAGAATTCTCAACAGAGGAATCTCAAGTGGCTGAAAGACATTTAAGGAATTGCTCAACATTCTTAATCATCAGGGAAATGCAAATCAAAACGACTCTGAGATAACATCTTACACCCATCAGAATAACTAAGATCAAAAACACTGAAGACAGCTTATGCTCGAGAGGATGTGGAGCTAGGGGAACTCTCCTACACTGTTGGTGGGAATGCAAACTTGCACAACCACTTTGGAAATCAATATGGCGATTTCTTGGAAAATTGGGAATCAATCTCCCTCAAGACCCAGCTACACCATTCCTAGGCATAGGAATGCTCAATCATACCACAAGGACACATGCTCAACTATGTTCATAGCAGCATTATTTGTAATAGCCAGAACCTGGAAACAACCTAGATGCCCTTCAACTGAAGAATGGATAAATAAAATGTGGTACATATACACAATGGAGAACTACTCAGCAGAGAAAAACAATGACATCATGAGGTTTGCAGGCAAATGGATGGAACAAGAAAAAATCATCCTGAGTGAGGTAACCCAGACTCAGTAAGACAAATATGGTATGTACTCACTCATAAGTGGATACTAGATGTATAGCAAAGGATAACCAGACAGCAACTCACAACTCCAGGGAGCCTACCTAGTAAAGAGAAACTTAAGAAAGACACAGGGATCACCCAACGGCAGAGAAATGGATGAGATCTACATGAGCAAACTGGACATGAGGGAGGTAATGGAGGGCAAGGGTCAGGGGAAAGAGAGCTTAGGGGAGAGGGAGGTCCCAGCTGGATCAGGAACAGGGAGGGAGAACAAGGAAAGAGATACCATAATAAATGAATACCCCATGGGAATAGGAAGACACAGAGTGCTAGAGTGGTCCCCAGAAATCCACAAAGATACCTCCACTATAGACTACTGGCAATGGTCTAGAGAAAGCCTGAGCTGACTTACTCTGGTGATTGGATGGCTGAACAGCCTTACTGTCGTGATAAACTCTCATCCAGTGACTGATGGAAGCAGATACAGAGATCCACGACCAAACCCCAGGTGGAGCTCCAGGAGTCCAATCAGCGAGAGAGAGGAGGGATTATATGAGCAAGACGTATTGAGATCATGATTGAAAAAAGCACAGGGACAAATAGCCAAATTAGTGGAAACACATGAACTATGAACCAGTATCTGAGGAGCCCCATGGAACTGGATCAGGCCCTCTGGATAAGGGAGACAGTTGATTAGCTTGAACTCTTTAGGAGGTCTCCAGGCAGTAGGCCCGGGACCTGTTCTTAGTGCATGAGCTGGCTTTTTGGAACCTAGGGCCTATGCTGAGACATTTTGCTCAGCCTTGGTAAGGAGGAGGGAATTGAAACTGCCTCAGCTGAATCTACCAGGCCGAGCTGAATCCCCAGGGGAGACCTTGCCTTGGAGGAGGTGGGAATGGGGGGTGGATTGGGGGGAAGGCTGGGGGATGGGAGGAGGGAGGACAGGGGAACCCATGGCTGATATGTAAAATTAAATTAATTATTAAAAAAAAGGACCAAGGAGGTTCTCACATGACCCTACTCCTCCCTGCTGAATTATAGACTACCTGGAAAAGAGTAGCCATTGTCTTCTGTTGAGTACACCCTGAAGTGACCATCAGGGTTCATTGGATAGTTTCAAACTCATGTTCACACTGTTGATCCCAGTCAAATTCAGTGAGTATAAAAGTGATAGCAATAACAACATGTCATGAATATGGACAAGTTGTTAGCAAAGACAGAGCAGGTAATGGAAGTGCAAGGAAGAATTAATAAGGAATGTACTTTATACCTCTTTGAAATTGTCAAAGAATTAACTGAATAAATGACAAATTGTGCATAAGTATTAACTGCTTATCTGGCAGAAGATATAATTTCAGTGAGCTTAGTTAAGAAAATACCATATTTCCAGTCAAGATAATCCTGGAAGAATTTTATATATAAACACATGCTTATATCTAGCAATTTAAAAATATGAACAGGAAAAATTCTACATACTTAGGATGCTGGCATATGGTAGTCACTGCACAGTGATATCCTGTCTCAAGAATAACAAAGGGCATGCACACACACAGACACAGACACACACACACACACACACACACACACACACACACACACACAATTTAACAAGTTTTATACAGAGAAATACAGTGTACAGCCATGGAAAGGCTTCATGTCCAGACAGATTAAATCCTTGGAGCTGAGCTTTGTCACTTCCTAAATCTCTGTGACAGACTGCTTCTCTGTAAATTGGAGGGCATGCCACCTGTCAACAAGGATTAGTTACAAAATTAAGTGAATGTGTTCAGCTAATGTTCTATATTGCACATTAACATGCATAACATTCCTTTCACCAAAAACAAACGGGAAAGCAGACATGCCAATGTTCCTTGATATTTTGAGAAGAGGAAATGGGGTAAAACTCTTTTGTTTAGTGACATATTCATAAAACACATTCTCATATCTAATATGAACTATCTAATATAAACTAAAGTGGACAGAAAGGTAGATGGGAGAGAACAAAATGAGAGAAGGATGACTTAGTACATTGGCTCTAAAGTTGCAAACCACCAGGTCTTTACAAAAGAAACAGGTAAGTCCTATGGCTTAGTTTCTGGTTCTGTCAATGTAAAGATTTAAGTATATGGACCCAAACACTGTAAACATGAAATCAGTTTGAAGCCCTGACAAAGGAACTCCAAGCATTTCCTAATATCCATGAATATCTTCTTAAACACTACCAAATAAGTCACTTAATATACAGAATAAAAGGATTTAAAAAACAAGTTAAATATCAAAGCCACGTTAGGACACTGTCTGTTGTCTTTGTGAGTTTGACAGGAAAACATATACCAATAATTTAAGCAATAATTTCAAGCTTTTGAAGGCATGAAAACATCCAATTTGAAGAAACAATAAATTCACACCATGCAATTAATTTGTATTTTTTATGATAACAAAGTGATTTATATCTCAAACTGAGCCTAGAAACCTCCATGGCCTTGACATTAGAAACCACAGTATTCCTCTGCTGTCTTATCAACGTAAAATTTAGATGAGAATTACACACATGACTGTGTGTATACACACACACACACACACACACACACACACACACACACACACACAATATCTCCCAATAAAGGAATTATTATGTTATAGGCAAGATCTTGCTGACACATGAGTGTTGACTCTAATCATTCTTTCAACAATTGATAGAATTGGAAACTTATTTTGTTTTTGCAAAATTACTACCTCCTAGCACTTAAAATGAACTAAGGTAACTCAAATGAATAGAGAGTGAGAATGTAATTACAAGTTAAGTGCTGTGGCAGTTTACTTATTATTTTTATGAAGAGAAACATTTAGAGAGAGAAAAAAGACTTAGAAAACAAAGAGAAACTGTTTTCAACAGAGTAATTAGAATAGAATAAAAATTTATAGACCGAACACTAGCAGTTACGATGGCAAAATCACAATTATATACAGGGGATTATTACAAATTTTGTTATAAGTAGAATTATTTTAGGAGGTTCCTACACAATCACCAGGTTTCAATAATGTTTTCCTACTGAACAGGTGGATTAGCAGGATTAGAAGTTCAAGTTTATCATCAGCTACAGAACAAGTTCAAGGGCAGCCTGCAATATATGAGACCAATTTGGGGAATTAAAGTGGAAGGGAGAAAGAAATATGAATGAAGGGACAGAGAAGGGGAAGAAAGAGAAGAAAAGGAGAGGAAAAGAAAGGAAAGGAAAGAGATGGAATGAAAATGTTCTCTTGTTACTTTTTCATAAAACTAAGGTCAAAATCATGGACACTGCTTGGCCACCAGCCTTTGCTTGATATACCAAATGTACTACGCAGAAGAAAGAATACTGCTCACTTAACCCTGGCCATATGTTGTTCAACTTGCATGCATTTTTCCATATGGGAAAGCACAGCAGACTAGATAAATTGTCTAAAACTTTTAGAAGAATTGGTTTAAAAATAGAGGCCTACCAGTATCAACATTGAAGATTGTTTTGCCTGTGGGAATAAAGCTTTGCATAATGCACAATTTAATGATCTGTCTCTGGGGTTTTCTAAGGAACATATTCTCACTCAATGAATATTTGCTTGGTGCATTTAGAGTGCAAGATCATTATGATTGGTGACAATATCTGACCCATGCTCTCTTTAAAAGTTGAGTATATTAAAACATTTCCCCTCAATAAAATTAAATTGCCCTGGGTAGACATATTGCCTGCATGCATCATGGTAAGATTCTCTGTAGGGTACCCAGTCTTCTCATGTTGTGGTTGTGTCCAGTTCTTATTAAATAAAATAGGAGCTTGAGTTTCTCTTTCTATTTAAAATTGGACAGATGGAGGACATTATATTCCATTATTGTTAGTAAGCATTTCCTTTCTTCTCTCAGAGCTCTGATAGAAATCAATGAGAACTCTCCCAGTCATGAGTGGAGGTGAAAGAAGACACAGTGGGGCCATTTTAAATAGGTGGTTTTACAGTTGAAAAGTCACATCTATTTATTAGCGATCATTAGCAAGGTTGGAGGGTAAAAGGAATATAAAACATGAGAATTAGCATCATTAAATACAAACAGAGCCAGATCCATTCCATTCATCAAATCCACTTCTAATTTCTTTTCTTTTTTTTTGTTTTTTTTTTTTTTTTGTTTTTTCGAGACAGGGTTTCTCTTGTGTAGCTTTGCGCCTTTCCTGGAACTCACTTGGTAGCCCAGGCTGGCCTCGAACTCACAGAGATCCGCCTGCCTCTGCCTCACGAGTGCTGGGATTAAAGGCGTGCGCACCACCGCCCGGCCCACTTCTAATTTCTATCTATGATGTGTAGCTTAAATGTTTACTGAATACTTTTCCTCTACATGTTTGGTTCATGACAGTTTGTATATGCTCCATGACATCCCATCATCTGGACTAGGTATCTTCAATATAAGTTAGAGAAATTTTGAAAAGTATAAATTATGAAAAGAAATCACAGAAAGGCAAAGTGACAGTCTCTTATTTAATATCCATTTAAACAAGTGTTTTTAAACATCCCACCCACAAAATCTGATACTAAATGAGTAACTGTAACTATTGTATTATACTGAATATTTAAATTCACATATTTACAGGTATGTCTATGGTTATAATTGTTTTGTTTGCTTTGTTATGAAAATTAAGAAATTAGAATAAATTCACTGTCAATATTAATTTAGGATAACTTTATGAGGCACAAATTATTATATCACTGGTATTTGTGTATCTTAGTTTTTGAAGGTTTCTAGGTATTACAGTGTTTTAAAGAATGTACTAAGCTTTTTATGCCTCTTATAGTATTCAGGTTTTGTTCCTTTTTTTAAAAATTTTGACTTGTATGAAGTACATTCCTTTGGGAAATATGTATTCTAATTTGTTTTTGATGAGTGGGCAATACTAAAAATATTTCTAAAGCCATAAAATTCCCTAGTAACTTCAAACAAAAGATTCTTGGTGACATAGGCCCATGTACTGCTGCACCCTCAACTCCGTAGTGAAAACATAACTATATACATACCACATGTGCTTCTGCTTGGGACAGTAATGAGTCTATAGAAGTCACATGCATTGCCTTTTGTACATAGGACATCAGAAGGGAAATTAGCAAATATTCAAGTGCCTATCTTGTCTATACTGCTTAATCAATGATCAGGATTCCAGAGATGTGTAATCCTAGGTCCTGTATGATTGCATAAAGGTGACAAGATATAGCCTCCTGAAAAATTTAATTAAATCCTGAAACATTGCTCTATGTAAAAGAGTATGTGTTAGTTTTCTATTATTTTCAAAATAACCAGAGAAAAAGTCAACTTCAAAAGAAGGAAAGTTTGGTATTTTTTCAAGTCCATTATTAATAGCCACATTAATTTGGGCCTGTGATCTCATGTGAGCACATCAAAGTAAAGGGCACATGGTTAATCAGCACAGCTATGATAGCCTGCTTGGATCTAAGGACACAGGTAGTGAACAGCAAACAAGGTCCCACAGTCCCTCTTGAGGGAAGACCTCCAATCATCAAAATTTCCTGCATGGACATAGGAGTTCAAAGTTTTAGTGTCTTCCCAAAATGAGAGGCTGAGATTCATACTTTTAACAAAGGGACCTATGGGGGAACATCCAGATCTAAATTCTAACAGAGGAAAACAACTGTGAGTACACAGAAAGATATGTACTTCAGGTAAGGTTCACAGGAGGACTTACGAAGAGGTATTTACATCTAGAATGAAAAGATTTTTTTTTTCTGTGAAACTGTAATGCATGGTGCTAATGATAAAAGAATTCCTATAACTTACTATAAATGGATCTTCTTTTGGTTACAAGACTGTACACTATCACGAACCACAGGCAAGCACCATAGATCTAAAGAAGCACAATTAGATCAGGCTTCATTCCATTATCATTCAATATGGACAGGGGACACTACTTTAAAACACATGCTTCATTATACAAGATGCAAGATTAAAATCTCCACTCCTTGAGCAAATTTTAAATGCAACATAGATAACTTCTGTATGCATGGCAAGATAAATTAACATATTGTAGTATATACAGCAATACAATTTAAATCATGATTGAACAAGCTAACTAAAAATCTGACAGCCATAAATCCAATTTAATCTTATTTAATCAAAGAAGCTGCTTATATCTGATCATTTGATGAAAACTGGCAGTTAATGGTTATTCAAAGCACCACGATTTAGACAGTAGTTCTAGGAGTGATAATAAAACCCAACGACTGCCTTCCAATTTAGCAAATAATTTAGCAATATTTAGAGAGAGACATTAGTATTCACTGGAGATAAAATTGTGGGTTGTTCAGTATCTAAAAGTATTTTATTTTCAAAGGAACACATGCTTGTTGATGTCAGTTTTAAGATAGATTTGAGTAGATGTTATCAACCAGCTGAAATAGAGTTGGAATACTCATCCAAACTGTAGAAGTTCATTCCTTACACTTTGGATACAACCGTATTTTTTTCTACTTGTGTCTAAAAAGGAAATTAGAATTATAATATTAATTTATTTTATATTTTTAAAATCAATTTGGCCTTAAGGTAGAATAATTAATTTTTATGCCCTTAATGATTTCAACTGTCAGATTGCCAAGTAATGGCTTGTATTTCCATGCTTGCTGTATTCTCTGTTTTTTTTTTTTTTAATTTACATTCATTTCTTCAGGAAGAAGACAGATCTTGGAGGACTTTTCCAGTAGTAAGCATAGGGTATTCACATGTATTGCAAGTCCAGCATCCCAGCATCAGGATAGGATCACCATTCCTAGATAACTTTGGCTGGGCATCAACCAGTTCCAGTAAAATCAGTATCATGTTTAAAATACTTCTCTAACTGGGCATCAAGTGCCTGTCTTTACTATGAGGCAAATAAGTAATACCTCCCTAAAAAAATATGACATGATAGAAAGAATATGATAAATTTCTGTTAAAAATATCAAATCAAGTTGACTTTTGGGGGACTGTGGAGAGATTATTCAACAGGAAACTGTTTGGCATCCAGGCATGATGATCTGAGATTGAATGTCCAGCACCCACATCAAAAACCAAAAATGTCTACCAATGAAAAACAGCCCAAGGCCAGAGAGCCTTAGTGAAAAATTCTACCAGACTTTTCAAAGAACAATTTATGTCAATACTCTTCAAATTGTTTCAGAAAATAGTAACAGAAGGAACATTGCCTAATTAATTTTATCAGTTACTATGATACCCAAACCACATAAAGACTAAACAAAAAGAAGTATAAATCAATTACCCTTATGAACATAGATGCAAAAATACTCAATAAAACACAAAACAGATCTAAAAATCTATCAAAATATTATCTAACATGATCAAGTAGGCTTTATCCCAGAGACACAGGGATGGTTCCTTATAAAAAAAAAATCAGTAAATATAACCTGCCATATAAACAAACAAATAAAAAGAATAATACAAAAATTGATCATCTCATTACATCATTACAAACAGGAAATTGCCTTTGACAAAATCCAGCACACTTTCTGGAGTAATTAGGGATACAAGGGACATACTTCATCATAATAAATGCAGTTTACAGCAAGCCTATAAACAACATCAAATTAAATGGAGAAAAAAAACTCAAAGCAATTCCATTAAAATAAAAAAAAAGATAAGGTTGTACAATCTCACCATATTCATGCTATATAGTATTTGACGTTTTTGCTAGAACAATATGCAAAATTGAGATCAAGTGGTACAAATTGGAAAGGTATAAATCAAAGTATTGTTATTCGATGATGATATGATGGTATACATCAATGACACTAAAATTACATCTAGGACTCCTACATCTGAAAAACACCTTCAGTGTTGTAGCTCGATGAAAGATTAACTCAATAAAATGATTAGCACTCCCATATATAAATGACAGACTGAGAAGGAAATCAGTGAAACAGCACATTTCACAATAACAACAAATAATATAAAATATCTTGGGGTAACTCTATCCAAGCAAGTGTAAGACTACTATGATTAAAAACTTCTAGTCTTTGAAGACAGAAATTGAAGTAGATATCAGAAGCTGGAAAGATCTCCAATTCTCATGGATCAATAGGATTAATATAAAAACTTGCCATATTACAAAAAAGCAATCTACAGATTCCACACAATCCTCATCAAAATTCCAACACAATTCTTTACAGACCTTGAGAGAGTAATTCTCAACTTTGGAAAAACAGAAACAACAACACAATAGGATAGCTAAAACAACAGTGAACAATGAAAGAACTGCTGAAGATATCACCATTCCCATTCGATTGTACTATATCGGGCATCATTCAATTGTACTAGAAACCTGTAGTAATAAGGAATGCAGGCTATTGGCATAAAAACAGACATGTTGATGATCAATGGAATGGAATTGAAGATAGAGGCATAAATTCACACACCTGTGGACTTCTGATTTTTGATAAAGAGACCAGGAATACACACTGGAAAAAAGACAGCTTCTTCAACAAATGGTGCTGGTCAAATTGACTATCTATAAGTGCAAGAATACAAAGAGATCTATATCTATTACCCTGGATGAAACCCAACTTCAAATGGATCAAAGACCTCAACATAAAACTGTGAACACATTGGCACAGGAGACAACTTTCTCAAAAGAACACTTTTCGAGCAGACTCAGATCAACAATTAATAATTGGGACTTCATGAAACTTAAAAGCTTCTGGAAGGCAAAAGAAACCATAAATCAGACAAAGCAGCAGCCTATAGAATGTGAACTTTTTTTTTTTTTTACCAACTTCTGGGGAAAGGCAAATAAAATAGATTTTGAGGGTGGACAGGGTACAGGTTGGGACTGGAGCAGGAGGGATCAAGTGGGTTGGTGTCTTAGCTGGGTTTCTATTGCTGTGAAGAGACACCATGATCATGGCAACTCTTTTTTTTTAATTAAGGAATTTTTTTTATTCATTTTACATATCAACCAGAGATCCCCTTCTCTTCCCTCCTCTGCCCCCCCCCAGCCTTTTCCCCAACAACCCACCACCCATTCCCTCGTCCAGTGAGGTATGGCCTCCCATGGGGAGTCAGCAGAGTTTGGCACATTCAGTAGAGTCAGGTACAAGCCACTCCCCCTGCATCAAGGCTGTGCAAGTTGTCTCACCATAGGTAGTAGGCTCCAAAAAGCCAGATCACACACCAGGGATGGATCCTGCTCCTACTGCCAAGGGGCCCCTTAAGCAGTTCAAGCTTCATAACTGTGTTTCTTATGCAGAGGCTCTAATCCACTCCCATAGAAGCTTCACGCTGTTGGTCTAAAATTCATGAGTTCCCACTAGTTTGGTTTGGTTTCCCCATCATGATCTTGATGCCCCTTGGCAACTCTTACAATGAAAACATTTAATTGAGGTGGCTGACTTACATTTTCAGAGGTTCAGTCCATTATCATCATGACAGAGGGCATGGCAGTGTGCAGGTAGACATGGTGCTGGCTACATCTTAATCAGAATGCAACAGGAAATGGTCTCAGTATCACAATGAGCAAAGCTTGAGCATATGAGACCACAAAGCCCACCTCCACAGTGACACACTTCCTCCAACAAGGTCACACCCACTCCAACAAATCTTCAACTTCCAATAGTGCCACTCCCTTTGGGGGCCACTTTCTTTCAAACCACCACAGTTGGGGAGATGGGATAGAGGGAGAGAATTCAGAGAAATGGCTGGAATTAGGGGGCATTTGTGGAACATTGTGGAAACGTTATATAGTGGTATCTTCCTGGAATCTATGAGTGTGATCCTTCCTAGTGAGCACTCCCAGTAATGAGAGATTATAGAGTCTGAAGTGGCCATCTCTTTTAGTCAGAAAAGGCCTCCAGTGGAGGAACTGATGTTGTATTCCATTGAGGGCCAAGGGGGTGCTGGGGATATCTTCAGGCAACCCGGACTGATGTTAGGACAAAAGTTCTTTCTCCAAAAATTGACAGAAGTGCCACATTGCTAGGGATAGCGACCACACAATTCATTATACGTGGAAATGTTGAACTGGTGCCTGCATATTGTCTTCAACCTACATTCTAGTCTCTTTGGGTAGGAATGTACTCTGCAGGCAACCAATAGAGAGAACCATGGACACAAATCCACCCTTAAAACATTTTACCTACTATCCGTCCTGCCTGCAAAATGTGCTGGGACAGTAGAGATTCGGAACTTGTGAGAGTGGCCAACAAATATCTGATTAAAGTGAGGCCTACTCAGAGAGAGAGAGAGAGAGAAAGAGAGAGAGAGAGAGAGAGAGAGAGAGAGAGAGAGAGAGAGAGAGAGAGAGAGACAGAGACAGACAGACAGAGAGAGAGACCATGTCTGACACTGCTTGGATGGACAAGAACCAGAGACTATGAGACTATATAGCCCAGAGTCCTAAGGGTAGAATCAATACCTGCCTGGTAAAGAAAATCAATAAATCAATGAAATGATTCCTAATAATATTCTGCTATATTTATAGATTGGTACCTTTTCCAGTCATCATCAGAGATGCTTCCTCTGACAGCAGATGGGAGTAGATACATAGACTCAAAGTCAGACATTATGTGCAGAGAGAGAGTCTAAATTGAATGTCCGATTGGGTCTCTCCCTTCAGAGACCAGGGAATCCCACAGAAGGAGGGGCACAGAGACTGTAGACATCAGAGGGGATAGAAGACACCAGGAGAATGTAACACACTGAATCAACTAAGCAGGGCTCATATGAGCTCACACAGACAAGCACGGGGCCTCTAAAGGTCTGTGTCAGGTCCTATGTATATTTGTTGTGGCTCTTAGTTTGATGTTTTTGTGGGACTTCTTACTTTGGGAGTGTGTCTTTGGCTCTTCTGCTTGCTCTTTGAACCCCTTTCCTCCTGCCTGGCTGCCTTGTCCAGTCTCTTTGTGAGGGCTTTGCCTTGTCTTAGTCTATTTCATTTTGTCCTATTTGATTGTTGTCTCTTGGAGGCCTGCACTTTTCTGAAGTGAGAAAGAGAGGGATTAGATCTGGAAGAGAAGGGAGGTGGGGAGAAATCAGGAAGAGAGGAAGGCAGGCAAATTGTGGTCAGGAGGTATTGTATGAGAGAAGAATCTATTTTCAGTTTGAACAACAAATTTTAACAACAAATAAATGAATTATTGAGGAGATATAGTGAGGACATGGGAGGAGTTTGAGAGGAGGAACTTGATGTCAATGTGATCAAAATACATTGTTTGTATAGATGGAATTTTTAATTAAAAAAAAAAAAGATGGAGAGTTACCTAGAAAAGAAACCTACCTCTGACTTTCACCCAAAAACATGTGCACACACACATGTACACACACATATGCTCAGAATCTCATACAACACACACCACCACCAAAACAATAAAATAAAACCTGGAGAACTAAACACAAATATGTGTAGCTCCTTTTTTTTTCCATCATTGTGATTTACTGATTGCATACTATGTTCTAGACAATGAAGTGCTAACTCAGGCTAGAAAAGTGGGCATGCTCAGTAATGAGGCTAACCTTTTTGGAAATTAAAAACTAGTAAGGGCATACATTTTATAACTGTCTTGATGAAAATTTCATTTTGATAAATGATATCTAAAAGAAAAATGATAACTCATAAGAGAATAGATTTTTTTGTCACGATAGGAGTCTTAGAAGAATTCTTAGAGGAAGAAACATTTCTAATGAGATGTGGAGTACAAAAAAAAAAAAACCTTAATGATGTTTAGTCAGAGTAATTAATGCATATTAGACAAAATACACACCAAATGGAAAGGCACTGTTGGAATGAGAGATCAAGACCCACTCAAAGAGTGGGCTTGAGACACAGTTAATATTTTCAAAACTTGTATTTGTTTGTTTATATGCACGTCAATGTTTTGCTTGCCTAACATATATGACTGTTCACCAGGGGTGTAATTTGTGCCTACAGTGTTCACAAGATGCTCTCAGACTACCTGAAACTGGAGTTACTGTAGTGGGTAGCCATTCCAGCTTGGTTCTGGAAGTTCCAAGCCCCACTGAGACTCTGGCAACTGTCACGCCTACGAGGCGGGGCGAGGGGAGGCACCTGGGGACCCGAGAGCTGGATGTCCTGGTGCAGATTGAGCGCCCAGAGCGAGCGCTGGCCCATCCAGCTCTCGGGTCCCCAGGCGCCTCCCCTAGCCCCGCCTCGTAGGCTTGACAGTTGCCAGAGTCTCAATGGGGGCTTGGAACTTCCAGAACCAAGCTGGAATGGCTACCCACTACAAGTTACAGCTGGTTATAAGCTACCATGTGTTTGCTAGGAATTAAACCTGGATCTCCTGGAAGAGCAGCCAATGCTTCTAACCATTGAACAATCTTTCTAGCCCAAATTGCAGTTTATCTTAATAGTTTAGGTTATCATTGTAGGAGATAAGATTAAACAGGGGAGTAAGGACAGTGGCAATTAAAATCATAAATAGTGACTCTTTTTGTCATGGGTGAGTAAACCTTGGAAAACTTCTTTGTAACAGTGGCTGCAATTCTTTGCAGCCATGCTTATTTATACTAGGAGTATAAACCTCATTCTTTATATCCACCATACATCACACAGCCCATGGATTTCTTCTTTCCTCAACATCTCTGTCATTGTAGATTCCAGTTGGTTCTTCTGTCTGATTTAATTTTGAATCAGTTCCGAAAGAGGAACTTTCATGTACTCTTTCATTCCATCTGTCTGTAAGTATCCTTCTTCAGTACTTGTAGTAATGCTTTAAAACAAAGACTTTAAGTGAGTTAACTGATTGGAGCCATGTGACATTTTTTACCCTTGAACTTTCCAAATTACAAGATTTGCTCTGAGTTTACAAAACCATAGTACATTCAGTAGACTCTAATTGGATGCATTATAATCAGACATAAATATCATATAAATACTAAAAGGGGAGATTTAATATTTCTCCTTTGTTACAAACAACAAGGGATAAAAATCATCTAAGTCCATCTTTTGTCTTGTTAAAGCATGAAGAACTGAGTTTAGGTCTTCAGCACCCATATAAAAAGTCAAGCATTGGTGTCTATGAAACTGTAATCCAGGTGTGGGGGCTTCAGACAGGTAGATACCCAGGGCTCAGTAGCCATTTCTCTAGCTGCATCTGTCAGCTGCAAGTTCAGTGAAAAACTCCAGATATCAAGTGAAGAAGTAATTGACAAAACATCTGGACTCAATAATAAAGCTCCACAATCATGCATGTAGACATGTGCATCTATATACTGCATACCAACACACACACAACACACACACACACACACACACACACCACTGCTGCTAAACTGCTGTGTAGTATGTGGACACCACAAGTAACTGTGTACCACTATGAGACCCTTAAAAAAGCTAGCAATCACTATTATTGCATACTGTTGGGTTAGCCCTCCCAGGAAAGTAACTTTTTATTTTAATCTACGATTAAATCACATTTTTGATTTTTCAGAAAACCTATCAATGAAGAGAAATTCCTTTGATAATCTTAATCAGAGAAAAAAATAAGCCTAATTTCCTCCAAACCAAACTGTCACTGACCATTGTTTTTTCTTAATTGGTTTATAGCAAATACTTTGCCTTTTCTTTTATTCTTTCCAGACCAGCACAGATGTTATGTATGACAGGCTAAAACAACAGGTACCTAGAGTCTTCCACAGATGGCCAGAGTCTACTATCTAAAGGTCACAACCCTACATTTTGTTCCTAGCATTTTTTTTTTTTTAAGTTTTCACAACTTTAAATCCTTTTCTTATGACTAGGAACTAGAGAGGTACTGATTTATTCTCTGTCTTTTGTTTTGTTCCTGTTATGTGTTTGTTCTTTTATTTATTTGCTGCTTTTTGCTCTGAACAAGTAATTCTCTCCTTCTTTAGTCCCGAGTGCAGGTATGATTATTTTAGCACAGAAGACTGACATTATTTGAATGGCATTCTAAAGGAGGGATGCTATCTTAAAATTTTATATGGAAAAGCAGAAATTAACTTGAAGGGAATCCATCTGTAGTAGTTTGAATATAATTGGCACTTATAAGCTCATAATGAATGGTACTACTTTGAGGTGTGGTCTTATCGAAGTATATATGGCTTGTTGGAGGATGTGTTTCACTGTGGGGGCAGGCTTTGAGGTCTCCTATGCTCAACTACACCTTATTCACATCACTTCCTGTTGCCTGGGGATCAAGATGTACAACTCTCACCTCCTTCAGCACCATGTCAGCCTGCATGCCACCATGTCACATCATGATAATAAGGGACTAATCCTCTGAAATGTAAGCCACCCCTAGTAAATATTTTCTTTTTCTTTATAAGAGTTTCAGTGGTCATGTTGTCTCTTCACAGCAATAGAAACCCTACCTAAAACACCATCTAAGATTAAATGTCCTCCCAGAAAAATTATCAGCAAGATGTCTACAGCACATTTTTCCTTCCCGTGCAAATTGCCATGAAGTATTCTTCTACTGAATAAATGTTGTCTCTGGGTATATATCTGAGGATATTTCAGGATTTTCTACATCTCTAAAGCCTTCAACGAAAACAATACAAATGTTTGGAACCTAGGATTCCTAGAGGCAGAGACATCACTGTTGTAAGCCATTTCCCCTCTTCTCTTTGTTTGCCTGCTCAGCCTCCTCCTGCTGCTCCGTCTGCTCCTCTTCATCCTTCTCATCTTCTTCCTCTCTCTCTGTGTTATGTTTCACATGATGAAATCATATAATTATTTTACTTTTTATGTATATGAGTGATTTGCCTGCATATCTGTTGGTATACTACATGTGTGCCTGGCATTCACAGAGATTGGATGAGGATAACTGAACCTCTGGAACTGGAGTTATAGATGGTTGTGGGTGTTAGGAACAAAACTTGAATTCTTTACAAAAGCAGCAAGTGACCTTAATCACTGAGACATATCCCCAGGCTCTCCAAGTTATTCAGCACACTAAGAATTTCAGACTATTTAATTCACAAATAACCAGTGAGAGGAAAGATCAATTACGTTGTTTCACAATAATCTTGAGAAATAAAATAATAATATCTATACTTCCAATTATCAACAATGGCACTAATAGTACTGCTCACTCATTACTGCTAGTAATTTTCTCAGTGTGAATTATTACCTTTGTTTTATTGATGGTGAAACTTCATCCACTGAGGGTTACGTTGACTTCTTAGAACTGTACTACTCTGGTAAAGCTAACATGGGAAAAGTTACTTCAAACTTTGCTATTCTCTTGTTCATCCACCTCTGAATCAAGACATTACTATTTGGTGTTTCAAACTATAGTAGTATGGATACTGTTCTCCTTCAAATGTGAAAGAGAAAGAGATAGAAACTAAACATCATGAAAACAGACATACTTTCTTTGTTAGCAATGTATACAAACTTGTGGGAGCACACAGAGAAGAAACATCCTGTGGTAATATTTTATTTGTCTTCTAACAAATAAAGCTTGCCTGGGATCAAAGGAAAAAGACAGCCACAATATTAAACACAGAAGTCAGGCAGTAGTAGCAAATGTCTTTAATTCTAGCATTTGGGAGGCAGAGATTCATATGGATCTCTGTGAGTTCAAGGCCACACCAGGAACAGAGCCAGACATAGTAGAACAAGCTTTTAAAGCCAGCACTAGTTAACCATAGAGGTCTGGACATCTGTACAGAAGACAAGAAGTGATAGAGCATGGCAGAAAGAGGAAGTATTGTAGCTGGGAAGAGAGAGAAAGTAAGATGGCAGGGCACAGAAAGGTATATAGGCGTGAGTACACAGAAAGTGGGCTGAGGATTTCCTAATGGTAAGAACTTGTGGCTAGTTTGTTTTATCCCTCTGATGTTTCAGCTTTCACCCCAATATCTGGCTCCAGGATTTTTTTTTATTAATAAGACCATTTAACAATTTATGTTACATCTGGTGATCCAACATTTGTGGCATGAATGCATGAAAACCACTTGCTTGGGGCTCAGGCCCAAACTGCATGTGACCAGAGTCTCCACCTCACATGGGCCAGAGTCTCTTTGGCTTCTTTTCTTTTGGTGGATTGTGGGCTCTCTCTGGATCCCCATCTTGGACTGCTACCACACTAGGTAGCTGCCTTGAAACTCCCTCAGGCATCTACTATTCTCTGCAGTTGGCAGACTTGGTTAGTAAATTAAGATATGTTACAGGGAGAAAATAGTAAAAAAAAAAAAAAAAAAAAAGAATTTTTTTCCCACATTAAAAAAATGGGAAACTTTTTTACAATGGAGAAAATTTGTTCTCTGTTTGATACCACATTAGGTGGTCAGAAAATGGAACAACTAAATGAGAAGATAATTAATGTTAATGGAATTTACATAACATCAATTATGAATATTATTTGTTTGATCATTTTTGTTTGATGATTAAAAAGCTTGGTTAATATGAGTGCCAAGATAAAAGTTTTAGAAAAATTTGTTAAAATAGATCATAGAGATACTGAGACCCAGACAGAAGAATTTAAAGGTGAATCTATTTCAGCATTGCATTATATGGTTGAGAGAGACAGCATAATGTTTTGAAACAGCCAACCTTGGTCTATCCAGTAAGCTTACAGGAACTTCCAAATGCTCAAAGCTGAGTATGAGCTGATTGGATTCCTGTGCAAATGTTAGATTTGAGAATATTCAAGGAAGTTATAGTGTCATATGGTATGCATTCTCAGTTTGCAAAGCAGGCTTTAAACTCAACTTGTAAAAGAATTATCCCTCACAACTGGAAAGATTTGGTTACAGCTGTTTTAACCCAGTTACAATGGAGTACCTGGTGGAAAGAAGAGGTTAAGAATATAGAACAATAGCTGGCCGTTGGTGGCGCGTGCCTTTGATCCCAGCACTTGGGAGGCAGAGGCAGGCAGATCTCTGTGAGATCAAGATCAGCCTGGTCTACAAAGCGAGTTCCAGGAAAGGCACAAAGCTACACAGAGAAACCCTGTCTTGAAAAACCAAAAAAAAAAAAAAAAAAGAATATAGAACAACAATGTAAGGCTAGAGGTTTGGAAATTCGCCAAGATCAACTTCTTGGCAATTACGCTAATATACAAAGACAATATTTATAAGATGACCCCACCCTAATTTTATGCCAAATGGCAGCCTTGAGTACTTGGGACAGAATTGAAGAAGTAGGAAAGAAAATTGAGTCATTTATAAAAGTTATACAAGGCCCAAAAGAAACCTTAACTTGTCTGTTTTATTCCCATGATCTTTTGGCTTTCACCCCAATATCTGGCTCCAGGTTTCTTTATTCATAAGACTGTATAGCAATTTGTGTTACCACATCCCCATGCTTGTTAGATTTAAGGTAGTCTACAAAGCAAAGGAAAGCAAGGATCATCAGAGTGAAAATAATTAGTATGAACACCTTAAAGTATGAAGGGATAACTGTAAATTGGGTATATAGGAATGCACTGTTACTTTTGAAATGAAGATTTAGGAGTAGTCCCAGTGTGGCATGATTAGTTTTACTGGCAACCTGCCATGAATTATAATCACCTGAGTGACGGTTGGACAATTCTTATTAGGGAAACTAAAGAATTGTTTTGGTTTAATCAGTGTGGGAAGACGCACCCCCAAACTGGAAGCAGCAACTTCTGGTAGTAGCCCAAATATAAAAGACATTGCAGAGGAAGATTATTGGCCTTTTGCTGACTTGGCCTTCTCTTTTACACTGAGTTTATTTTATTGTTGCTATTAGCACTGATTCTTTGTTTATATTACTACCACAATTTCCAGGCTTTTATCTTTAACTAAGGACTAGAGAGTCTAAAAAAAAAATCTCCAGGTTTCTGGAGCCAAATTGTAAATGCAGGGCACCCAGTCTTATCAGCAGAAAAGCTGCCATGTTCTTGGCCTCTGGTACTACTCTGACTGCTGAGGTACCCAACTTTGAGCAACTGAGAAACTCTTGGATTCTCAGCATCTTAAGTTGGACACAGCTTGCTTACTATTTCAATATAACTCATTTAATAACATATCTCATTGATTGTGCTTCTCTGGAGAACTCTGACTAATACAGAGGGGAAACCATAAAAATAAAAATGACATGTGACAAGGCAGGTCCTCAGTAAACACAAACAATGTTCATCAGAATACATAAACCAAAGGATAGGCTTTATTGCCTTGGAAAATGTTGAAAATTAATTGAGGATAAATGCACCTTCTAATAATTGTGTTTTAGGAAACTTGATGGATGATATTAAGATTTACAGTCATAATGGACTAAATCTCAGAAGGCTATACATTGTAAGAGCTTCTGGTGACATCATACTTGCTGTGTGCCTATGGGAATGTTAATTTTTCTTTCTGTATTTCTCTTTGGTTACATAGACTATTCAGGGTTGCTTATGAAATGTTTTCCATGGGGTCTTGATTGAAAACTTTTTCTCAGTGGGTATGGCCATTTTTTTTTTTAAACAGTGGCTTCTTTACAAGATAAGGCCAACCTAGAAATATGTCAATAGGTTAAGGCTTTGAAAGTCACACCTGGCCTCTAGTCCATTTCCTGCTCTCTACCTTATTGCTCACAGTGATGTGTACAGTGTCTGTCACATGTGTATTTCCACTACCATGAATTGAGTGAACGCACCTTGCCTTCTACTGCATGATGCATGGAAGCCACATGTCAAAATAAATCTTTCCTTTGTTTCTATCTGGTATTTCAGTCATACTTAGAGAAATTTACTTCTATTAAATGATAAAGTATGCCAAACGGAGCTTAAATATTCTCTAAGATTCTTTGACATTGGCTTTGGGAAGAACTCAGTTCTCTGTGTAAGTAGTCATTATTCTAAAAATTATTCCAGTTCCAATAAAGCTAGTCATGGTTTCCTGGGATTCATATTCCAGATCCTGTGTTTATCACGTCTCAGCTCAGTTTATACCATTATTAAATATACTCTATACTGGAATGCATATGGTACTCATAAAAATGCAATGATGATTTTTCTTTATTTATTCCAAAACATTCCTCCTGTCTCCTTTGCCTATCTACATTTACTCTAATTAAAGAACTTACTTTTACTGATAAAACATTTCTGAGGGAGATTAATTAACATTCTGATTTGAAAAAATTGAATATGCCTGGTAGTGTATGAACTGATGAGAATGTTACAAATTCTAGAGCTACAAATTGGAGGGGCAGAGAGACCAATCAATATGCACTTTACAGTCAGAATGGACAGCTCTCTTTAGATCCACTCCTTTTTTTCTTTACTATTTTTATTCATTTCTTACTGATAGGCACCAGTGGAAAGGTGAGACTAGATCAGAAGATGGTACTCCTTTGTACTGTATGGACATCTGTGTTTTTCAGGATTCTTAATGATATTTGTGATGAATATAAAGATACATTTCAAGGACACTAAGAGTATTGTTTAAAGCATAGGGGAAAAATCAGACTGCTATGTGTGAGTTTCTGTGTGTGTGTGTGTGTGTGTGTGTGTGTGTGTGTGTGTGTAATGAGGAAGCCCAAGCAAGATAATGAGTATCTTACTGTATATCTCTCCACCCTGTTTCACTGAGACAAAGTCTGTTAGTAAACCTATATCTATTCTTTTTTCTCTGCCCCAGTGCCACAATACACAGGTTATAGGAATATACATAGCCACCAGTTAGTTCTGCACTGCTTTTTATGTGGTGCTGGTATTCGAACTAACATCTTCAGGCTTGCACAGCAAAAATCCTACCAAATAAACTGCACCTCTAATACCTATATTTTCAAGGTTTTTAATGTGTTCAGTATTCTGATTCTGATCTCAGCTCTATGACTAGGGAAAATTGCTTTGCCATTTAAAGAGATCTCATTTTTAGCAAATGAAGACTAAAACAATAATAATGTAAAGGATCATGTTATTACCTGTTTCTCTGTAGCTTCTAAATGTATTTTTCCTATAAATTACATACAAAGAATGGTGTAACTGAGTTGTTACCCCATGAAGATCCTGTGAAATTCATCTTACCACCTCTTAAGATCCATCACACACCTATGTGAAAGCTATGCTGTCAACAGCTTGAAACTATCACTCTACTAAGTTGGTTAGCTGGGTACTCCATAATCATAGAAGCATGAGGGTAACCCAACTGCTTACCATGCTTCTGTCCTCAGTACTAAGTAGCCTACACTCAATACCTGGTGAAAGAGTAATACAGTCCAACTCATTTCTTGAAATAGGATGAATTCAGGTGTAATTTCATTAAAGCTCTACTAGGAGAGATGCTGGATCTGAAACGTTATTTGAAATCTCAACTTTATTTGATTTTATTCTTCTGATGTGGTAATTCCAACCATCTTAGACTTAGTAGTTCATCCTGTGACTATTTCTTTAACATACACCAGCTGTTCAGGGATCCTTTCCAGTCTCTGGTTCTGACAAAACCCAACTGAACATGCATATTAATGCTTAGGCTTCTGTGAAACGTTATTAGGAAGTTAGCCACAGAGGCATCACAACACTATGACAACATTTGGAAGCCAAGGTGACTCAATTTCAGAGGCAATTATCCAAAGTCTTGGAAGCTGTCAGTGGACTGGAAAGAGATTGTGAGTAGGGAAGCAGAAAAACAATCGATTCAGTTTAGAAAGATTCTAGTAACCACAGGAACCAGCCAAGAGGAAGTCCAAGAAAAAAAAATGGCCTGGTGTTCACCTTGAGTCCTGCAGAGAGTACAAATAAGGTTGGAAAGGTGCATTCTAAATACCACCTTTGTAAAACAGCCTCAGGAACCCCAAGATAGAGCACTAGGCTAGACAGACTACTTTTATGTCCTGTAATTCTGTCAGGTGTTTACACAATGTTGAAAACTAACATGATAATCTAGGGGAAAAAAATAATTCTGAGGTCATTCGCTCCTGGCTCTCCAAGTACATTTTTGCTCCCATGTCTACACTGATGCTGTCTATGAAGCTCCCTCACTTTTACTACATAGCTTCTTTTAAAAAAAAAATCATCTTGATAAAGGCCTTTTATCATCATTCCTAAAAATCTTTTCAATTCAAGCTGCCTCAGGGAAAATCCATGCACTCTTCTAGCAGCAGACCGTCCCATGTACTTGTGTTTGTGAGAGTCCAGTTCCAGGAAGAAATACTGTCACAATTATTTCATGAAGCTTCATGTGTATTTGCTCTGTTTCAATATATCTGTTTATTCATAAAACAGACACAAAAGCCACATATGACTAGCAGCCAGGCTGCTAAAACAAAATATTCTGTGCTAAGCTGTAGCTTGCTTTCTTTGTAGGCTCAGTCAAATCTATTTCACTGTAAGTTAACAACCTAGAGCCCTGCAGCGCTATTTCACTAACTAAATGTATTCATGATTGAAGCATCTGACGATGCACTGATCACAGGTTGGCAGCTGGGCTGAATGGTAAATGCATGGCCATTTTCATTTTCTTTTTAAGAAAATTGAGCACATTCATTGGGTCATTTTATACAAATTAACTACTATCTCCACCAGCACTCCAATCAATGTACACAGGCTATATCACTGAAACATCCAATTTGAATGTGCGTTTGGAGAAAAATATACATTGGCAAGCCTGACATGACACTATTTGGACTGTACCACCACACCACCATCCACAAAAAACATGTAGTCATTGGGACTTTCAAAGGGGAGTAGCTTAAGCTCACACTGACAATTTCTTCAAAATAGGACAACCTGAATATTTTGGGCCATTTGGAAGTCTAAAGATCTAGGGAGCACTGTTTTCCCAACAATAGTGGATGTTTGGAGCTTATATTAACTATTTAAGCAAGCTATTTCTGAAATGCCTTTTCTTCTATCAAGTTGTCTTAACAGCATAGAGAAATTTGCTTTAATGCTGTTACAGCATCAAGCTCAATGAGATATGAATTATGACAAGAAAACATACCCAGATAGAAGGTTAGATAGAACGATTATGTAACAGGATTGAGAAGGTACTTTTAGATGGCCTGAATGCGCTTTCAGTGACACATGAGTTTACACCTACTGATAATAAACATTTCAGGCTGCTTTAATCTGCCTAAAGTATATAAGTTTCGAAATAGTGGATTTGGAGAGGTTATAGTTTCAAAAAAGTCAATTTGTAATCATTTAATGTAGCACACGCCCCTACCCAAATAATAGGTTGAAAACAGTGATAGATATTCCATTTCGCTCACTGCTAAGTTATGGAAAAATATATTTGGTTGCTTCCATTTTTCAATATTATGCTAATAGAATGCAAATAGAAGTGGTAGAAAGGAAATCCGGATGGCAAAATGAGACTTTTTGCTGGGCTCAACATCTCAGAAAAAAGTACTTGGTACAAATCTCATTTTCTGTGTGAAGCAAGAAGGTTAAAGTTTGTATTTAATCATGGATTGGACTTGCTACGGCTCTGGAAAGTCATCATAAAGCATTGCTAGCGTGGGCACATTTGTTGACCGGATAGTAGCATAAGATTCAATTTTCCACCCTTTGCAGTTCAACTCAGATAAAATAGGAGTGAAATGTATAAATTCTCTTCCCCAAATGATATTTCTAGTTGACAATATGCAACTGTATTACACTCTCAATTCTCAGTTTTCCAAAAGAAATGACTAAAAAAAAATAAAATACAGAATTTGACAAGCTTAAAATAAAGAGATAATTTATAAACAAAAAACCAGACAGCAGAAAGCAACAGTAACAACCACAATAACAAAATAGATAAATAGGAGCCAGGCATATTGGCTTTTGTATTTGAGTTCTAGCACTTGGGAAGTTGAGGCAGGGGAACTGTTGTAAGTTTGTTGATAGTATGAACTATAGAAAAAACTTCTCAAATGTCCCCAAAGTTAAGTCCAATAAATTGATGGGGAAGTTTTTGACAACAGGCAAATTTTTCAATGTCTAGTTTTCCAGGTACTAAACTGAACAATAATCTAATCGAAGTCTTTGTTCCTCTATGAGATGAACTCAGTAAAACTTCATCTCAATGATGTAATGTTATTTCAAATCCTTGTGAAAAGACAATTATGTCACCCTAACAGTCACATCTACCACCAACACAGGGTGGGAAAAAGTGAAAAGAAACACCAAGAATTGTCAGGAAGAGGAGATAGGTACAGAAAGCAAGTATGGGGCACACTGCTAGTCCTTTTAGTAAAAAGGCTCTTTGGCTTTCAGGCAGAAATGTGGAGAAAATTAGAATCACTATTGTAACATGAATTCTAAAATGGTCTTTTTTATTAAAAAACCCAGAGCCAGATTCTGGAGTAAATGCTGAAAGATCAGAGAGACAAAGGAACAAGCCACTGCTACATCTCACTTCACCAACTCCAGGAATCCTCTGACAGAATGCCTCTGAGTCCTCAGTCAAAAGCTCTCCAGCTGAAAAGCCTCTAGCCAAAATGACTTTAGTTCTGTCCCCTCATGCCTTATATACCTTTCTCCGTCCAGCTATTTCACTTCTTCCTAGTGCTAGGATTAAAGGTGTGTGACTTCCCAAGCAAAGACATGAGATCTCAAGTGCTAGGATTAAAGACGTGTGATTCCCAAGTACTGGGATTTAAGGTATGTGCCACTACTGCCTGGCTCTGTTTCTCTCTTAGACTGAATCAGTCTCATGTAGTCCAGGATGGCTTTGAACTTACAGAGATCCAGATGGATTTCTGCCTCCCCAGTGCTATGAATAAAGGTATGTGCCACCACTGCCTGGCCTCTATATCTGATGCAAAACACACAGGGGTTTATTGATAACAAGCAACCCCAGGCTTGCTCCATGTCTAACATCCAACACAGTGGATAGGGGTGGAGGAGGACAGTCCTGAGCTCTCAGGGTGAGGGTTTTTTAAAGGGAAAAACTGCAAACAGGGTGGTACAAGCCTTTGCATCATATAATTGGGTGAGGGTATGTATCCTTTTAATTTAATGGTTGGTGTTCCAGTTATCATTTTTGGGCAGGCCTGAACAAGTCCTGGGCTTTGTCCTTGAGCTGCCATGGGGCCTGGCTGGCCTAGCACATTTACATTGACCCATGCATGTAGCACTAAGTTGGTGAGGTGTCCTAGACAATAAGCAACTGGCTGAACCTTGAGCCATCAAAGTACATGCAGAAAGGGAGTTACTGCAAGGACAATGTCTTTTGTTCATGGCCCTCTCAGAAACTTTCCTCTCAGGAAACTGAAACTGAGAGAACACTGACAGACAGCCTGTTATGACATCAACTTGGCTCTTTCAATCATCACACACCATAATTAGGCTGATGGAGCAATCCCAACTTTTTTGTTTGTTTGATTTTGTTTTTTGATTTGAGACAGAGTTTCTCTGTGTAACAACCCTGCCTGTGTAGTTGAAGTTCTCCTGTGTCCCACCTGGTCTGCAGCCACTCAGACCCAAGTAAACACACAGAGGGTTATATTAATTAAAACTGCTCGGCCATTAGCTCAGGCTTGCTACTGACTAGCTCTTACAGTTAAATTCAGCCCATTTCTGTTAATCTATATGTTGCCACATGTTCCATGGCCTTACCTGTGTGCTTTTACATGCTGTTTCTGAATGGCAGGCATCTCCTGAGTCAGCCTTCTTCTTTCCAGAATTCTCCTTGTGGGCTTATCCCACCTATATTGCTGTCCTGGAACTCACTTTATGGACCAGGGTGGACTCAAACTCAGAAAGATCTGCCTGCCTCTGCCTTCTGAGTGTTGAGATTAAAGGTATTTACTACCACTGCCCAGTGCAATCTCAACTTTTAAGCCAAATTTTAATTCAGTTATAAATACATTCCTTTATGATTAGTTACTGCTAATTGATCTCTCAGAATATTAAATTTCATCCCTTGTAAGACAAGTTCACAACTTACATGTATGTGAAGGTTGAAGACAACCATAGCCATCACATATCTGTCATCCTCTGGCTTTCAAAAAGAAGGATCACACAAAATTACTGGAGAAATATGTAGGTTTGGATTTATACATCAAAAAAATCCTTCTTTAAGTAATTACATGATAAGGCAACTTCTCATTACTGATAGAGCAGGGAATATTCACAGTGAAGTAAAGACTGCTTCATCCTGACTGTTGAAGGAACTACAAAACTTAATGCACCCCTTTAATGCATGGAATGATTACAAATTATTTTGGTTTTCTCTTGAGCCTATATGCACTCCATATCCCTTATTTCTAATCAAACAAATTATATGAGGATTAAAACAGCCTGAGAGGAGTATTATTAATATATCTAAACTCATGTATAACTGAAAAGTTTTTGCAGGACATGTCTATCCACTACCAACTAAAAGAGCATCTATTGAGAAAAGTTAAATGAAGATTAAATGTGCAAGAAAAGTATCCTCAACTCAGATTTAGATGTTAAAAACCAACATATTTTTGATGTACTGAGGTAGAAACATTAAGACAGAGGGAGTGATCCTCTCGATTGCTCGTATTAGCTATATGCTTATAACACATACATACTTGTATTAAAATTTTCTTGAACATATAATGGGTTGGTGCCATTATGTGTAAGAAATGAGGAGCAAAATCTGCTCTATATTGACTACTGAAGATACTACCAAACATGTCACTCAAATACCTATCTCTATCACATTCTTATTTGTAACTATTTTGACTATCTGAGTTTCCAATTGAAACTTTTGGCCTGCAATTTGGCAGGCAGTGAAAATAACCACCATTCAAGAAGACATCTCCTTTTGTTTTATGTGGCAATAGTACAATATTATACATTCCTATATCTCAAGCATCCATGTTATATGAATTTAATTTGGAAAACACAGACCTTAGAACTGCCAAGGCTGTTTGTATAGTCTTTTATGAAACTGGTTAGTAGATATATCCTTAGATGAGTGATTTGAAACTGTAGGAACCCAAATGCATGTCACCTTTTAACATGAGAAAACTCATTTTCTTTCTCCATTTTGACAGAGGTTTTGACCCTGTGTTGACTTTAGTAAGAATTACAGGAAAAGGCTGTGCACACAGTATAAGAAACAGCAGGCCCCAGCTCTTAGTGGTAATGAGCCACAAATGAGAATCTCTTGCAATTCCTTTGGGAAATTTCTAAAAATAAAACCTTTGTTGAATTTATGTAAGATAAGGGTTTGAAAATATTGAAGTACATATATAAATTTAAGACCTTTAAATTGAGTCAAAGTTCCAAGGGTGAAAAGACTGATTCTTGAAGACCATTTTACTTGATTGAAAATGA
This sequence comes from Peromyscus leucopus, assembly GCF_004664715.2. Classification (NCBI taxonomy): domain Eukaryota; kingdom Metazoa; phylum Chordata; class Mammalia; order Rodentia; family Cricetidae; genus Peromyscus; species Peromyscus leucopus. The sequence continues at coordinate 102,730,906 of NC_051067.1, read as the reverse complement.
CAACAAAATCTATGTTTGTGTGGAGTGTTATAGCTAAAATGGCCTTTAGGAAACCTATTCATACCCCTGACTTTCCAGGAAGAGCAAGAGGCCCCCAGAGAGCTTGCCTGATTACCCCAAGGGACTGAATATAGCAGAGCCCAAGGCAGGGGTAGAAGTCTGTAGTTCAGAGAGCTTATTTACAGTTGGTCCCAACATCACTGTCTTCTATTTCTTTGACTTAATAAAGGTTATATGTATGTGTTGAAGGGGTGTCAACCATTTCAAATTCTTAGATATTGTATTCTCCTTGACTGACACTCAGTTATTTCCTAGGAAAACAAGAAATTCTGACAGTGAATATATGAGACAAGGGCAGGGATTTGATGAGAACTTTGTTGTTTGTTTCTGTGGTTGTAGAATCATTTTATACTTGAATTACGAATTGGTATTTCATTTTAAATTTTGCCTGATGACTTTGTAGTTTGACTAGATTAGGTACTTTTAATCATGGGCATAAAAGTAGAAAAGTTTACAAAATATATTATGAACAAAGAAAGAATAATACTAGCCATAATTTATCAGATGGTCATTATCCTTGGCCCAAGATAATGTTACCACCTATGAGATGTAGGTAGATGTAGGTAGATCTCAGATGAACAGTCCTGGGAAACAACAAAAATTGGCAAGGGAGAGCATCATCTACATATTGAACTACATTACAAGAACTTTATTTGAGTATGTATATCATCCTTTCTCAGTCTCAACAATGGAGATTTGACAAGACGTGATAATGAGGAAAGATATCCTTCAGCTTGTTGTATCTCACTAATCCATTTTTTTCCTCATGTGTATGTGTGCACGTGTGTGTGCAGGTGTGCAAATTCATGTATGTGTATGTGCTCATTTGGTGGTATGACTGCATGCATGGGCATGTTTATATTCATGCACTTGCATGTACTCATGTACACATTTGTATGTGGAAGACTGCAGTTGATGTTAGCTAATTTCTTAAATAACTCTCTACCTTATTTGTAGAGGCAATATCTCTCACTGAATATGGAAGTCACAAATTCTGGCTAGTCTATCTATTTAGGCTACCCCAAGGTGGATATTTTGTATCCCCCCTCCTTAGTGCTGGGAATACAGGTGGCTGCCATATCTCCTCAGCTTTCTAGGTGGCCTCTGGCAATATAAACTCCATTCCTGATGCTTGCAGGCCCAGTGCTTTTTCAACTGGCCCATCTTCCCAGAGTCCCAGTAATTCTTAGGATTAAAAGGACATTGTCATGAAGTTAATTGTTCTCCTACAGAGATGGAATTCATTAATTTTTCTTCCTTCCATTCTGAAATCTGAAACACATGTGATGTTTTGCACTATAGTTGTCACAGTGAGAGATGCATTGAAGATATACAACCATGTCTTTGAAGCCTTTATGGAAAAACATTAGCTATATGCTATTCATAGTTGACCTGTGTTGTAGCAGTTAGCAATATCTCTATGCTTAACCTGCTGTCACATCACAAGTCATCTAGGAAACTGAAACTTTTTGTATATTACACTCCTCTTTAGTACATTCATATTCTAGTATATTCAAGAATATAGAATGGATTGTTATTGTTTAATAATCTCTGTCTCATAAGTGTAGATTTAAGAATTAAAATATCATTTTATGTTTTGAATCAATTTTATGTGCATAAAAAGTTAACTCCTGTTCATAACTTATGTTGAAATATAGTAACTCAACTATACAATTCATGAAACTCTTAGCAAATAAATATCACTAGTAAAAATACTAGCCATTTCTTTTAAACTTTAGCAGAAATTCAGCTTCTAGAACAGGGGATAGTGTGAACATGAGACCAATAAACACAAAATTAAACCAAGCAAGAGATCTGTATTCAAGCCCACACATACTATGTTGTCCTTTGTGTCTTTATTGAACAGTTATTGAGCACTCTGCTCTGTGCCTGGGCCTGCATTCTGCACTTTCCAATATTTGTTTTTCCCCTTCAATACTAGTGAAAACCTGAAACACAATCTCAGCTTTGCTAGATTTGATTTAGTTTACTTTTCAATGAACCTTAATTAAGGCTACTCTTGACACTTATCCTCATTCATTTACAGAGATTTCCAATGACCTGCATTTGCTCTCCATCTAACCTGACAATCATTCGTGTATGTAGCAGTGAGTGGAATAGTCCCTGTTTGAGTAAACTTTATGCTTTCCTCTTCCAGGTCCCATAAAATGACAACTATAAAATACTTGAGTGCTGGAAACATTGGGACCTGTTGCCTTCAAATTTTCAGACCAGTCATGGGCTTGCTGCTGAAGGTATTCATAAGTTTATGGTGCCGTGATTTGACTTCCAAGCTGTGTTCAACACTATTAATGACTTCTACAATTTCCAAAGAACTTTGTCAATTTTAGCATTGGGATAGGTTCATAATATTTTGGGATTTCTCTGCTATTTCTGTATCTGCTGTGCATTAATTTAAATGTCTTTGCATCCTCCTCAAGTATGTGATTAAAAGGAACTTGTATTCATCAGGCTGCCCATTTTTTCTCACTGCTTACAACTGCATTGATGGGATGTTGTGCAGGCTCAGCATGACCACAAACAACTGTCTTTACTCACTGGCCACAGGTACTTGTCAAACTAACCTCACTAATTTAGAATAATTGTATCTTAAGGGCTAGCTGGGTTGGAGTAATAAAATGCTTAAATTATTAAATATCTTAAAATATTTAAATAGGAATTTTGTTTAGAGAGGTATGTTGCCTTATTTTTCTTTACAACGGAGTAACCCAGTGAATTGTTAATAAGGCATAGTGAAAAATCAACTCTGATTTTTCAGATGAAGACATTGAAACTACTTTTTGAGCAGAGACAAACATTTAATGTTTTCTGTAACTCTGGCATGTTTCAGCATTTAGTCATACTTTCATTTATGACTTGACTTGTGATGTATTCTGTGTTAGATAGACATTATTTTTACATAATAGAAATTATTAACTTTTAGGTTATAGTGCAAAAAGTGATACAGTTTAAGTATATGGCATTTGAAATTAAACCTGTATTCTAACTTCAGCTCATTTATCTAAATTGTGTGTGTGTGTGTGTGTGTGTGTGTGTGTGTGTGTGTGTGTGGTGTGGAGTGTATGTGTAATCATGAAACCTGAAAGCAAATGGATGAATTTGGAAAGTAGTTGTCACAAATTTTCTCCATATACAGACTCTAGATTTTGACACGTAGTGTACACATGTAAGCTGAGGTAAGCATGGAACACAGAGGTAAAATATGTTGTTGGGGAAGATGGGGAGGGTGGTAAGATTTATGAGATATGAAAATAGAAATGAGGTTATGGAGATGGTGAATGGATCAAATTGTGGTCCTGAGAGCACGGCAGAAGTTAGAGAGAATCAATAGAAACAAAATTTGTTTGAAATTACTATAATGAAACTGTGCATACTAAAGTGTGTGTATGTAGGCATGTGTACCTATGTGAACCAATTCTAGAATCAGGATACTATTTTAATCAATTCACTTTGTTTCATAAAAGAGAGAGAAATAGTATTTGAAAATTTGAAGCACTGATGGCAATTTTCACATTCATAAAGAAGGAGAAGCCATTGCAGGGCACATTATCAGCTTTGAATCTTCCAAAATAGCTAGTGAGGAGTGAAAAAAAATATTTGTTGCATTTAGAAAGGTAAGTTTTATTTGACAATACTAAAAATAGAAGAGAGAGAGACTGAGAATGCATGCTGCCTGTATTCAAACATAAGACTGTTAAAACTTGTAGAAGCACATTTAATTTTCTGTTAACAACATTCTTCTGAAAATCCACTGTGGTTTAGCATTTCGTTTGCCTTATTAAGTTTCATTTTTTTTTATATTATTAAACCGGATTTTTTCAATTAGCCTGTGCTTGAAGTATAATATTTTTCAAATTAATGAAATCTTAGTCCTTTATTCAATCAAAGCATGAACTAACCATTTTGCTTTCCTCTGTGGGCATTGGCAGAGACAACGCCAGAGAGAGAAAGAGAGCACAAGGTTTCTTTCAGACGTCTTTCTTCCACTCTCTCATTTATAAACTTGGTTTTCTTTCCTTTCTGATAGATATACAGAGAATCATTATGAGATGAGACAGTCCGATTTTCTTTGAAGTGTTTGTAGCTAAGATTTCCCAGGATGCTAAACAAGGAAGATTACAGACACTATCAAAGTCTTGTTAATGACTGTCAATAACACCATGGCTCAGTTCACCTCATGTTAATGTAAACAAAGTTTTGTGATCCAAGGTCAGACTTTCATCTCGGTTAGGTGATCAAACAAAGAACAAAATAGAAATAAAAGTTTACTTCAGGAATTATGGAATTGAATGTGCCTTGGCTTTAAAAAGATTGTTATTTGAAGCTTGACTCCACAATTAACTGTAAATATGAACACAGATACATTTCAAGTTTTGTTTTCTTATTTTAAAAATAGAATTTAGATGTGTCTTAAGGTAGTTTCAGTAGAAATTTAATATTTGTTTTTTTAAAGATATGATATAGTACTAAAGACTTAAGATTTAAAAGTTATTTATTTTTGTTTTCTTAATCAAACACAAGGCTTTTAGTACACACACATTCACAGCAGCCCTGATCACTATCTTAATAGAAACTTTTAGTACAGAGGAGACTGATTTATTACTAAATGATTACTGTAGAGTAAAATTAATCTTTAATGAATTAATAATGCCATTCTGAGAGAATGTCAATGAAAGATGATTAATTTGGGCTTGAGAGATTGAGACTGGCATCCCAGCAGTGTTGGCATTTGAGTTTAACCATGAAGGATGAATATTGTAATAACCCAAGAGCGAAAATAAGAATTGTATGAATTTAAGAATTGCATGAAACCCAGGGGCATGAACATTTGAGCAATGGAATGAAAGAAAGAACATGCAAATGGTGGCCTTGAGGAAAACACAGTTCCTACTTCTGTTTGCATCTGGCCACAGCTGGATCATCACTTTTCTTTTTACTTTATTTTCCACTCACCACTGTTCTAGTTCTCTGACTTACCACCCTGCATATCTGAATTTCTTCCACATTCCACTTTCTATAAGACTTTCATTTTGCAAAGTGGTCATAAATATAATACACCATTACCATCATTATCATGGAGTTTTGTGTAAAGAATTCTGCAAATAGAGTAGTTATGAGAACACAGTGCATTGAGACTCTAAACATCACCAATGTACAGATGTTTATTCTTTATACTCAGTGTCACAATAGAGATCAATCTCTAACACATGATGTTCAGTATGTTATTAAAACAGAAGCCTGGGAATATTTATGTATTTGCATTATAATGAAGATTCATTGTTACTAAAATCAGGGAGCATCAGGTGCCCAGATACAGCTGCAAACATCTCCAGGTCTGACTCTTCTTCAGGTTTTTTTTGCAGTTCACTATGACCCAAAAGTAGATTTCAAACAGACTAGGTTATCCTAATGGGCCAGGTCTCAGAGTAAAGCTGAGCACTACAAATAACTTCAATGGCATAAAAACCCCAGTATGACAAGAAATAGAAAATGCAAGCTATATTCCACACACTTCTAAACAATTGGGTTTAGAGGGAGAATGGAAGAGATAGCATAGCAAATGTAGAAAGCATTATAAACCAGTAAATTAATCTAGTCATAAAAATACAGATTGGAAACTAAAAACTAGGGCACCACATCCCTGGCAAGAATGAAGCAACGATTACAGCAATGAAACCCTAGAGCCAAGTGCATACCTATTGCCAGCATGATCTGGAACCTTCACAGATTACCTGAAGTGAGTACATTTGATAACACCTGTCAGACATCTTGGATTTCTACAGCACAGCCTGGATAGTTTACATTTATGGAAAGGTCATGAAATGTTCTTCCAATGAAAGCCCATTCCCTGGCTTCCTACACCTTAAATTCTTGTGTAGTTTAAAGATCTTGCTGAATATGTTGCATGCTGTGAAAGTAAGTTATATATATATATATATATATATATATATATATATATATATATATGATTTTTATGCTTATCTCTAGAATCTTGCCTCCTAATTTATAACAAAAATGAAAGAAGTAGAAGATAATGAAGGACCTTACAAGAAAGCTCATCTAGAAAACACAGAAAGTAGAGGAGGGGATAAGAATTAAAAGAACCAAGAAAAAAATTTTTTTTTTTTTTTTTCGAGACAGGGTTTCTCTTGTGTAGCTTTGCACTTTTCCTGGAACTCACTTGGTAGTCCAGGCTGGCCTCGAACTCACAGAGATCCGCCTGCCTCTGCCTCCCGAGTGCTGGGATTAAAGGCGTGAGCCACCACCGCCCGGCCAAGAAAAAATTTAAAGTCAAATTTCCATACAATACTAAGTGGACATCCAGTGAGATTAATGATACATAGCTAGACAGATAAATAGAGAGATAGACAGATAAACACATACATACATTGATACATAGATAAAACATCAATAGATAGATACATAGAATGAGGCACTCAGAAAGACAGCAGACATTTTTTTTTTGTTGTTTGTTTTTTTTTTTTGTTTTTTCGAGACAGGGTTTCTCTGTGTAGGTTTGCACCTTTCCTGGAGCTCACTTGGTAGCCCAGGCTGGCCTCGAACTCACAAAGATCTGCCTGCCTCTGCCTCCCAAGTGCTGGGATTAAAGGCGTGCGCCACCACGCCCGGCTGACAGCAGACATTTTAAATTTTAATTACTATGGAATCTATAATTCATCCATAGATAGGTAAGGAAAAACCTTATATGTATAAAATTATTTAATTTATATATAAAACTATATAATATATTATATAGTTTTATATATAAAGTAGTGTGTCAATTTTGATATATTCATTAGTATACTAATATATTAATTATATTAATATAATTACTCAATGATATATTAGTTAAATTAATATACAAATTTAACATATTGCGTACTTAATATCTTTCAGACATAACAAGGAATATAATATTGTTATTTTAGAGACATAAATGAAATTGGGACATTTTGTGTTAAATGTAATAAGTTAACAACATGAAGTACCATGTCAAGATAACACTTGATTTAAAGAGAAATCTCACAACTTTCTTGGATTTATTTAATTATTTTCATTTAGGGTTTTAGAAACTTGTTTACATCAACATGAGTTCATATGAGCTTCATGAACTTGCTTGTTTGGATGCATCTGTAGAGCAAGAACAATGAAACAGGATAAAAATCTGTTTACAAAGAACAGATTACAAATAAAGATTTTTTTTATCCCATAAAATAACTTATTGTAGCATGGATCTTAAAAGGTCTTATTAATAAAAACAAACCCAGAGCCAGATATTGGCGTGAACGCTGAAAGATCAGAGAAGCAGAACAAGTTACAGCCAACCTCACCTTGCCACTTTCTCAGCTGATTCTGTTTCCTCCAACTGAAAGCTTCTGAGCCCTCACCGGAATGGATCTCAGCTGTACTGATGCTCAAAAGCCTAAAAGCTTAAAAAGGCTCTAGTTCCTGGTCCTCATGCCTTATATACTTTTCTACCTCCTACTATCACTTCCTGGGATTAAAGGTGTGTGGCACCACTGCCTAAAACTATGTTTAATATAGTGGCTGTTCTTTTCTCTGAACTCCAGATAATTTATTCTTATACCCAATATATTGGGGGACACAATATCACCAGATTTCCCTTTTTTGTCTAAAATAAAAAAATTGTAACTAGTGTTATATTTTTGACAATATATACAGTCAAGAATTACATTAACAATGTCTAGTCCATTAACATTTGACAGAATCAGACAAAAAAACACGCCTCTATTATATACATTAACAATGTCCAATCTATTAATAGAAAAAAATTATTATTTATCCTATTTTGGCGAGTCCAATACAAAATTTGTATACAATATAGAAAAATCCAATCCAAAGTAAAATATTTAAAACAAGTAGTTCCTTTTTAAAAGTAAATTCAATAATCTATCTTTTATCTTATCATATCCATATCCTCTCTTTTCTTATTTTCTGAGTAGATTCAAAAGTCTACCTTTTATCTTTTTTTATATCTTCCCTTTTAAAAAAAAATCTACCTTTTATCTTATTATTTCTATACGTTTTTTTCAGAGTAGATTCATTAATCTACCGCTTATCTATATCCTTTTATTTCTTTTCTTTCTCTTTTTTTAAAACAAGAACCCTGAATCTAATCTCCTTTGTTTAGCTTTTTTCCCCCTGACCATTAACAATTAACAACTTGTAACCAACCATCATAAACAATGACAATATACATAACTCAAACAACCAAAACTACCCACCCCACCTTTTGGGAATGTGGGTGTTGTTTTCTTAAAATTATTTCTTGATTTCTGGGGGTGAAGACATCTTTAGGGAATCCTAAAAAGAAAATTTTTGGGTTAATTTTCAAGTCCTGAGAAAGTTAGTTGTATTATTTGACCAGTCTATGCATAATGGGAAAGTCCAGGCCTTGTCTCCAGTCCTTGTTCCAGTAGTCTATGAATCTGGATCATCTTAGCTAGTCTTCTCAAAATTGTCCTGAGTAATTTGTAGTCCAAAGCAGATTGTTCCGTGGTGTTAATCAGCTTAATGGCTTTACCATAATCCATGTGGAATCATCATTGTGGGTTTCTGTCATCTTTTTGAGGATTTCAAAGCTGCTGTTAGGTGTGGTCATGGTTCCCTGCACAATTTTGTTTGTTTGTTTTTGGTGTCTTCTCTGTGGTTTGGAACAATCAGTCTGATAAATATCTGTCTCTTGGAACCATAAATGTTCTTCCCTAGAAGAGAATATCTTCAGAGCAATGGATGTTTGTCTTTGTTTAGGTTGTTGGTTACAAATTGTTATTGGTCATAGTCAATATCTTTCTAAAAGAAAAAAGGGGGATATGATTTGGAAATATAGGACATAGATATGATAGGATAAAAGGGTAGATTGTTAAACCTACTTTTAAAGAGCAACTTGTTTAAAATGTTTACATTAGTATAGACATTAGTTTATTGATACAAATTTAAATTTATTTTTGTTATACTGTATGTATATTTCTACTCTTGTTTAAGGTATTATGTTTATGTAACTCATTTAAATTGTAATAGATAATTAAAAAATACAGATTAATAATTAGTCTTCTATGATTGTCAAACTTATAGTCATATTAAGTTTTCTAGGTATACATAGATATAATTCAATTAGGTAGTTAATCTTCAAATACTTCACAGACCTACAAAATATGGCATTTAAAATGTTTTGAAAACTGAGACTTTCTGGACAATGAGACACATCTGTTCCTGGCAGTACCAATTTACTTCAAAGAGAAAGATAGGCATTGATGACACTCCATATGGAGTTTATCTTCTTCTTGGCAAAAATTGCCATTTGGGCAAGAAACTGTTCATGCCTGGACTGCTTGATAAAAATGTCATATAAACTGACCCTGTCATATAATGCAGGACTCATAGGAAGATGACAACTGAACTTTGCAAGGCAAGATGGTCCTTCAGGTTCCTGCTTCACAGAAGCAACTGCCAAACATTCTATCAGACACAGAGAAAAAAAATGACTGAGAGACTAGGCCTATATGGCTGAAGATGGATGCCCCAAAGTTACAGAGGAACTTTGGGTAACTGCCCAGGCAGGCAGCTGTGTCTGTCATTTCCAGAATTTTAGAAGTTTCTTACAATGCATTTCAGGTTTACTTAGGTGATATTATATCCTTCTGGGGTCTTTGATGTAGAGATAATTATAATTTCTCCTTGGCTAGGATAAAAGATAAATTAGATATAAAACTTAAGACTCGCAAATATAGGATAAATAGAATATTTTCTTTAATTTTGCCAAATATAAATAAACTAGATATTGTAACTATAATTCTTGCTAGATAACTGTTTTGTTACATGTAATTTTACAATGATAAAGTTAAAACCTTCCTTTTAATTAAACAGAAAATGGGAAATGCTGTGGGATAATGGTTTTGTACATCGCTTTAATAAAGTGCTGGTTGACAAGTATAGATGGGATAAGCAGACAAGGAGAATTCTGGGAAAAGGAAGGCTGAGTCAGGAGACACCAGGCTGCTGCCCAGGGAGCAGCATGTAATGACACACAGGCAAAGCCATGGAAAGCATGGTGACATAAAGATTAACAGAAATGGGCTGAGTTTAAATGTAAGAGCTAGTCAGTAGTAAGCCTGAGCTAATGACTGAGCAGTTTTAATTAATATAAGCCTCTGTGTGTTTACTTGCGGGACTGGTGGGTAAGAAAGATTTGACCTAACAAGAGGCCAGGCAGGACACAGGAAAACTTCTGGCAACAAATATATATAATTCAAATATAATTCAAATTCAAATTCTAGTTACTTTGAGTATTGATAGATTAGTTTTAATATTTTCAGCAGACGACCATAATTATCAAAAAAAATTAATTACAGTTGCAGCCTTTTGCTATACCATAAAACATAGTTATTACTGGAGTATTTGTGTGTGTGTGTGTGTGTGTGTGTGTGTGTGTGTGTGTGTGTGTTCTTACTGAGTAGTTGTTTCTAGAGAAGGCTATAGTTTACACAAAATTATGATTATTTTTCAGATATATTATTCATGTTACATAGATTGTGTTAGGTTCTGATAGACTTCATTGGAATTGTATACTGAATTAATAGAATACTCATTCAATCAAAGATATATTCTAGTAACTTTAAAAAAAACAAATGAGGAAAAATGTCAGAAGAAGGGATGATTAGATTGCCTTAGATAATAACCTGATTTTTTTCAAGAATAAAAGATTACAAAGTTAGAAAGTTTCCCATCCTCTATTTTTTCCAATAGCATAGTGGAGATAAATCATATATACTAAAATGGCTTGTGAGGTTTTTTATATGTGAAAAGTAAGGCATCAAGGCATCAATTGTTCAGAATCATTCGAAATTTACTAAGTACACTTGAAATTTAAATAACATCATTTTGTGGTATTGATGTAGTCCTTCATATAAATGAAGTTTACAGGACTTCTAGGAAATTAGTAATAAATGGATAATATCATCTATTCAGTTTGCAACTATGTGCATCATAGCTACAGATGAGTTGAATCCATGATGATTTGAACTAGCAGTTTTTATCTGCTCTCTGAGTGTACAACAGAGAATTACTAATTACTTCCTGGTGATAATTCCTCACAATCTCAATAAATTATCATTGCAAAGATGAGAAAGAATGCTAGTGTACTACTTCTCTAGTCATTCATTTTTAAAACAGAGATAAAATAAGTAACACGAAAAGAAACAGTAAGCATAATCTTTTTTTTGTGTAGACTACTCCCTTTCTGTGATTTGACTGATTTCAATAACAATAATTACACTATGCAATACAAACAAAAATCTTCCATAAACAATTTTTAATTTTCTTTCTTTCACTTTTATGATTTCTTTTGTTTTTTGAAATTATAGGAGGATGATTATATCATTTCCTCTTCTCTATTCAAACTCTCCCACATACCCCTCCTTGCTCTCTTTCAATATCATGACCTCTTTTTCTCATTGATTATTGTTTGATTCACACACACAAATATATACATAAATCTTTTTTCTAAACATATATGTATATTTATACCTGTATATATGTATATACAGACCTCTTCAGTCTGTATAATGTTACCCACATTCAAGCTTTCATTGCTGACCATTCTGAATTGGATAACCAATTGGAGTTATCTTCCTTTGGGAAGACTAATTCCTCTACTCTCAGTAATCATTAGTCTCCTATGATTATTTGTGTAGGATTAAGGCAAGATGTTCTTTCTCAGTTCCACTTAAGCATGTCTATTATTGTTGCTAATCTAATTTTATTTTTGTTTTAAATAGAGAATGCCATCTCAAAAACAAAAGCAAAGTAATTTTAGCCAGAGTCTATATGGGCCTTACTGATCTCCAACTCACTATGCTAGTCAGCTTGATCTCAAAACCATGACTCTAACTCTCCCAGTCTCCCAGATGTTGAGATTATGTGCAGCATCAGCACACCCAGCTTTCATGAAAACACTAATGTGCTCAATGGTGGTGCCTTCCAAAGGGAAAAGACACAAGAGGAATATATATTTAGCATGTTTTATTTAAATTTTTTAAATCAAAAGTGATTTGTAACCAAAACATCATAATGCCCATTTGTGCTCAATATGTGTCCACTTTTTTCAGATGTGGAGAATAAAGTCTATAGGTACTAGGAAGTTTTTATATATGTTGCATTTTAACATCGCTTTTAAAATGTAGATTTCTGCTCTCTCACCTTTTCCAAAGATGATAGTCATCTACACATAACTATTGCCTGTCAGGGACTGATGCATAGCAGATTTTAAGACATAGAAGATCCCTTGAACTCTCACAGGGCTCATAAAGCTTTCCAGAATAAAAGATGTTAGATGATTTAGATGGCCAGTTATAAATATGTATGAAGTGATCTTTATGAGAATTAATCTTATATGATAGAGGCATCCATTATAACATGTTTTCTTAGCTGACAAGAAGTTAGCTAGCATAATTTACTTAATATTAAAGACCTTGAAACCAGGGTGGTAGTGATGCAACTTTCAGCCCCAAACTAAGGACCTAGGGAAGGGGGTACAGAGATAAGGACACCAGTGTCCCCAAGCCCTTGCTTCCTAAAGTTCTTTACAACTCCAAGCAGGAGAAGATAAGAACTCCAGGGAAGAGAATGGACTGTCCTTTTCTTTGCATTTCTGTTTTAGGAGTGAACTCACTAGATTGCATGGTGCCCATTTTAATCAGTGGAGAATTAATCTTTCTTACTCAGTCCACTGAATTAGACGTATTTTCCCCCCAGGAACTCACAGACATAGACAATAATAATGATTTATCAAGTGTCTATTATTACCTCAATTAAACAAATAGGACATTTGAAATTAAATAGGACATGACCCCTTACTGAACAGCACTCTCTAGAATTCCATTGAAAAGTTTGTTGTCAATCTAAGATAAAAATAGCATCAGTACCACAAAGGCAAATTGTAGTGGTTATAATGAGAATTGCTCCTATAGGTTCATATATTTTAATTATTGGCCCACAATCAGGACAAGAGAATAGGCTATTGCTATGAAAGGCATAATCATGATGGAATTTTGGGGATCGTATTGAAGACTTTGGGACTTTGTAGTAGGAAAGCAACTGAATACAGTAAACAGGGCTTAATTGACCATACTTGAAAAAGAATGGAAGATTGTGATATTGAGAGCCATGTGGAATGTAGTGGCTTAGCTAAAGAGGATACAGAGGGAACTTCTATTAACAGCTGCAGTCTTATGATATTTCAGCAAAGAACATGGCTGCTTTCTACTCTTGTACCAGCAATCTCCCAGAAGTAAAATTAAAGAGTTTTGAACTAACATGATTGCCAGAGAAGATTTCAAGACAGCATAATATTGACTCTGCCATGTGCCAATAGTGTTCACTCTTATGCAGGTCTACAAAGAAAAATAGTAAGCAGGGCATAAAGAAATGAAAAATGTATACTGTGAAGAGAAAAAGAACAATGGGAAATTTAATGACAGAGCTATTCCTGATTTATCCTGAAAGAAATAAGGAAGAATGTAATAAGCAGGGTGGTGCTAATCCTGAAACTTCTGAAAAGTAAAAGCCTAAGGAATTATGTGTACTTGAAGAGCAACAATCAATACTTCTGGAAATGTAATTCATGGAGGGTGCTCGGTTCCGTCACAAGAGGGCAAAAAAAGTTGGCAGCATAGCGCACATGGTTCTAGCATTAGAGTCATAAAGGATACAGAAGTAAATGAGTTGTAAAATCTTCCACAGTTAAGAAGAGCTGCTGAGGCCAAGGCATGGCAGGGGAATCCTTGCATTTAGATGTAGTTGGAATGTTTCTTGGGTACCACCTGCTCCCTCCCGCCCCCGCCGCCGGACATGCAGCTGTTTATAAAATAATCACACAGAGACTTAATATTATTTATAACTGATCGGCCATTACTGACTAGCTCTTACACTTAAATTAACCCATAATTCTTATCTATATTTAGCCATGTGGCTTGATACCTTTTCTCAGTTCTGCCTTGGCATCTTGCTTCCTCTGTGTCTGGCTGGCAACTCTTGACTCTGCCCTTCCTCTTCTCAGAATTCTCCTAGTTTTCTCATCCTGCCTATACTTCCTGCCAATCACTGTTTTATTAAACCAGTATATAAGAGCATTATCCCACAGAATTTCCCCTTTTCTGTCTAATCAAAAAGGTTTTAATTTTAACATAGTGAAATTACATATGACAAAACAATTATCAAGCAAGAATAACAGTTATAATATCTAGTATATTTGTATTTGGCAAAATTAAAGAAAACATTCTATCTATCCTATATTGGTGAGTCTAAATTTCATATCTGAATTATCTTTATCATAATCAAGGAAAATTATAACTGTAGCTATTTAGTCTTCAACTGCATCAGAGACCCCCAAATGAAATATTACCTAAGTAAACAGTAAGTACAACATCCAAAAAGCAACATCCAAAAATCTAGAATGACAGAGACAACTGGATGCCTGAACAATCACCCAAAGATCCTCTGCAGTGTTGAGGCATTCATCGTTAGCCTATAGCCCTAGAGTTAAGTGACTTCTCCATGTGTCCTTTAGAATATCTAGCAGTTTCCTCTGTGAAGCAGAGTTCAGTGGTCACTTCTCTAAGGGTCTTTCATGTCCAGTCAATACATCATTTTGTCAAGCAGTCCAGAAAAGAACAGTTTCTTACTCAAATGGCTATTTTTGCCAAGAAGATCAACTCCATAAGAAGTGTCTGCAATGCCCATAATCTTCCTTGAAGTAATTGGTGCTGCCAGGAGCAGATGCATCTCATTTTCTAGAAAAGTCTAAGTCTTTAAAATATTTTAAATGCTATATTTTGTAGGTATTTGAAGTATTTGAAATTACCTACCTAATTGAAATATATTTATGTATAACTAGAAAACTAAACTAACATGACCATAAGTTTGATTATCATAGATGACTAATAATCTGCATTTCTTAATTATACATTACAATTTTAAATGTGCTGCACAAACTTAATACCTTGAACAAGAGTAGAAATATATATATATAACAAAATTAACTTTAAATTTCAAATAAACTAAAATCTATAGCAATTTTGAACAAGTTGTTTTTCTTTAAAAGTAAATTCAATAATCTACCCTTTTATCCTATCATATCTATGTCATATCCCTTTTTTTCCTTTAGAAAGATATTGACAATGACCAATAACAATTTGTAAATAATCCCTAACAAAGATAAATATTCATAATCCAGTTGTTGGGGATGTGGTCATAGTTTTCTAGACTAATTCCTGCTGAGTGTGGGGGCACATAGTCTTATGGGGACACAGAAAATTTTAGGATTTTGATCAAGTCATGACTGGAGTAGTCTGTGATGATGTACTGTCTGAGCCAGTTGCTTTGAAGATGATTTTAGATGTTGGATCATCTAGGCCATAGTGTCATCGGAGACCTTCCAGGGGGTCTTAGATGATCAAACCATATTAGCCTGGAAACAATCCACAGGTTCTCATCTTCTGTGGAAACAAAAGCAGAACCTCTTTTCCAAAGCAATGTATCCTTAGACACAAATTTTGAAGCCAGGGTATCTTTAATATATATATATTTAACTTAGCAGCCTTTACAATCAAATGTCTTTCTGCAGTTAATAACCCAGAGACAATATAATCCAGACTCTGTGAGTGATTTTTACCTTTATGTGGCTTATTTCTTATATTACTTTTATTGTCTCTTTAAAGACTTTATTTTTTAAAACTATTTCTTTATAAAAGTGCATATATTCCTTTTCCTCTATCTTCCAAGCCTATGCACATTTTTACACACACTGTAAACTATTTAGAGTTTTATTCTACCTGGATCTGTCTTATTGTGAATCTATAATTCTTCTCTGACCAGTAGAGATTTTAACTGTTAAACTGCATGGCTAGGATGAAAAGCAGCAACCTTGGCTGCTGGCTCCACCCACCTCAGCTTTCGAACATGGAGGAGATAATTCACTACCAACTCTGGGAGTCATAATCTCCACCAACTCTGGGAAGCCATAGGTCAATGCCTCTGTTAAAGCAGCCTGTAGCCAAGAAACCATTTTTTTTTTTTTTAACTAGCAAAAGCTAACCTCACCAGGCAACATGGTACATGGCTTGGAGATGCTACTGTGTACTGCAGTGGGAATCCACTATGCAGCTTAGCTCATGGTGGCTGGAAGCCAGCTCCATCTCACAGACACCTATTGGGAGATAAGTCTTGACATTGGTACTGGCATGAGATTGTGAGACTAGGAAGCCTAGTATGGCTCTGTTTCCATGCACTCAGAATCTTTAAGCTTTTTTAGGTCTATGTGGATCAATGCCCAACCATGAGTGCAAAATGTAGTCTGAATGTTTTTCAGGTCCTATCTGGCCCCCGCAGACATGCAGCTGCTTATAAAATAATCACACAGAGACTTAATATTATGTATAAATGATCGGCCATTAGCTCAGGCTTATTACTGACTAGTTCTTACACTTAAATTTATCCATAATTCTTATCTATATTTAGCCTTTTGGCTTGACATCTTTTCTTAGTTCTGTGTTGTCATCTTACTTCCTCTGTGTCTGGCTGATGACTCCTGATCTGCCCTTCCTCTTCCCAGAATTCTCCAATTTTCTCACCCTGCCTACACTTTCTGCCTGGCTACTGGCCAATCACTGTTTTATTAAACCATTATACAAGAGCATTTTCCCACAGCATTTAGGCCCCCAGGAGTCATTGTGTGAAGCAGTGAAAGTAAAGCATGGGATTTTGGAGACCACAAGATATTGGAAGTGCCAAGGCTGTGGGATATCTTCCAAGGAAAATTACAGACAGAGAGTGGAAACAGCCCATGAAAGAGAATTGTATTGCAGAGGTAACAATTGAAGGGCAGATCTATCTAAATCCTTTGACATAGGATTTGGAGTTTGCTCTGATTAGTTTTGGCCTTGCTTTGTTTTTTGTTGTTATTTTGTTTTTATTTCATGACTCATCGCTTTTGGATGTATATTCTTTGTATACATCCAAAGTGATGTATATTCTTTGTTATTATATGTCAAAAGTATGTGATTTACTACTTGATTTTTTTCAGCAAGTTTCAATTAAGAGGTCCCCTATCTTTAGTCTCAGAAGACATTCTGGGTATTTATTGAGACTGTGAAAGATGATACAGACCTTTGAAGTTGGACTAAATGCATTTTGCATTACGATATAACTACAAGCCCCGTGGATAGCCAGCGAGTGGAATGCAGTGGTGTGAATGAGAAGGTCCTCATAGGCTCATATATTTGAATGTTTGTTCTGCAGCTGATGGAACTGTTTTGTTATAAGGTGTGGCCTTATTAGAAGAGATATGCTACTGGGAAATGGTCTTTGAGGTTTCAGAAGCCCACACCATTCCCATGCTTCTGCTCCAGCACCATTCTTACTCATCTTCTGGCATTTTCTCTGCAATGGTGGTCATGGGCTCTAAATGCCAGGAGCCACAATTTTTCATGACAGTAGAAGAGTAATTAAGAAATTACCCAAAGAAATAAAATATATGAATGTATAATATACATTTGATGATTATCTATTATTGTTAAAATCTATGTTGTGGAAATATTAAATATATCAATACGAGCACATGTCTGTGAATGTATGCCTAACTTTCTTTTGCATAGAGTTCAGAGAAATCCCACAAGGTTCCCTAACCAGCTATGTTAAGGGCTTCTTTTTTTTTGTTTTGTTTTGTTTTTGTTTTGTTTTGTTTTTTTTTTTTTGGTGGGAGGAATATCTTATCACTTTCCTGATATACACAATAGTATTTTTTTCACTGTAAGCTCTAAGAACTTTTGTGTTCTCTGCTCACAAATTTAAACAGTAAAATTCACTGAGAAGAGAAGTATCAGAAAGCCTATTGTAGATACACAGGTGTGTTCATAAGAGTATATAAGGCATTCAGAGCAGCTGTAGAGCAGGATCCGGTAGCAGAAACCAATTACCATAATGTTGCTGGTTTAGAGGCTATTTAAAATTCTTATAATAGAAACTGGTGTTAGATATGGGAAAGAAGATGACCTAATCAATCCAGTTGGCATAGTCAGGAGGTTTCTGGGTGTCTCCTTAGCTTTCTGTCAGTTCCTCATTTTACCTTTCAGAAGGGGAAGAGATAACAAGAAACTGAAAAACATAGCTCTCTTCTGTCATTCCTTGCCTTGAGTACTGACATTCTTGGAATTACTGCTTTGGGGTCCCTTCCCAGCCTGATCACTTTCTTCCTCCTGTTTTCATCAGTCTGACTAGGGAATGGTCAATCCTAAGTCCCGGGGTATTTTTATGAGCAGAGTTTTGTACCTAACTGCAATTAGCTTTGGGATTTTGATGAAATAATATTATTGTTAGAGTCATAAATTTCTGCAATCAATAAGAATTTAAAAATTAAGCAAAGTAAGAGCCTGTAGTTTTCTCTAACAATGCTTCTTCATGAATGGCTTCATGATACGTGCTGTTGTGATTGTATTGACAAATTCCATTTCTGAAGACAAGGAGCACCTGCTTTTATATCTTTTCACATGATAACTACTTTCAACAATAGAAGGTATATTCCAACAACCAAATTGTTCTTTTCCTCAGTGTTCAAAATAACTGTACTTGTTCAACCTACAAAAAATAAGCAAGTAGGCCCATGTATCCTTGTTAATCATTGCCTCAATGAGCAATTGCTTGTTGAACCTAGTTGACTGGAATGTGACTCTTTGTAAAAACAAATGAAGTATACATGAGAAGTTTTGGACAAGGCATTCTCTTCCTTGTTCATCAAATACTTTGGCATCTATCACAAAACTTTTAAGTGTATTTCACCCATTTCAGTTGTTTTCTGAGAAGTGAAACATGTTAATTAAGCAAAATAAATACTGCAAAATTCTGTCTATGAAAATGTATTCGTGTAGAAATGAAAATGACACAGAGATCAAGCTTTAATTTTATGGTCTTAACAATTTTGAGAGACTCCCTAAAGAATGGCAGATAGTTGCAATACATTTTTGTATGGCTAGTTTTCATGTGATAACTTTCCTTGTTCTGCAAAACAAAAGTTCAAATAGCAAAAGGGGCAAAAATGTAATTTATCTTGTTAGCATATTATATTCTTAAAACTGACTTTTCCACCATTACTTTGTTTGTTTGTTTGTTTGCTTTTGGTTTTGGTTTTTTGGATTCTTGCAACTGTATTAATCTAATTTTTTTGAGGTGAAAGTTCACAAATAACCTAACTTAAGAAAATAATGTTATGGCTTGTGTAATTTTAATCAGGGACAATGAACACTGAACTTTCAGGACCTTACAAAGAAAAAGACCTGAATAACAGTAATTTTGTTTACATGCTATTTAAAAACAAACAAACAAACAAAAAAACCTCATTCCCAGGGCTTTTGAGAACCTGTTCCACATGCTGGTTTGCCTTCTCCAGCTTTGATGAATGAGAGGAGCTGGGTCCTGCCTCAACTTGGTGTGTCATGTTTTGCTGAAACTCATGAGTGGCCTTTCCCTTTCTGAACAGAGACTGAGAAGTGAATGGGGTGGGGATGTAGATGGGACAGGAGGGGAGGGAATGGGAAAAGAGGAGGGAGTGGAAATTGTGGTCAATAGGTAAAATAAATGAAAAAGGTTTAATTAATACAAAAAAAAACCTCATACTAAAGATAAAAGGGAAGCTCATTTTAAAGTTATTTAACCTCTTATACTCAATGCAGAAAAGAGACACAGACTTGAAATACAGTGGTAATAATGTGAATCATTCAAACTCTAAGAATAATATACTTGGCTATTTTTATATCAAGAATATTTCCTGAGGATCCAGGGCCCCTTCATCCACATCATAACTCCACAAATGCATCCTCATCTGGGAGTGGAATGCACAGTTTGACTAGACTAAAAATCAGCCTCTTCTACTGAAAATTTCTGTTACAGGAAAATTTTTGAGTGTCACCTATATGGCTCAAAAGAAATGCCCTCAATGAACAAAGGTGACATGAGACTAAGGATACTCCAGATAAGAAGTATCGTGGCTCATACCTTTAATCCCAGCACTCGGGAGGCCAAGGCAGGTGGATCTCTGTGAGTTGAAGGCCAGCCTGGGCTACAGAGTGAGTTCCAGGATAGGCTCCAAAGCTACACAGAGAAACCCTATCTCGAGAAACAAAACAAAGAACAACAACAAAAGAACTATGTATCATGTCTCCTCCCTTTATACTATCAATGCTGTGTGTTTTTACATCTGCATTGTCCTCTTCTATGTGTCCTCCTTTTCTATTTGTCAAGGGGAAAGGGTTGAAAATTCAAAACTTCGTTTTCATCACTTAAAGACAAATGTTTAATTAGTTGTAAACATGCTTATACATTGTTAAGCTCCTTAGACCTTAGATTATGAGTATTTCAACTTCACATGCATTTCTGATTCCAGAAGAGCTCCAGTTGACAGTTCCTATTGAAAGTACTAGCTGCATTGGGAGTACAAATGTCTACTCTGAAGCTCTTCTCTTTACAATGTGTAAAGTTCTTGAGAAAGATTCTACAAGAATAATTGAGTAGAAGTGTTAGAATGCTGCAAATCCACAGTCAATCCACCTTTGGCTGTCTTTGATGTCCTCCATAGTCATTTACCATTCATTTCAGTGTCTGAGTTAAAGTCCTTTCAAATATCAGGTGAAACCTTTACAGTGTGTTAGCATGGAGACTCTTACAAAGGAAAGAATTTTATTGGGGCTTGCTTACAGGCTCAGAGGTTTAGTCCATTGCCATCACAGTGGTGAGCACGGTGCCATGAAGGCTGACTTAGTGCTGGAGAAGTAGCTGAGAATTCAACATCTGGATCTTTAGGCAACAGGAAAAGAGTATCTCAGAGCTTGAAATGGGCATTTTGAAACCTCAAAGCCCGCTTCCAATGACATACCTCTAATGAGGTTACACCTCCTAATCTATTCAAATAGTGCCACTCTTCGGTGACCAAATATTCAAACTCATGAGCCTATGAGGTTTATTTTAAATCAATTCACCACATTTCCCTAAATAGACATAATGGTAAACTGACTCCTAATGACTTACCATTATACCCATTAATTCATACATCTCTCAGCCCTTATCGAAAAGGCTTCTTTCTACAGTGGCAATAAACACAAGGATCCCCAACTTATCAAAGTGCAGAGAATAAGAGACTGTGGGATGCTTAGATACAAATGTGACATCTATACTATATTCCTTTCTTTCAGGGCTCAGAAATTGTTACAGAAAAGAGGCAGGGCAGCTAGTGGTGGGGAGTGAGAGGTTGTGGATGACTACAAAGAAACAGTGTTTGGGGCTACAAAAGAGCAGATGCCCATGTGAACAATAGCATGCAGAAAACCTGCATAAACTCAAGCCAGACAACATCTTAGAATGAATATGGAATGTGGTCACAAAGTCCCATTCCTTGCTGAGGAGCCAATGGCAATTGGTAGCTGCTTCAAGAGGAAGAATCAGTGTCCATTAAATTTGTGTTCCTGGTGGATCAACCATGCTTCAGAGGATGACTACACACCGAGGACTATCTTGGGAGTACAAATTGGACTTAAGAGATTTTTTTTTTTAATATTGAGGACATGATGTTTACTGGGTATATGCAATGGAAGAATATGAATTGAGAGGAGTTATAATAACAGGTGAATACAGTCAAAATACACCTTTCAAAGTATTGATAAGAAAAAGTAGAACACAGGCAGAAAGAGAAAAAAAATCTAAACTACATTAAAACATCTAGAAAGCAAACCATAAAGCACCATTGAAATTTAGTGATACCAAATATATTTTGATTAAGGTTAAAAGAACATTGCAGTGCTTTTATATATGAAAATATGTTAAAGTGTAAGTTAGTTTTGTCATTAAAGTAAGAAAAACAGATACAAGTTTTAAATGATTATCTGAAACATAACATACAGAGCAACAATCCTTTAAATATACAGAAGTAGGTGACTTACCAGCTAAGAGACTCTATGGAGTCCTCATATGTCTGGAAATGAACTCTTAAGACAGTCTGTAGTAGTTTGCTGGGATTACAAAAACAGTGACAAAGGTAACAATGCTAAGTAGTAATCATTCCATGACCATGGATTAGACAAATAATTTTACAAATGACTCCTTGTACAGCTGTGTTTCCTTCTTGATTGTACAAAATAATATATTTGGTTATGACCACAAAATGTACAAACCCTTGCTTTTTAAGGATTCCGTTGTTTTATACTTATAACCCTGTCACACTTGCTCCCTTTAAGATGAAAGCCATGTTTGGTGAGAATGACCTCACAAAATACTCCTCATTATAGAAAATATTGACTCAATCAGCTTCTTTTGATTTATATGAATACGAGGAGCTGAAACAAGAATTGAAATGCAGCAAATCATGGCCATTTTTAACAGAAACTCTACCTATCAACTCTTCCATAGTAACAGTCCTTAAGTAATCATTTGATGAGATAACCTATTGTTTATTCATTTCTCAAGAATAAATTAGGCCGGGTGGTGATGGCACATGGCTTTAATCCCAGCACTTGGAAGGCAGAGCCAGGTGGATCTCTGTGAGTTCGAGGCCAGCCTGGTCTACAGAGCAAGATCCAGGACAGGCACCAAAACTACACAGAGATACCCTGTCTTGAAAAAAAAGTAAATTAGAAGTAACAGTTTTAAATGTTCAGAAATAAGTGCTTCTGAATATTACACAAAGAATCTCATTGAAAATTTCTAGTTAACATTCTAAAGAGGAATTAACCTGAAATAGGAAAATATCTCTAAAAAACATTAAATATTGCTTTGGTTTTTCATATAATGATATATGAAATAGTCTTGTATGACCTTTAATTATTTTGGGGTTAATTATAAAAGATAAAATGTCATTCCCTTGATTAGAGAATACTAGCTCATTAATGATTGTTTAGGCAGAACATTTTATATCAAACTGCTTGATGATATATTTGCATTTAAACTTCCATAACTTAGCTAATCATCAGAATATCCTTAGGGAAGTTCTAATATATTTTGTATTAATACAATTGCATAGGTTTCATCTAACTTCTATAAATATTGGGTTTTATAAAATGAATACATGTGTGAATTCAAAGGTGACAAATGTGATTCTAGTGAACAGTTGATGCTTAGACCCATAGATCTATAGGATGCATTTAACACAAAAGTTAAAATCAAGCATTTAGTCATTCTTTAAATTAATACACTATCAGCTTTTAGGAATACACACAAAATTAATTTGCTATGGTCTTATTAATGTGCCAACTCTAGAGGTATTAACTTATTTTTCATCATCTTCAGACATCTGTTTTCCTTATAATCATGCTCTTTATATAGTGATACCATTCTCAGGAAGTCAGAGATGCCTGTGTGCTAATAAAATATTATATGACCCTTATACTGACTACCATAATCTTGAGTTGATTCAACATAATTTTTATATATATTTTAGAAATTTCTATTTAAGAAAAGAAAGTTTGTTAACTAAGCTTTGGGGGATAAATATAAATATAAAAACAATATTTGAACTTTGTGAAATAAACCCAAATGTAAGATGAATTTATTTTTTAAAATAGAGAGGTATAAACTGTATATGCGTATTATGAAAAAGAGAACAAAAAGGGGTATATGATAGGATTTGGAGGGAAGAAAGGAAAGAGGGTGATTAGTTAAATCTATTATAATCTCAAAAAAATAAAAATAGCAACAAATAAAAATACAAGGTTGTGGTGGGTAAAATACATATTCAAATTGTCATTATAAAGATAAACACATACTTGCCAGTATCTGGAAAGAATCTGGGTTTGAACAAGTGTAGCTGAATTATTTCACCAGGATCTTCGACTCTATCAACCCTCTGTGGATCTATGTGGGTGAATTCCAGGCTTGTAGGAGTCACAAGTAAATGCTTTCTTTCCACATAATGGCAAAGATGTGACTTAACTTGCAAGCTTAATTTATATAATTAGCAGGGTTAGGCTTCTGTCTAGAAATCAATGGCTAAAATTCCTGTAGTATTTGTTGTAGTGGTCCAATCTGGACTATGTTCACAATAAAATTATAATAGCTTTTATTAATTACTTTCCTCATCGCTATGACAAATTATTCCAACAGGAAGCAACTCAAGGAAAAGTATTTGTTTTGAACCATGGCAGAGGGTATAGTCAATCATGACATGGAGGTTATAGCAACAGGGGTTGGATGCAGATGACCACATTTTACACAGAAGGATGAACTGAGAGAGATGGACACTGTTTTTCTCTTCTTTATTCAGTCCAACTCCCCACTAACATTGAAGTTTGGACTTCTCTCATTAAAAAAAAAAAAAAAAAAAAAAACCTCAAAATAAATACTCTTTAAGGGGTTTGTTTCTTAGATAATGCTAGATCTTTTTAAACTGACAACCAACATTAACTGTGAAACATGGCATTGATATAAATAGCTTATATAGGGTATTCAATGCCACAGATCATGATACAGCATTAGATTATTTTTTCACCATCTCCTTGGATAAGTAGTCCAAGTCAATGATTTAATTACACTTTTATGTGAAATATAACTCAATGATAGGCATGCTCTTTATTCTCTTTTATATTCATCAACAAAAAATGGATATAGAAAACACTCTACAGATACACAATGGATTTTTCACTAATGAAGAAAAATAAAATGATGACATTAAGTGAAATATGAAAGAATTGGAGATCTTATGTCAAATCAATAATCTAAACTCATAAAGAAAAGTGCTGTGTGTTTTCCCTTATATGAGAAACTGTGTTGGGGGGTGGGAAGGGAGGGAGAGAAAGAGAATAGTATAAAGATATGGGAAGAGAGGCAGAGTTTTTAAACTAAAAGAAATGGGAAGTGTAGGCAGTCTTCCTATCCTGCTAGTTGTTTCCCAAATAATAACACTGAGGCTTATATCAATTACAAAGGCTTGGCCAATAGCTCAGGTTTATATCTAGCTAACTCCTACACTTAAATTAACCCATATTTCTTATCTATGCTTCACCATGTGCCTCAAGGCTTGCTACCTCATTTTTTACACTCCCTGCTTTCTTGGCAGGTGGCTGGCAGCTCCCTGACTCTGTCCTTCCTCATCCCATCACTCTCAGTTTGACTTATCCATCTAAGTTTTCAGCTATTGACCAGTCAGCTTATTTATTAAACCAATCATAGTGACATATATTCACACATTATACAGAAGGATTATTCCACAGCAGGAAGTAATGGCACAGAATAGGGATTTGAAAGAAGGGAGGCTATTTATAGATATGAAGAGAATCAGCAAAAGATGGGTAGGTGGGGTGATAAAGGGCACAGTATATAGTCACATATCTGTGAAAATGCAATAATGAAAAGTGTTTGTGTTTGTAACTTAAATTTACAAAAGTCAAAAGGCAATTAACTACTTACCAAATCACTTACTCTATATTCTAGTAAGTCTATTTTTTCTTACTTTTGCCATTGCCCAATTACTTTTCATTTTTAATTACAAATAGACTGAAGAATATAATTAATAGCAGAAATTAAAACTATCAATGAGCTGTTCACCTGGAATGAAAGTGCATCATGTCTGGCATTTAGATTAATATTGGGGAAATTCTGCTTTGTTAATTATGCCACATAATTTTCTGCAAAATTACCAGGACAAGCAGGACAGGATGAGATATGAGCTGCTGTCAGGCAGCCTTTCTCAATATACTTGTTTTGTTGTTGTTGTTTGTTCATTTTATTCATAGATTTCTTTTATCCACTGCAGCCTATCTTGGAACTATAGAATCTTTTGTTTGAACCACCTGAGCTACTGGAATTATTGACATGTCCCACGATGTCAGCATAATGTGGAATTTTTAAAGAGCTGGAGTGGATATATATTTGTCAAAGAAAAGTCTTTGCATGTTAACAATGTTGTTGTGGGCGTTACAATTTTAATGCATTAGACTTTCAGTAATTTCAGGATTCCCATTATATTTCTACAAGGTGGGTAAATAAATAAATAGATAAAGAACAGATTAGCTATAATATGGGTGGATAGATATAAATTCATTGCTTCCAGTTCTTCTCTCTGTGTAACTGATTTTACAGGGCTAATGTTTACTTTCAGAAGTTTTCAGACTCACAGGAAATATTCTGAACATAGGACAGATTTCTCCAAACCCTATACCATTTTAACTGAATAGTGAAATCTTTAATTATTATCATTATTAAGATAATACCGATGCATTACTGATTTAAATCTCTGCTTTTATTCAAATTGCCTTAGTATCTCTCCCCATTCGCAGATGAATACAGGATGTCAGCTCTATTTAATCATCACATTCCTCAGGCCCATCTTTACACTGTGACAAGTTATCACTTTCTTTGTTTTTGATGATCATGACATTTTAAGGAGTACTGATCAGGTGATCTTTAGACTATTCATTAAATGGGATTTGTTTGTGTCTTTCCCATGATGAGGCTACGATTATGGGATATTGGGGAAAAGATGACTCTAATCCATGCCATGTGAATCATTATAACTTTTGCCCAAAATTTACTTAGGTGTGCATTTGAAGATTGAGAAGACAGGCAATCATCCCTTGCATTTGCTGAATAGCCGAATTTGAGAATCTACATACAAAATCATCAGAGCTGTTAATTCAGCACCCAGAAGGAAGTGTCCTTATCAACTAGAATGCATTGCATATAAATGACTCATTATTCTCAGGCTTATAGTCTACACCCATCCATAAAGTCACTTAGGTCATGTGATGGTTAATACTGTCAACTTGATGAGATTTGGAACCACATGGGAAAAAACTCCTGGGCATCTTTGTGATGGAGTTTACAGAAAGTTCAAACTAATGTTAGAGCCTGACATGAATATTCACAGTTCTATTATTTCATTGGCATCTCAGACTGAATACAAAAAAGGAGGGGAACTGATGCGTTGGCTCAGTTGAAAAAGACCTTGTCATGTAAGCACGAAGAAATGAGTTCAAATCCCAGAACCAAACAAAATTCACATATAGTAGAACATGTCTTTAACACCAGAACTCCTGAAGCAAGATGAAAGGTAAAAGCAGGAACCTCTCCAGAAGCTGCCAGGCCAGCTATCCTGGCATAGGATAGGCAGAACAACAGACTTGTGTAAAGCAAGGCAAAAGGCAAGAACTGATGTCCTCTGACCACAGCAACTGCACTCTCAGGAGCAACACACACACACACACACACACACACACACACACACACACAACACACACACACACACATCACACATCACACATCCATGCTCACAAAAAGACTATGAGCTGAGAACCAACATTTGTTTCTTTGTTTCCTGACTTCACATATGTATCCAAACACTTCAGGCACTTGCTTTTATGCCTTCCTCACTAATACTAACTCAATTCTGCTTTGTGCATCTGAAGGAACCCTTCCTTCCATAACTTGCTTTCATCAAGTATTTTATCACAGCAATAAGAAAAATGACTAGAAAGGCTTTTGAATGTAAGGCTTCCGTGATGCTCTTCCATACACTTGCAGTGCTGCTCTGGCTTGGAAAATGTTACCACATTCTGCTTGCCTTTCATGACGTCTGTAGGCTTTCTTGTAGTCTGTTTTTAATTTGCATGATTTTTTTATAATATTCTGGGGCTTAAATAGTGTCACACACGGTCATTATAATATCAGTATAAATAGTTTCTGTATATTAAACATAAACAAAAAATTCAACAAATCACTGTCTCCAACTCTTTAGACTTGACATTCCACTGAGTTATTCACTTTTTACACATTGACTTTGCAAAAGTATCTTGTCATTTGGGTCATATATATGGAAGGCAATTTTTTCATATGGGGATCTTTCTTTTTATTAATTAAATTTATTTATTTAATTTGCATTCCCATCAGGTTTCCCTCCTTCCTCTCCTTCTATTCCCTCCCCCAACCTCCCCTCTGCCAACCCAACATCTATTCCTCCTTTGTTTCTGTTCACAAAAGAACAGGCCTCCCATGGCTATCAACTAAGCATGGCATATGAAGTTGCAGTAAGACTAAGCACACTCCCCCACACTTGTATTAAGGCTTGGCAAGTCAACTCAGTATGAGGAAGAGGTTCCCAAGAGCCAGCCAAAGTTTTAGAGACAGCCACTTCTCTCTCTGTTAGACTAAGCTACAAAATTGTCACATATATGCAATGGGCCTAGGTCAATCTCATTCAGGCTTGATGGTTGTTGGTACAGACTCTGTGAGTTCCTATGAGCCTGAGTTACTTGTTTCTGTGCATTTCCTTGTGATGTCTTTGACCCCTCTGGCTCTTACAATCCTTCCTCCCTATTTTCAGCAGGATTCCTAAAGCTAATGATAATGTTTGGCTGTGGCTTTCTGCATCTGTTTCCATCAGTTACTAGATAAAGCCTCTCTGATGACAATTGCGGTAGCCACCAATTGATGGGTATAGAAGAGTATTGGCAGACATTATTACATTGAATTTTTTTTCTCCAATCATATTTAGTTCTATCATTGGTCTCTGGTCTATCCAGCCTCTGGCTTCTAGAACTCTAGGCAGTATCAGGGATGGACTCACTCTTATGGCATGGGTCTCAGGCTGGAACAGTCATCAGTTGACTTCTCCCACAATCTCTACACCACCTTACCCCAGCATGTCTCCTAAGCAGGACAGATTGCAAGTCAAAGATTGTGTGGCTAGGTTGATATCCCAATCCCTCCCCTGAAAGTCTTGCCTGGTAACAGGAGAAGGCCACTTTAGGCTGTTGCTAGGAGTCTTGATTAGGATCTTCCTTGTCAATTCCTGGGAGTTTCCTTTACACTAGGTTTCTACCTGATGCCAAAATGCTCCCCCACTTCCAGTCACCTCTTTCCATATTCTCCTATTCCTATCCCCCCAAACCAATTTCCTCATGTTACTATCCCCTCCTGACCCCAGTTCATCCATAAATTTCTTCTATGCCCCCTTCCCTTTAAGATATGTGTTTCCCTGCTTGAGTCCTCTTATTATCTAATCTCTCCTTGTCTGTGGATTGTAGTATGATTATCCTTTACAGCTAATATCCACTTATAAATGAGTACATACCATGCTTATTTTTTAGGGGGGGTCTGTGTTACCACACTCAGGATGATTTTTTTCTAGTTCCATCCATTTTCCTTCAAATATCATGATGTCATAGTTTAGAAAAGCTGAGTAATACTGCATTGTGTAAATGTATCACATTTTTTATCCCCTCTGCAGTTGAGGGGCATGTAGGTTGTTTCTAGCCTCTGGGTATTTATAATTAATGCTGCTCTGAATATCATTGAACACGTATCCTTGTGGTATGATTGAGCATCATTTGGATATATGCCCAAGAGTGATCTAGCTAGCATTGAAGTAGATCAATTCCTAATTCTGAGAAACCACTTTATTGATTTCCAAAGTGGTTGTACAAGTTTGCATTCCCACCAACAATGAAGGAGTGTTCCCTTTGCTCCACATCCTAGCCAACATATGCTGTCATTTATGTTTTTGATCTTAGCCATTCTAACAGATGTAAGATGGAATCTCAGAGTTGTTTTGGTTTGCAGTTCTCTGAAAGCCAAGGATATTGAAGATTTCTTGGCACAGCCATATCCAAATAGAATGACAGAAGTCATAGAGCCATCACAGCTGCTTGACAAAGATCCAGCAGAGCTGAGCCACATGATGGCTGCCATGTCACCTTTGGTTTTCATCTCCACCTGTTACATATTTGGGACACTTTTAATATTTGTGCAATTTGGGGATGTTGGGTTGATGGAAAATTCCTTATGAATCACTTATGCCTTCTCCCAGGAATGCTGCTTCTAAGCTTATCCAGGAAAGTCCTGAACATACTATTCTCCCCACACACACTTTGAGAGAGATATCCTTATCTACTTGAGGTCTTCCTTATGCCTTGGAGGTTGTAACACATAAAGAAGCCAGAGGTATCTTTATGAGGCTATGAGACATTCTTGAAACATCTGTCCCTCTACTTACACTGGAACAAGATATTCAAAACAAAGTAAATTTTAAAAGGTCAACAAGATTTGGTGGGCTAGAGGAATTGTCCGCAGTTCAGATTACAAGCCTCTTCCCACCGTACACTCAGACAATTATGTAGCATACAACTCTGCCCTATATAGAGACATATTGATGAGCAAAGTGTGGAGTGGAAAGATGATAAAAAGTATGAGGTGTTAGGACCTCCCTCTCTTAGAAGTTAGCTCATGTAGAGCCACTATAATGTCATATGACCAAGGAACAACAGAGTGCCAGGATTAGACATATAGACAAATTCTATAAGGATATAAATGTGAACAATGATTGTATTATGCCAGAATTTGAATAATAACTACAGCAGTTTTAGCCTAGGATTTTTCTTGGGCACTCTGACCACTAAGAGTTAATAATACATTGCTTGAGACATGGCAAAATGCCCAGGGTGGTTGAAGATTTTTGTTTTGGTCTACTGTCCTTGAAGCAACCAAAAAAACTAGCCTGAGCATAGGCTGTCATATGTCTCTAGATTCTCAAAAATCGGGATATGGGTTTATGAGTAAGAATGATAACTCTGTTTATTAATGATGTCAAAACTTGAGGGAAAATGATTGGAAATGATAACTCTGTTCTGTCATAGTTTATTAATGATGACTAAAAGATGAGCAAAAGAATGTAAAACACGTGTCCAAAACCAAAAAAGATATGATCTGTTTTGGAATATCATGAATGTATCCCTGCTAACTAAATTCTGTATAAATAAAGAAACACTCTGACTGCTAATCGGTCAGGGCTGCAAGATTCTCCCAACCACCATTGCCTGGCTCACTTCCTTTTCCATTGACTCCTTACACCCTCTGCAGGACTCATCCACTGCCAGGATGGCGCCCGGCAATTTCTTTGTTTCTTTGCCATTTGAAACTTCTCTGTTGAGATTCTCTGTTTAATATCTGTAGCCCATTTTAAATGGAATATTTGGTTTTTTTTTTTTAATGTATAGTTTCTTGAGTTCTTAATATATTTTGGAAATCAGCCCTCTGTCAGATGTATGGATGGTGAAGATCTTTTCCTATTCTGTAGACTGACTTTTTGTCCTATGTACAGTATCCTTTGCCTTATAGAATCTCTTCAGTTTCATGAGCTCCCATTTATTAATTATCGATCTTAGTTTTTGTGCTACTGATGTTCTATTCAGGAAGTTGTCTCCTTGCCATTACCTTCAAGGCTATTTCCCACTTTCTCTTCTATCAGGTTCAGTGTAACTGGATTTATAGTCAGGTCTTTGATCCTCTTAGACTGAGTTTTATGAGGGTGATAGTTATGGATCTTCTTTCAATACACAATGACCTTCAGGTTTCAGCCTCCTCTTGTGTGGTTACGTAGCTCAATTATCCTGTTGATGACTATATCTCCTATGCCCAAACACCATGGTTTCCTACTGGAAATTATTGTGTAGAATCAATGAAACTATGTATGAAAATCTTCAGGTTTTTAAGTTATTCAGGTATACAGGAACTCAGTCAAAGATTTCTATGTGAAAATATATTAGGTTTCTAAGACCAGCATACTGTCTCTTAGGTTTCTGCATGATGTCCATTCTCTTAGATTTTGTTCTCTCCTTTACCCCCATCCTCTGACAGAGGCCTCCCACTGCTCAAAGGCCAGGCTATCATGCTGAAGCCCAGCATAACTCCAAATGATCCTCCTCTCCTCATCACCACACCTCAATCACCTCATCAGAGGTCAGGCCAGCTTCCTGAAAACGAGGTAGGTCACCACCCCACATAATCCTTGCCTGCCATGCCCAGCATAACCACAATCTTACAGAATCTCTTCAGTTTCATGAGCTCCAATTTATTAATTATCGATCTTAGTTTCTGTGCTACTGATGTTCTATTCAGGAAGTTACTTCTCTTCTCCTTGTCACAAGACCCCAGTCCACAGTGCTGGTGGAAGTCTTCCATCACCCAAAACCAGGTCAGCATTCTGAACCCCAGACAAGATCAACCTCTATCCTATCAATGCTTACCCACATAACACCAACCTCCCCTCCTTTTCTTGTCGCTGCTTCACAGCCCACACCTCTGGTGGTAGCTTTCTCTTCCCCAGAGGCCAGGCCAGCATCCTGAGCCCAGGTAATGTTGCCTTCACCACTCCCCACCCCCAGTGCTCTTCTTTAGTATGACTCAAACTGCCCCTTCTCACCTCATCTCCATATCCATCACCACACCATTGATGGAAGCCTTCCACCCATAAGAAGTCAGGCCAGAATTCTGATTCCCAGAGACCAGACCAGCAACATGAATCACGAAGACCAGGTCAACTCCCTAAAAACCAGGCAATAGCTCTCTACATCACCAGAATCCAGGCCAACATCTGAAACCCAGAGAATCCCTGGCCAGATCAGAAGGCAAGCATATACATAGCTAGGACTTCAACCCTTGACTTTGGGCAGCAACCACCTACTGGACCAGAGGCCATCCAATTCATCAGAATTCCAACCCCCATCATGGGTAAAGACCCACTACTCAACCACTGGCCATAGGATCCAGAACACCAGACAGAAATCAGAAACTAAGGAAGAAAGCACCCATCCAACAACGACAAATCCAGGAATTAGCACCTTAACTATTAACCACTCCCAAGTCAGATGCCTGAATGTAAGTGTAAGAACACAAACAACAATGTCCAGTGTAATATGTTATCACCAGAGCCCAGCCACCCCACTAGGGCAAACCCTGATTATTCTAAAGTAATGAAATCACAAGAAAATGATCTTAAAACCAACTTGATGATGATGATGATGATGGAGGCACTTAAAAAGGAGATGTCCCTTAAAGATGACCAAAAAAGTAAAGGAAATCAACAAATCCCTTAAAGAATGCCAAGAAAGTCAAGAAAAAAAATTATCAAACAAGGGAAGGAAACTATCGAAGACATGAAAATCAAACTAGAAGCCATAAAGAAAACCCAAAGTGAGTGAAGTCAGGAAATCGAAAATCTGGGTAAGGGCACAAAAATCATAGATGCAAGCATTGCAAACAGAATTCGGGAGATGAAAGGAATAACCTCAGCATTGTAGATGTAATTGAAGAAATAGATTCATTGGCCGAAGAAAATGTTAGTGCTAAAAAAGTCTTAACACAAAACATCCAGAAAATCTGGGACACCATGAAAAGGCCAAACATAAGAGTAATAGGAATAGAAGAAGAAGAATCCCAGTTCAAAAATACAGAATATATATTTAACAAAATCATAGAAGAAACTTCCCTAGCCTAAAGAAGGGCATGCCTATAAAAGTGCAAAAGGCATACAGAACACCAAACAGACTGAATTAAAAAAAAGGCCCCACATCACAAAATATTAAAACACTAAACATATAGAACAAAGAAAATATTAAAAGTTGGGGAAAAAAAGGCCAAGTAACATATAAAGGCAGACCTATAAAAATTCGACCTGGCTTCTCAGCTAAGACTCTAAAAGCAAGAAGGGCCTGAACATATGTCTTATAGACTCTAAGAGACCATGGATGGTAGACCAGACTAATATACCCAGCAAAACATCCAATCAACATAGAAGAAACTAAGATATTTCATGACAAAGTCAAATTTAAACAATATCTATTCACAATTCCAGTCCTACAGAAGGTACTAGAAGGAAAACTCCAACCCAAGTAAGTTAACTATACCCACATAAATTCAGACAATAGACAATCTCACACTAACAAAAATCAAAAGAAGGGAAACATACACACATGTAGCAGAAATCTTAAAAGGTCTTATTAATTAAATCAAACCTGGAGCCAGGTGTTGGGGTGAATGCTGGAAGATCAGAGAAGCAGAACAAGCCACAGCTTCCTCACCTTGCCAGTTCCTCAGCTGATCCAGTTTCCTCAGACTGGAAGCTTCTGAGTCCTCATATCTGAGTGGATCGCAGCCGAACTGCTGCTAGAAGCTTAAAAGATTAACCAACCAAATGCTTCTAGTTTCTGGTCTTCATGCCTTAAATGTCTTTCTCTTTCTGCCATCACTCCCTGGGATTAAAGGCTCACTTCTTGGGATTAAATGCGTGTCACCAGGCCTGGCTATTTCCAATGTGGTCTTGAACTCACAGAGATCCAGAGGGATTTCTGCCTCTGGAATGCTTGGATTAAAAGTGTGTGCTACCACTGCCTAAGCTCTATGTTTAATATTGCGGCTGTTCTGTCTCTGATCCCAGATAAGTTTATTAGCACGCACAATATTTCAGGTAACACAATACTAACACACACACACACACACACACACACACACACACACACACACACACACAACCACACTCAACAACGTAATAGTAGGAACAAACAATCATGGTCATTAATATCTCTCAATATCAATGGACTCAATTCGTCAATAAAAAGACACAGGTTAACAAAATGGACATGAAAACAGGATTAGACTTTCTACTGCATACAAGGAAGACACAGCAACATCAAAGACAGACATTATCTCAGAGCCAATAGTTGGGAAAAGATTTTCCAGTCAAATGAACCTAACAACTAAGCAGCTGTAGCTATCCTACTATTTAACAAAATAAACTTCAAACAAAATTGATCAAAAGAGATGAAGAAGGACATTTCTTACTCATCAAAGAAAAAATCCGCCAAGATGATGTCTCAATTCGGAACATCTATGACGCAAATGTAAGGGCACTTACATTTGTTAAACAAATATTACTAAAGCTTAAAGTACACATCAAATTCTACATATTGATAGTGGGAGACTTCAACACTCCACTCTTACCAATGGACAGGTTGTCCAGACAGAAACTAAATAGAAAAATAATGGAACTAGCAGACATTATGACTCAAATGGACCTAATAGATACCTACAGAACATTTCTTTTTGTTTGTTTGTTTTTTTTTGTTGTTGTTGTTTGTTTGTTTTTGTTTTTTCGAGACAGGGTTTCTTTGTGTAGCTTTGTGCCTTTCCTGGAATTCACTTGGTAGACCAGGCTGGCCTCGAACTCACAGAGATCCGCCTGCCTCTGCCTGCGGAGTGCTGGGATTAAAGGCATGCGCCACCACCGCCCGGCTCCCTACAGAACATTTCATCCAAACACAAAATAAAATACTTTCTTCTCAGCACCTCATGGAACCTTCTCCACAATCAACCATATATCATACCACAAAGCAAATCTCAAGAGAGACAATAAAAGTGAAATAACCCCTTGTATCCTATCAGACACCATGGATTAAAATTAAATTTCAGCAACATCAGAAACAAGAGAAAGTCTACAAAATCATGGGAAGTGAACGACTCTACTGAATTACCACTGGGTTAAGGAAGAAATAAAATACTTCTTAGAATTCAATGAAAATGGATATACAACATACTCAAACTTATGGGAGAGGATGAAAGCAGTGCTAAGAGTTTCATAGTTCATATGCTAAGTTCATAGCAATAAATGCCTACATAAAGAAATTAGAGAATTCTTACACTGGTGACTTAACATCGCACATGAAAGATCTAGAACAAAATGAAGCAGACACACCCAAGAGGAGTAGACTGTAGGAAATAATCAAACTCAATGCTGAAATCAATAAAATGGACACAAAGGAAAAAAGTACAAGGAATCAATTAAAAAAAAACAAAACAGAATTGGTTCTTTGAGAAAATCAACAAGATAAAAAAATCTTTATCCAAACTAACTAAAAGGCAGAGAGAGAATATCTCATAGATTGGTGTTTAGTCCAACAGTCATTAGAAAGCCTTCTTTCAGCAACCAGTGAAAACAGATGCAGAGAGCCACAGCCAAACATTCTGAGGCAGGGAGTCCTGCTGAAGAGAGGGAGGATGGATTATAGGAACTAAAGGGGTCAAAAACATCACACGGAAACAATTAACCTGGGTTTATAAGTGTTCAGAGAGACTGAACATATAATCAGGGAGCCTGCATGGGACTGACCTAGGCCCTCTGCATATATGTGACAGTTGTGCAGTTTAGTCTTCTTTTGGAACTTCAAACAGTGGGAACAGGGGCTGTGACTGCCTCTTTTACGGGCTTTTGGGATCCTATTCCTCATACTGAATTGCCTTGCCCTTCATTAATACAAGGCAAGTTGCTTAGTCTTACTACAGCCTGATATGCCTTGTTTTGTCAATAACCATGAGAAGCCTGTAATTTTCTGAATAGAAATGGAGGAGGAGTGAATTCATTGTGGGGGTGGTGCAGAAGGGAGGTGGTGAGAGGGATAGAAGGGAGGAGAAACTGAGGTTGAGATGTAAAATAAATAAATAAATGTTAAGAAAAAATTTATTTTGTTAGTTCACATACTCACCAGAATTTGGAGTAAGGTTTTCTCATGGCCTTTTTCTTTGCTAATTTTTAATGTGTATGTTACCATTTTTATGTATTTTTCTCACAATGGGAAGGTATTCTTGATTGTGATCTTTTTCTAATTGCACTAATAACCTAATTTAGCAGCATATCACATGTGTTTGTAAGCTGTAAACTGGCATTTTTCTTTCAGTGTGTATTTCAGTTTTGTCTATAGCTATTATATAATGTATATAAATGCAATACTGTACATTGTAAGTTATGTTGCCAAGTCCTAGTCTCTCAAATATCTGTTATGTAGAAATATGCTTTTGAGGGGATGGAGAGACAGCACAGTGGTTAAGAGCCCTGGCTGCTCTTCCAGAGGAGTGTGGTTAGCACACACATGGCAGCTAACAACTGTCCATAGCTCCAGGTCCAGGGGACCCAACACCATAGCAAAATATGAATGCACATAAAATAAAAATAAATATTTTTCTTTAAAGAAAAGACTTGTTCTCAAAATAGAAGTATGTGTTTGATGATAAACATTTAGAAATTCTCCATTTTTTTTCTATTTTTTTACTTGTTTAATACTGTTATTTCTAAAAATTTCAGTGTGTGTTTTATTTCCCATATTGTTTCCTGTTTGCTTGTAAAGATTTAAGAGGGCTGTGTATCCCAGTTTTTATCAATGGAATATTTTAATATTTAGCAATGATTTGACTGATAAAGCTGAATAAGAAAGTTAACTCATCATCCAATCATCCAGACAGTTCACTGACTAAAAGATATGATGATATTTTTCAATTGCAATGCTAAATTTCTCTATTTTCTTTATAAGGGTTTGTTTTTAACAGACATGATTTATCAATCCAGCCTTAGGTTCACATCCCTTCAAGATCACAATACATTTTGTAGAATTTATTTGAGCA
Source organism: Peromyscus leucopus (assembly GCF_004664715.2). Lineage (NCBI taxonomy): Eukaryota > Metazoa > Chordata > Mammalia > Rodentia > Cricetidae > Peromyscus > Peromyscus leucopus. The sequence goes on along the minus strand of NC_051067.1, from coordinate 102,693,553 downwards.
TACAATATAATTACACCATTTACCTCTTCCATTTCTACCCTCCAATGCACCACCACATTTAATGACATTCAAATTCACAGCCTCTTTTTCTCTAGTTTGTCATTATAACCTGCTCAGTTCATATAAAGTTATGTGTGTATACATTTTCAGGGATGACTATTTGGTATTTGCTAAGCAGTTGGAAGAATTTTTTTATTATCTGAATTCCTTAGCAGCCTGTAGATATTTTTGTAGAGTCAAGGTCTCATGAGCTTATCACATTTAATGTAAGCATGTGTATTGGTGCCTTTTTTTGTTCAGGTTATGTTCAGGCAGACATGATGGTGAGACTTCATTCCTGTAGCATCTGATATTTCTAGATTATAATCTTACAGCATCTTACAGCAAACTTCCTGCTTTTCTAGCTCTTACAATCTTTCTACACCGTTTCTGTAACGATCTCAGAGTCTTAGGTGCAGGAGCTGTTTGTAGATACATTAGCTGTGAATAGGATCCATAACTTTTTCTTTTGATTAGTTATGATTTCCTGTAATAGTCTCCATCTATTGCCAAAAGAAGTGTCTTTGATGTGGGTTGAGGGTGACACCTATCTGTGTATATAAAAGTAAATATTTAGACTGGTGTAGTAAAGTGACAGTTACAAGTTCTCCTCCAAGATTCATGACTTCACTCTTTGGTTTCTACTACCAGACATGTTTTCCCTCTTGTTGAGTAGGCCTTGGGTTCAAGCTAGCTCTTTTTTATCACGAAGTAGCTTACCACAGTGCTCCTTCCCTTAAGGTTATCAAGCCATGTTGGTCATTGTTGTAGTTCACAGGCATCCGAGCTGGGTAGGACTATGATTGTTTCCATCCTTTGAAAGCTTACAGGGCACCTTCTGGTACCACAACCTAGTCCTTAGGGAACAAGTTTTCAGCCCATATCCAAGCCCTGAATCTGAAATGTCTAGTATTTTCAGTAATAGGGATTTACCTTGTGATTCTGGGGGAAAACCAAGAGCAATAGCAATAGCCTACAGAGTTTTAGCAATATCTTGGGCAGTTCTAACCAACAACACAAAAGGGGATTCTCGTGCTTGTTGTGGGATTTTTGTAATGTGCCCTTTAACTCTTGGATGGAGCATTGTTAGCCCAGATGGGATATATATATATATATATATATATATATATATATATATATATGTGTGTGTGTGTGTGTATATATATATTCATAGAGTATTATGTATTACAGGTATTTTGAGGTAGATGGGTAGTGGTATGATGTCTTATGATTTGTCAGATATAATGACTATTATTTCACCCTCTTCCTCTTTCTTTTGTAGTTACCTTCTCCCTTCATAATTAGAGTCTTAGTCTCTGTTTTTCCCATTCCCCCTTTCAGACTACAATGACTTTTAATCATCATATCAGCACTCTACTTTTCCATGGAAATTTCTATGTCCTAAAGCTTATTTCATAGTCAATTAATAGAAATATTTCAGAATTCTTTAGCTTGGTGTTAACGTTATATATATTCTTCATCTATTTACTCTATATTTTATTTTGCTCAAATTTTTTATTTTGTACTGTTTTGTTGTTGTTTGCAGCCAGGGTTTGGGTTTGTATCTCAGAGTGAACCTGAACTCACAATGTAGTTTAGATTGGCCTAGAACTTGCAATCCTCTTCACTCAGTCACTGAAGTACTAACGTACTGAACAACTAAGTACAAGTATATGGACAACTCACTAATAGGTGTCTCTCTGAAGATTGGCATACACAAACACACAAATGAATAAATAAAACTGTAACTTTATATATATATATATATATACATATATTATACTTAAAAATACATACATGTATATTATACTTAAAAACAAACATCGAAATGTTTCATCAACAACCTTCTCCACCTGAGAACCCTGCAAATTACAGTACCAACCAACCTGACAGGATATGCTCATTGGTCCAACAGTGGTGTAGATGATTTGGGAATCAACGATTACTTTCTGATTAGGTTTAAGAATCACCCTATAAGATAGATTCCGTGCCTGGCACAGGTAGCTGAGTTAAGAATAAAGCCATATAGATTGTAGGCCCTAGAGGACAACCTATTGCTGCTGGTAAATGACTATAGTACTAAACCTCATCCTAAATACTTACCTTTGTCCTCACAAATTAGTGCAGCTCTTAATCCCTATCAAAGAATCTTGATTTCATCTTACCCCTTACTCATATGCCAAATAAATGTCAATTAATAAACTCACAACTAGTTAAAATACAGAGAATAAGAAAACATGGAATGTTTAGTCCTAAGTGGGACACCTATATCACGCAACCTTCTCTGGGGACTCAGAAGCTTCGTGAAAAAGGACAGGAAATATGCCAGAGATAATGGAGAACTATTGCAGAACAATGGTTCCCAAACACGACAAGGTTGTTGGACACCTGAACTCATATTGACTGTGACTTCATGTACAAGACCTGTACTAGTTCAGACCAGCTAAGATTTGTGCATGGATGAGGGAGGAGCTCTGTAAGTGACAAACCTGACAGAGGAGATGTGGAAAACTGATGGTGTTTTGGGGGAGGGAGAGTAAGCATATTATTTGGATGCGGATTCTGATAGACTTCCCATACAGATGTTTAAACAGATATACTTAAACCATGCACATAATGACATCACTAAGTAGATGTGGTAGGTTTAAGTAAAAGTATGTGAGTTTGAGAGGGAAATGTAGTGAGGGATATAAAAGGATTTGAAGGAAACAAAAATAGGAGATGGGTTCGATGAAAATGTATTATATTCATGTAAGGAATTCATAATTTTTAAATTGCTTTTTTATTAAAATTTTAATATATTTTACATACCAACCATAATTTCCCTCTCTCCTCTCTCCCCATTCCCTCCCTTGCCTTCTCGTCTACCTCCTCATCCACTCTTCCCTTCAGAAAGGGGCAGGCCTCCCACAGGAGTCAATAAAGCATGGTATATCAAGTTGAGGCAGGACCACACTCCTCCCCTGGCATCAAGGCTAGGCGAAGCATCCCAGCATGGGGAATGGGTTCCAAAAAGACAGCTCATATGTCAGGGACAGGTCTTGATCCCACTGCTAGGGGCCCCACAAACACACCAAGCTACATAACTGTCATCAGCATGCAGAGGGCCTAGTCAGGTTCCATGGAAGCTCCCTAGCTGATGGTCCAGAGTCCATGAGTTCCTACTTGCTCAGGTCAGCTGTCTCTGTGGATTCCCCCATCATGATCTTGACCCCTTCCTTCCTCTCTTCAACTGGACTCCCAGAGCTCAGCTCCATGTTTAGCTGTGGATTTCTGCATCTGCTTCCATCAGTTACTGGATGAAGACACTCTAATGACAAATAGGGTAGTTACCAAAGTGATTAGAGGAGAAGGCCAGCTCTGGTATCCTCTTCACTATTGCCAGTAGTGATAATTATTTTTTTAATTAAGGAACTTGACTAAAAATGTAAAGAAGAAAACTACAAAACAAAACAAAATAAAAGCCAAAAGAACATGTACTTTCGTGTTTCCAGAACATAGTATATAAGGTAAAGAATGATTGAAAATTAGTTTGGGATAAAAACAGCTAGAGACTGAATAAGTTTATTAGATTTTAAAAAGTATATAGAATGGAATTTACTAGGGACAGTCACATGTGTATTTGTAGAGTCTGTGGGTTCCTCTTATTAGTGTATTTTTCACAGCTAATAAAATATCTCCTGCCTGCTATGTCTTAGATAAGAAGACCCAACCACAAATATATCAGTATCTTCTCCATAAAATATAAATTTTAATTCATCCATTCTTTCTATATCTTTGACTATATAGACCTTGTACTTTTATATGAGGTGATAATAAATTTGAGACATCTTTTGACTTTCTTTGCTTCTAGAAATGAGAAGGGAATCCTTAGAGTATATAAAGATACCTGATGCCTGGAAGAAATACACTTTGAGAAATATTTCTGGTGTCTGTATAATCATCAGTCAGTTCTTTCATTTAAATGAAAATTTCCTGAGAATTTTGATAGGTGTCTAGACATAACAGTGATTCATCCATTGCTATTTAGAGATGGGGAGGGGTGGTATGTCGTTACCACTTACCAAGTTTTCCCCTCCTAACAATGGGCAGGAGCAGGTGAGCAGACTAAATCCTTGCTCAAGCATACTTACTCATGATGTTCTCCAAGGCCGGTATGGAGAGCAATGGATGCAAGAAGGCCAAGAAGACTTGTTTGAGAGGATTGCTTTCACTTATTAGAGAAAAAGAAATAAGAATTATATTTAATACATTTCTCCATAAAACCATGGAATTGTCTAATACCAGTTCAATTTGGGGAACCTGTCCATATTAAAGGAGAGTTTTTTTCTTAATAAAAGTATTTTTTAATTTAAAATTTAATTTATTATTATGTTTGTGAGTCTCCAGACGTGTGTCCTCCTGTGTGCTATTGTACACTTGTAGAGATTGCAACACAATTTCAGGTGTGAATACTCTCTTTATATGACGGTTTTCAGGTATCAATGTGAGGTCATCAGGCTTATATGGCATGTTAGCTTACATGCTGTGCCATCTCACTGGCCCCCAGTGGCATGTTTTTTAAGACATATATTTTGCAATTAACAGTAATGCTCTTACAGCTTCTAAACTAAATTATTAATTCCAGTATTAAGTAATTTTAAATTTGAGAACAAATTACAGTGTATAAGTTTAATGTTTATGGAATTGTGTACTTCCATAAGGTTTCCATGGACAGAAAATCCAAGTGCAACCTTCAGCTTTTCATTATAAGCATTTAAAGGAGTCTCCATCTTGATTCTAGAATACTAGTTGCTGATTCAGCTATCCTTCGGCATAGAGGACCACACAATAGGCTTTCCTAATGAGATTTTACAGTCTCCAGATGTTCTGAAAATTGCAATGACATTAGCATAGATGAAGTTCCTGCTTGGCATTCGGTAAGATCGATGAGATGTTGGATTGGAGGCGTGGCTGGAAAATCATTACTTACCAAGGGAAGCAGCAATGGTCTTGCAGCCAAATGCATCTTGAAAAATATATCTGTCTAACTGCATAAGCCAGATCCAGGAACTTTGACTTAAAACTGCATAGACAAAATTAAGGTTAAGCCTGTTTCCCATTGTTATGAACAATAGATAGTAGCAATGCTTTAACATAGTGAACAAAACAATGAAGTGTTAACTTAGTGAGTATGAGTATTTGTTAACTGAGTTAATAAGTCACTAAAATAGTGAAAAATGAATATGAAGTAACCAAAATAGTTATATAAAATAATGCATAGAGTTACCATAAGTTTGAGATGGAAAAAAATCCAGAACAATATCTGCATGATCCCTTTTAGGTTCCAAACCATGTTTCTGCCTTTTAAGCTTTTGCCTTCACATTGAACACACTGAACTCAACAAAACTATCATGGCTGTTGACTTCATAATTCTGATACATTAAGAATAATATTTCTTTTGTTTTGACAAAAATTTAATCACACAGTTTATCCTAAAAAGAAGCTGAAATTCATTTCAAGCACAGAGAATTTGTTTTCACATTTGGGACCAAAGCTCTTGCCTCTCCACAATATGGCCTCTTGTCAGTGTGGGTCATTTGATGCTCCATTGAATATAAGAGGGTTTTTTTTGGAATATGTCACTTTCTCATATTCAAAACAGACAGGAACTCATGTGGGGCTGCCGATGTGTTACTGACACATTAGAATCCCCAATGTTTTACTAACCTTTTGTCATTATAAGGGGAAGATAATTCAGGCATTACAGTTAAGTATTAAATATATTGATCATAACCTGAACAAAACAGTGAGTTGTGTTAAATGTTTATCACACAACTGAAAGCATTGATTGGACACGTTCTAATTAGTTGAAGAATGGCACAGAGTTCTAATTGGCTGTCATTATATTCTGGCTTCAAAGAAAAAAGAAAGAATTATAACAGTGGAGGCTGATTGTAAATCAAAGGTGCTTGGGATTCTATGCTCATTTTTGTCTGGGTGCTAAGGATTTAGCAGATTACTCAACCTGGGGTAGCTTTTCTCTGTAGCACCACAGCCATTTTGAAAGACCATATCCATCAAAGTAGAAAGATGTGATCTATAGCTGTGGTATTATTTACAGCTGTGTGAAAACAGACATCTATGCATTACTAGCTAGCAGCTATCTTATTGTTACCTGGGTCTCTTTTTCCAAAAAGTGGAAAATACAGTGTCTGATTTCTTTCAAATGTTCATCATTTCATGGATAAGACTGAATGAAAATATAATGTATAAAATTCTAGAGTAGGAAAATATTCCCTTGAGTTTTATCAGTCCTCTGTAGGCCATATGCTTGGATGAAAGGAAAATTATAGTGCTTACATTCACCAGGAATTCATCACCTAGAAATATGGTATTGCAGATTGGAGAGATGGCTCATGGGTAAGCTGCTTGCTGGGCAACTATGAGGACCTGAGTTCAGATGAATAGCAGCTTCATAAACAACTAAGGGAAGCTGGGGATTCCTGTAACCCTAGCAATGAAGGAGTGGAAGGCAGATGCTCTGAGATGGGATGATCCCAGTGGCTCACTGATCAGCCAATCTAGACAATCAGTGAGATCCAAGTTCAGTGATATATCCTGTTTCAAAAAGTAAATTTCAGCCTCATGTTCTGACATCCACATGTGCAAGAACAGATGGGTATACACGTACAAAAATGTGTACAGCAAGCAAATACACAAACATAAAAACATGATTGGCATTATGACTTTTCTTGGCTGAAAAAATGTAACACAATGTCTATGGAACTGCTCAACATTTGATAGTAGACACATGAGTATTACAGACAAGTACCCAAGCTCATAACACTAACTTGCAACAATGTAGCATATAATATTTCACCCTCATCCTGTTACAATCCAAAATAATCTTGGTTATCCCTTTACTCCGATCATACATACTTTCAAGTAGGCTGTGGTGGTATGAATGAATGCTTGGTTCCTTAGTTTGTGGAAATGTTTTGGAAGGATTGGGAGGTATGGCCTCATTTATGGAGGTTTGTATGTCACTGGGGCAGGGGGAGCTCTGAGGTTCAGAAACCCACACTAGGTCCAGTTGTTCTCTTTCTCTTTCTCTAACTTTTGGGTCAGATGTAAGCTCTCAGCTACCTCTCCAGCATGATGCTGCTTGCTTTCTTCCATGTTCCCTCTCACGGCAACTCTTCACAGATGCTCTGAAACTTGTTAAACACCCTCCCCCAATTAAAAGTTTTCTTTTAGTTTGAGGCCAGCCTGGGCTACAGTGTGAATTCCAGGAAAGGTGCCACAGCTACACAGAGAAACACTGTCTCGAAAAATGGAAAAAAAAAAAGAAAGAAAGAAAAGAGAAAGTTTTCTTTTATAAGCTGTTTTGGTCATGGTGTCTCTTCACAGCAATAACACATAGTCTTTGCCTAGATTACTTAAGAGCAGTGTCATTAACACATTGTCTTGGCCTGCAATGTAAAATTTTTGTCTCATGCCTTAAGATTTCAGATATGTACAGAGAAGGCTGTCATTTACTAATGTCTCTCATGTGTAAGTTGGTAGGCAAGCTCTTGGAACAACTTCAGGCCAATCAGAATAAGACATGATACACACATTTTGGGCTCAACAAACACATTTAGAAATTAAACATCTTATGGACTCCTACTTGATTTTTCCTATCTGAAGTTTAAGCCCTTGTATTTTAGAAGTAGGAAAGCAGAAGAGCACTAGCAACAGGAAAGTAGGCAGGCAGAGTTTGCACAAACAGCCTGCTAAATAGCAAACACTTTTCTAAGCATATGCTCCTTCTCTACTCAAGGTTTCTTTCTTCTTCTGGTTGTTTGTTTTTATATTTTCTTTTGTTATTGAATGCATTGGAGATTTAACATACAACTTTCATATTCTAGGCAAGTATATTTCAACTGAACTGCATCCCAAACCAAATATATGATGTATTTGTCTTTCTATGTATCTATGTACATATGCATATTATCTATGTATGTATCTATCTATCTATTGAGGTGGCAGGTGGATATTGAGGCTCACTAAATTGTCTAGGAAGCTCACAAACCTGTGCTCTTCCAGCTTCCACAGTATCTTAGACTACATTCTTGTACCACCAAACCCAGCCTATTTTTAAGTTCCTTTCTATGTGTGTCTGATTTATCTTTATGATTATAATGATACAATTTGGTCTCCTTGTCTCAAAGGAATCAACTCACTTTTAATCATTTGGAGTCTTTTGACAGGGTTATGTAGTCACAGAACACACTTGAAAGAGCTATAACAATTATTACCAGTAGACCATCCTGGTAGTCTTGAAGGTCAAGGGCTAATTTAGAATTCAGAGCAAAGTTTGTGGTGTTATCATAACTATTTTACGTTCTGTGTTTTTCCAACTTGTAGATTCATTAAATGCTATAAAGCCACTATAAATGCATCAATATCATGCTACTATATTTAAAATATGTTAAGAAACAGGGTGTGTTGATTAGTTTATCACTTCACGCAAACACAAAAGGGAACCTCCATTGAAGAGTTCCCTCCACACATTGGCCTGTGGCCATCTCTGTGGGATATTTTCTTCTCTGAGTAATCAGTGAGGGTCTAGCCTCTTGTAGGTATTTCTACCCCTACACAGGTAGTCATAGTTTGTATAAGAAAGTAAACTGAGCCAGGCATGAGTGTAAGCCAATAAGCATTCTCCTTCATAGACTTTGCTTCAGTTTCTGCCTTCAGGTGCCTGCCTGGCTTATGTCAAAGACAGACTGTTACATGCAAAGCAAATAAAGCCCATTCTACCGCAAGCTGATTTTGTTTAGTGTTTCATCACAGCAGGAAAAACACAAACTAGAACACGTAATGACCACATACAAAAATAGCAATGAAAATATTCCATTTTAAAAAAATCAAATGTCTCCCTTTGTGAGGGAGGGAATCAATGGACCAACTTACCATTTATAATCTTTTAAATTTTCACTTCTTATGACTTTCTCATTCATTGCAATTTATTCATATCAGCAATTTATGAGGTTTCATTGGATAGAAAAATGGTATGCACCATGGTGGGATTATTTTCCTGTTTCATTTTGATTATGAATTTTGTTACCAGAATGTAAGCAAATCTACACTGAGCCCTGTGATTTGAAGATGAATAATAAGAACCGGGAAATCAATACTTAGTAAAAACAATTTAGAAAGAAACACAATAAATTTTTACATTTGAAATTAACTTGGTTATTTGTCTCTCCCTATAAATGACTTTTGCTTAAGGCCTACTGTGCAGAGGAAGCCTTAGGGAAATAAAGTGGTGCATTTCTCATTGTCTTCAAATCCATTTTCTGCCTGAATGGAGTCAGCATTCAATTTAAACTAAGGAAACCACTGGCCTATAGAAATCTCAGCCTGAGAAACACAGCAGAAAGGCCCCGCCTCATCTAGCCTTAGAATTTTAAGTTACTCACGTGCACACATTACTGACTGCATAAAGAGTTGTAACTTCATCACCTGACCTACACTCCCATAAGAAGAAGTTGTTTTAACAACACAAATACTGCATCTTATGGAAATCTAGAAAACAAGAGGTTTTACCTATAGCTAGACTTGAATTTTTGATCTTATAATTATTAGAGGTATGATCTTAGGTAGACAACTTAAAAGTCTCTACAGTGAAGCCATGTGTGGTAGCATACTCTTACAATCCAGGCTATCCAGTAAGCTGTGGGAATAAGGTTTTTTTGAGGAATCCACTTCAGTGCTGGCCTGGGCCAGCTACCACAGACAAAGAAAAAAAAGACAATCGATAAAGACTTTCATAATTTAATGCCAATTCTTTTTATTAATATATCCTCACTATCATTAAAATGCTTAAATATTTATGTATTTTCCAGTGTAACATAGTACGTGCTCAGAACCATAGCATGTCTCTTCTGACCCCATAATCTTTTGTTCATCAAATTCTATATCTAGGAGTTAATAAACTATAATTAAAATCTAATGCTTGCTGTTCATGGCTCCATTCTCTAAAAAAAAAATCCATCAAAGTCTCCAAGAATTAGTACTTCTTAATAATTATTGATTCTCCTCCATCTTAGATGACTTAAATAGAGTATATATTCAATAAACATGACTTTTGAGAACATGATAAATTTAAGACAAATAATAGCTTTAGAGCTCTATGTTTATAAGTATGTTGAAGTAAATAAGTTTGTTAAAAGTCAACATTTCACACTAAAGAAGAAACTATAAATAAAGCAAGAATCACTAAATAGTGTCTATGATTTATGGCTCATTTTTACCCACCATTTAATGTGTTAGTTGCTCAAAGTAATACTGATGGTATAAGGAATGGATAAATCACTCTTTTTGGTGACATATGTCACCTTTCAAATCATCACAAGAAGAGTTTGTGTGTTTGTTTTTTTTCACCTCTCAACAACCTGTTGATTATTTTCTACTTACTAGAAAAGAAATTTGTCTCCAAGATCCAACTGTGGGAACAGAGTAGCATTTAGGAAGGAAGTAGAGTGGACTGTGCCCAGACATATGTGAATCCAAAGTGTTTCCCAAAAACAACCTTTCAACTCTCTTTCTTTACTTCTTATTGCTGCTCAACCAGCTTGGTGAGTTCTTGCCCAAGAGAAGAATAGAAAGTAAATTCTGTCTGTACTTTACCCAATATTATGGTTAACAAAGTTCCTCGCTAAATAAAAAAAATTAAATAAAAGTAAGAGAAGCAAATGTAAGTAAGAGAAAACATGATGACTGAGATTCATGGGATTCTAATAGTCGACTCTGAGATAAACTCTCTAGTCAAAGAGGAAAGGGGGAAAGATACAAATGATATGTAAAATTTATGGTTAGTTGGGATAATTGGCAGGAAGCAAGTTTATGGAGGATACAATACTTGATCTTAAAAGAAAAAAAAAAAAACAAAAAACAAGTATAAGGAAAAATGTTCCCAACAGGTACCTTAAAGCACTAAAATTTGAGCTTGAAATCTGTGACTTGATAAAGTGGTGACTTTGACTTGAGATTGACCCCCTCCATTAAAAACACATCAGATCAATACAATGTTTTCAAAGCATCTGACATCAGACAACAAAGGCATCCAATATAATGTCCAAGAAATGACAAATGACAGACAACCTTCTATTGGCATAGCTAATTCCCTGGAGAGACTGCCTAGGCAGCTACACTGAAAAAAGATCCTTTCTCCATGAGTTGAAGAGACAATACTGATTGTGAAATACCTGGGTTCATAGAGATCAAGGGCAGAAGGAGAGAGAAGAGTGCTGCCAGACAAAAATCTTACACTTACCTCCAGAAGAACTCCAATCTCCTGTGTTCTCATGAGAAAAATGAAGGAATGTGCCTGCCAGTGAGTCTAACAAACTTAATTTTCTCCCTCTGTGGCTCTGTTTTCCAATGTGACATTTGATCTTTCAAGGGAATTTCCTTTTGCACTCACCTGGAAGTACAGGAATGGCAGGAAGTGATCTCTCTTTTGGATCTAGAATCACATACTCCCCATGATTTACAGCAAGTCACACAGGAAATATCACCCCATTATGAAATCAACCCACTCTCAAATGAGTGGTTGAGCAGCTTAGTTTCCCTAAATCGCCACAGCAGTAGCTTCAGAGCTTTGTGCAGAAATGGACTGACGGATCACTTGGACAACTGGCCTGACAACATGATCTGCCCTGTCATTGCTGTAGACGCAACTGTCTCCTAGGAGACCAGAAAGTTTTATTTTTCTCCTGGAGAACCTTTCACTGATGCAATCATATGGTTTAAAGCTCTCTTTTTTGTTTATTACCAAAACTCATTTATTTTGTTGTTGTTGTTTCAAATTGAGATTAGTCCACTGGGATTCCTAGAACCGTTGCTTTTGACATAAACTATGATGAAAATAAGCATTCTGAGATCAGTAAAAAGAGTTATCAAGAAAGAAAAAAAATGGTAAAAGTGTTGATATTTATAGATGAATAGAATAGTGCATTTTCTAGAAAGATAAATGAAAAAGTTTCAGAACTCAGAAAACATTGAATTCAATCCACAGGTGAGTAACGATGAAAGAATTGGATATTTCACTTACAGCACCATACTTTGAGAGCCAGAGGCACTAAACTGTTTACATACTGCATAACTGTGCCCCAAAGAAAGCTTAACACCATGATAAGAATGGATATATATATATATATATATATATATATATATATATATATATATATAATATGGGGAGTACAATAATGTCAGACATGTCCAAAACAAAGAAGATATGATTTATATTGTGAACATAAAATAGTTAAATGATGATAACCCATAAGTGACACAAAGTTTTAGAATCTATAGAAGTTAACAAAGATATGATAATAACAGTTAAATGGAGAGAATGAAAATATAAAAATACACAAGGTTGATTTCTAAATATTAAAATTACAATTTACAGAGTTAATATACAATGGTTAGAAATTGGAGAAGATAAAAATGTTACAGAAAATTAAAGCAAAATTGAAGACATAGTAATCACACATACTGAAAGATAGAGGATTGTTGATACTTGTCAGTGAGCAGTTTAGTAAATCAAATTGAACCAGAATACATGTAATTACAATACCAGATTTAAAAACAGGGCTTAGAGGATGTGTTGAAATCATCAATGTTAAATAAAAATTTTAAACTATTTAAATTTAAAACAATTTTAAAGTTATATACTCTAAAGAATACACCATGGTGTTTTATGATATAATTAATCAAAACTACTAGTATAAATAAATACCTGAAACACAGATTTTTTTTTTTTTTTTTTTTTTTTTTTTTTTTTTTTTTTGGTTTTTCGAGACAGGGTTTCTCTGTGTAGCTTTGCGCCTTTCCTGGGACTCACTTGGTAGCCCAGGCTGGCCTCGAACTCACAGAGATCCGCCTGGCTCTGCCTCCCGAGTGCTGGGATTAAAGGCGTGCGCCACCACCGCCCGGCTGAAACACAGATTTTATGAAATTAAAAAGAAGATTGAGAAAAAGAGAGAAAGGAAGAAAGAAGAAAAACTAAGACATAAGTGGCAGGAGAAACCTGGTTGGAATATTTTGTGCAACATAAAGAGAGAGGTGAAAGAATGAAACTTTCAATGTAAATTTTTTTAAGATTTTAATTTTTTAAATTTTATTTATGTGTTTGTATGTACTAGTGTGTGTCTGAATGTGAGTATGTGCATCACATGCTTGCAAGTGTCTGTGAGGCCAAAAGGAGTCATCAGATCTCCCTGAGTTTGAGCTATAAGGGCCTTTGAGCTGCCTACTATAGATTCTGGAAATTGAACCCAGGTCATCTCAAACAGCAACAAGTGCCCTTAACCACAGATGCTCTAACACCAAGACATACCCCATGCTGGCATCCACCTTGTGATCCTCCCTTCCCCATTTCTTCCTATTGTTGGCCTCCACCACAATCTCTCAACGCAAAACTTCATATCCATAAAAAATACACACTATGTGATGTTTGAATTGTTCTACCTTGTTTATTGTTATTTTTATTATATTTTTCCACTGATTAAATAGTTACTGTAAAGTTGTGAGGTATATTAAGCCAGTTGCATGTATCCTCACAAAATTATGGCACTGGGAACAATCTGATGTTACACATATACACACACGTACATAAACACACATGACACACATGCATATATACATGTGTACAGATACACATAGTAGCCTAGATGTGCAACAGTCTGTTTATGTAAGTGCATGCAGCACTGGATTTAATTCACAATCATTTCTGACACCATACCCATGTTTTTGACTGATGGAAGGAGTAACTATATGTGAGGCTGAGTGTAGAGGAGTGGAAGTTGCATCCCATAATGTTCATCCTCACTTCATTCATTTAATCCAGCTCCCCTCTGTTATCTCATCAATAATTTGGTCATATTGACTTCTCCTTTGCTGATCTCAGAATTGTTTGTGGGAGGTAGGAGATTAATGTAGCATAAATGTGCCTTGAAAATATCCAGAGTTCTTTCATACAAGAGTGTCCTTTACAACAGACTTAAAATAAAATAGTGATAACAAGTCAGGGATATTCAAAGTGTGATTAGAAAACCAGTCAAATTAAGTTGTAATTAAAGTCACTGTGTCAGTTGTTTATATAACAGTATTTTGGTTCTTATTCAATACTCCTGTCTTATTGTTTATAAATTTTAATCAAGTTAAAAAGCAAACTAAAGTTTCTGAACTTTAATTTCAGCATGAATTGAACATAGGAAACCATAGCTACTTCATAAACAATATCTGATTGTATAAGAGGTGGGACAACAGGCTACACATACACAAAACTTCAAATACACTTCAAATATAGTTGGAAATTAATCATTGGAGAATAGTGAAAGGTAACTTACCTAGTATATGTCTTCGCTCATTTTAGACCTTTCATTCATTTAGTAATACAGTGGGTCTCACTCTAGACATCGGGGGACATGAAGTAATCTATTGAGTACTTTTGTATCACAATCAGAGAATTGAAGGGCACAGATGCTGCATTAGTACAAGTTTGAGATGATATTGAAAATGCTGAACTGTTCAAAATGGTTCACCACAACAAATACTCAAGCCCAAATTATCACTGGTGCTATGTGTGAAAACTCCTTATGGCATAAGTTAAATATAGCAAAGACATGCAATTCTAGCCTTCTCATGTGTACAGCTTTCAAAAAATATAAGTGTATGCCCAGAGAGGGAAAATGGAAGACAAATCATGTATTTAGGAATTTTCTTACTTTTGCCTACTTTTTCTCCCTTCAGACTTTTCTATAGGTATTTCAGGGTTACTTATAAGCAGGGTCCAATAGAACAGCTGTATCTTAGGCAGAAGCTCTGCCAATTGCCATACTAAAAACAGAATTTGTGCTTGGCCTAGTGATATTATTCCTGGCTCATTTATATCCTGTTTCTTGGTACTTTTTTGTCTTAGAGGATACTTAATTATTTTTAGGAGCTTCCTGTATATCTATTAACTAAATCAAGATGTGGCCTGATTTGGGAAAGAGATAACATTTTCAATCTTGACTTCTGCTCCCAAAGACACGGGCTCATAATTTTTACTTCTTATTGACATAATCATCTATTTCTTATGAAAGTCAATTTTATCCCGATTAAAGGGAGAAAAAGATAAACCTTGAAAATGCACATAGAACTTCATATACGACATCCACACTTAAAATCCTATACTTAGGGCTCTTCAAGGGAGGTCACATCTCTGGTTGTCAGGCAGGCAGGGTACAGTTTACTACATCAAGAATTCAGTAATGTATACATGCATACAGATATACATGTAAAAATAATAATAATAAAATGAGACTATCAACTTGAAAGTCAGGGGAAATGGCCACACAATGTTTGTTTAGATTAAGAACATATTTAAGAATGGAATGCAGTAATGTACTTAAACAGATATTAAAAAGCACACAGACATAATCACTCCCTGCATTTTTTAAGCAGTCAATGCCTAGTGAAGGACATCAACACAGGTGTATGAATAGTGGGAGTGGTGTCCTGTAGCATGCTTTTTTGTCAGACAATTTTTGTATTGCCACCCCCAAATAATAACACTTATTAATTAAAATTTCTTATTAATTATGAAAGTTCAGCCTTTAGCTTAGGCTTGTGCCCAACTAGCTCTTATAACTCAAATTAACCTGCTTCTATTAATCTACATTCTACCATGTGGCTTTTACCTTTCCTCAATACGGCATGTCCAACTTGTTGAGTCTGGTGGCGAAATCCATCTTTCTTCTTCAAAGAGTCCTCTCTTCCAGGAAGTCCCATCTATTCTTTCCTGTCTAGCTACTAGTCATTCAGTTCTTTGTTACTTCAACCACAGCAATATATCTTCACAAAATGTACAAATATACTAAAACAAGATAGTAATAATATTAATAATGACCAAGTCTACTTTCTGGCATGCTTCAGTAAGAAAAAAAAGTAAATGTGGTTTGTTTCTTTAAAATAAAGGGAGTGAGAGCAGGAAACAAGAAGTCTGATAAGAAAAAGGGAAAAAGGGAACATTGGGAGGGAGGGTAGTAAATAAAGAGAAAGATAAGATGATAGTAAAAGAGAATAGGAGGACACAAGTCATCTGAGAGGAGAAACGGAGAAAAGGTGCTCTGTAGGGAAGGGAGACGGAGGTAAACATGGAAGACAAAGGGAAACTGGTAAAATAACAATAATGAAGTCTGAAAAAGACAAAAAGAATCATACTGTTATATCTTTTTAAAAACTCAAAAATTGTGCTGGGCGGTGGTGGTACCTACCTTTAATCCCAGCACTTGGGAGGCAGAGGCAGGGGGATGTCTATGAGTTCGAGGCCAGCCTGGTCTCTAAAGCAAGTTCCAGGAAAGGCACAAAGCTACACAGAGAAACTCTGTCTCGAAAAACAAACAAACAAACAAACAAACAAACAAAAACAAAAAACCCTCAAAAATTAAAATACACATAACTCTGTGTATAAGCATACAAATATAATTATAATTAACCATTCTCACTTGGGCAAATAATACTTTCTCCAAGGGCCAAACAAAAACCCCAATATGACAAGCCACTCGGGCCAGGAAAGCAGTCAGTGTAACTGTAGATAACCTTTGCTTGTCTTTCTGTTCCTCCCTATCCAATCCTCCAATCTCATCACCAGATCTGAAACAAATCACCTGCTACAGCCTCCCTTACCCTCCCAACCACCATCTCCAGTGGATACCACAGATCTTCCCCACCAATCATCTTTAGATCACCTCATTGCATTGTCCTAGCCCCCAAGTCCTACAAGCACTCTCTGGGAATAACAGGCCACTCTGACCAAAGAAGCAAGTAGATAACTGCAGATATTCAACTCTCCCTCCAACCCTCCAAGATCAATCCCCCAGGTCTACAGCAGACATTCTCTGGTGGTCTCTCCTCATAGTTTGTTTCCATTCCCAGGAGAATAGCCACATAGATTCTGATAGGATATCCTGACTTCTTCCATCTTGTGAAGACACACCACCACCACCAGCCCATCCTCATTCATGAGTTACAAATTTTACCTGGAATCCCCAGTGTCCTTAACTATCAGAACTACTGAAAATTTTATTACCAGGCAAACAACCATTACAATCTCCAAAGAACCGGAGAGAAAACAAAAGCAAGAAAGTAAACACCCACCCAACAGAAACAAGACCAAATATCAAAACCTAGATACAATCTTTCCAATCCCAGAAGACTAGACTCCAGAGGAAAACACAACCAAAAGCCAGGAGAATATGTCTCCACAGGAGACCAGACACCCTATACTTTCTCCAAGGGTCAAACAAAAACCCCAATATGACAAGCCACTCGGGCCAGGAAAGCAGTCAGTTTAACTGTAGATAGCCTTCACCGAAGGCTCTTAGTATCTCAGAAACACAAGGCAAAGACACTAAGGTAGCCTTTATAAATACAATAGAGCTTCTTAGACAGAAAAATGAATAAATCCCTTAAAGAAATAAATGAAAACACAAACACACATACACACAATAAAGAAACCTCAAAAACTGGGGGAAATATGGAAATGAAAAATTAAAGAAAAACTTAAAACCACACTTTACCAACAGAATACAACAGATGAAAGACAGAATCTCAGACCTTGATGACATGATAGAATAAATGGATTTATCAGTCAAATAAAATATTAAATCTAAAAAGTTCTTGACTGAAAACATGAAGGAAACCTGGGACTATAAAAAGGCCAAACCTAAGAACAATAGTAGTAGAGGAAGGAGAAGAAAGAAAGGTCAAAGATGAAAAGAACATTTTTAACAAAGTCATAGAAGAAAATGTTCCTAACCTAAAGAAGGAGATACTTAGCAAGGTATAAGCTCTGAAGCATACAGAGCTGCAAATAGACTAGACTGATGGTCAGAACACTAAATTTATAAAACAAAGAACTTTAAAAACCACAAGGGAAGAAAACCAACTAACACATAAAGACAGACCTATTTGAATTATACCTGATCTAACAATAGAGACTCTCTAAGACAAAAGGACATGGATAGATATGATCTAGACTCTAAAAGACCACAAATGCCAGACCAGACTACTATGCCTAGCAAAACTATCAATCACCATGGATAAAAAAATAAAACATTCCACACAAAATGTAAATAATATCTATCTACAAATCCAGCCCTACAGAAATTGATAGAAAGAAAACTCTAACCTAAAGAAATTAACTACATCCAAGAAAATACAGGGAACAAATAACCCTAAACCAGCAAAGGTAAAAGATGAGAGCACACACACACACTCAAAAACAAACAAACAAACAAACAAACAAAAACAAAACAAAAAACAGCAATCAACAATCATTGGTCCATGATATCTCTCAATATAGATGGTCTCAATTTCCCCAATAAGAAGACAGAGACTAACAGAATGGCAGAATGGATGGGAAAACAGGATCCATTCTTCTGCTGTATCCAAGAAACAGACCTTGACACCAAGGATAAATATCTTCTCAAAATAAGAAAACTATATTCTAAGCAAATAGACATAAGAATAAATTTGGTGTGGCCATTTTATACTAACAAAATTGACTTCAAATCAAAATAGACAGTAAACTGCAATACATACTCATCAAGGAAAATAAATATACCAACAGAACATTTAAGCTATGGCTCAAATACAAGGGCACCCATATTTGTAAGAGAAACAGGACTATAACTAAAGTCACATATTGGCCTTCATACAATTATAAGTGGGCAACTTCACTTCTTCATTCTCACCAATGGACAAGTCATCCAGATAAAAACTAAACAAGAAAATGCTGGAGATGACTGAAGTTATAAGCCAAATGGACCTAACATATTTATATGACATTTCACCCAAACACAGAAGAATGTAACTTCTCAGCACCTCATTGAACTTTCTCTAAAATGGACCAACATTTGGACATAAAGCATGCCTCAACAGATGCAATAAAATAAAAATAACACCCTGCATCCTACTAGACCACCACAGATTACAAATGGATATCAATAACACCATAAACAACAGAAAGCTTGAAAGTCAAGGAGCTGAACAACTCTCTACTGAATGAGAAATAGCTCAATGCAGAAGTTAAGATAGAAATTAAAGACTTTCTAGAGTTAAATGAAAATGAATACCAAACATACCTAAACTAATGGTACACAATGGATTCTATTTTAAGAGGCAAGTTCATAGCACTAAATGTTTGCATAAAAAATGGGAGAGATCTCATCTTATAGTAATTTAACTCCATACCTGAAAGCTCTAGAGGAAAAAGAACAAATCATACACAAATGGAGTAGATGGCGAGAAATAATTCAACTGAGTGCTGAAATCAATAAAATAGAAAGAAAAGGAAAACAATACAAAGAATCAGTGAAACAAAGAGTAGTAAGGTCTTTGATAAAAATCAATAATATTTACAAGCCCTATGCAAATTAACTAAAAGATAAAAAGAATAATCAAATTAACAAAATTAGAAAAGTGGGATATAACACAAACACTAGAGACAGTCAGAAAAATCTAAGGATATACTTTAAAATCATGTACTCCACCAATATGGAAAATCTGAAAGAAAGAGATAATTTTCTCCATAGATATTACTTCCCAAATTTAAATCAAGATCCTACAAGCAATTTAAACAGACCTGTAGCTTCTAGTAAAATAGAAGCAGTCTTTAAAAGTCTCCCAACAAAAAACTAGCCAGGGCAAGATGGTTTTAGCACAGAATTTTACCAGATTTTCAAAGAAGAGCTACTTCTAATATTTCTCAAATTATTCCACTAAATAGACACAGAAAGAACATTGCCCACAGGGCTGGAGAGATGGCTCAGAGGTTAAGAACACTGCTCTTCCAGAGGTCCTGAGTTCAATTCCCAGCAACCACATGGTGGCTCACAACCATCTGTAACAAGATCTGGTACCCTCTACCGGCCTGCAGGCATACATGCAAGCAGAACACTGTTTAATAAATAAATAAATAAATAAATAAATAAATAAATCTTAAAAAAAAAAAAAAGAACATTGCCCACACATTTTGCAAAGACATGGTTGCCATCATACCCAAACCACATAAAGACATAACAAGGAAAAATAATTACATACCTATTTAC
Source organism: Peromyscus leucopus (assembly GCF_004664715.2). NCBI lineage: Eukaryota > Metazoa > Chordata > Mammalia > Rodentia > Cricetidae > Peromyscus > Peromyscus leucopus. Next base: position 102,673,384 of record NC_051067.1, on the reverse strand, counting down.
TTTATGAACATAGTTAAAATATATTCAATAAAGTACTTCCTTGCAAACCAAATCCAAAATCTCATCAAAAGACCATCTACCATGATCAAGTAGGCTTCATACCACAGACGCAGGGATTATTCAACATATGCAAAACTATCACTGTGACCTACCATATAAACCAACTGAAAAACTAAAACCACAGGATCATCTCATTAGGTGCACTAAAGGACTTTGACATGCTCCAACACCCCTTCATGATGAAGGTCTTGGAGATATTAGCGATACAAGGGATATATTTCACCACAACAATGGCAGCTTACACCAAGCCACTATGTAAATCAACTTAATGGAGAGAAACTTTGAGCAATATCACTAAAATCAGGACCAAAACAAGGTTGTCACCTTTCAATATGTCTACTCAATATAGTATTTGAAGTATTAGCTAGAGCAATAAGAAAGACAAAAGAAGGTGATTTAAGGGATACAAATTGGAAAGGAAGAAGTTAAAGTATCTTTATTTGCAGATATGATACATTACATAAGTGACAAGAAAATTTCCACTGTGAAATTTCTACAGCTGATAAACACTTTAAGCAAAGTAGTTGGATATAAAATTAACTCCCAAAATTGAGTAGCCCTCCTGTATACAAAAGAGAAATTGTCTGAGAAAGAAATCAGAAAAACATATAAATAATAAAATTTATATTGGGTTATCCTTAGGCAAGATTTTCCATTCTTGTATATCTGTTAAGATTAACATGGTAAAAAGGGCCAAACTACCAAAAGAAATCTACAGTTTTAGTGAAGTCCCCATCAAAATTCCAACACAATTTTTTTAGTATCTTGAAAAGGCAATCAGGTTATATGGAAACAACAAAAAAACTCAGCTAGCTAAAACAATCCTGAATAATAAAATAAAGAACTGCTGGTGCTTTTACCATTCCAGGTTTCAAGATTCACTACAAAATTATAGTAATAAAAGGAATATGGTATTGGCACAAAAACAGTCACATTAATCAATGGAATATAATAGAAGACCCAGACATAAAACTACACATCTATGTACATCTCAATTTTTATAAAGAGGCCAGAAATACACACTGTAAAAAAAGTCATCTTCAACAAATGGTTCTGGTCAAATAGGATGGTTGCATGTAAAATATTCCAAATAGAGCCATACTTTTTATTCTAAAACAAAAACAAAACAAAAAACTCAACTAGAAATTAGTCAAAGACCTCAACATAAAACCAGATAAACTCATCCAAATAGAAGAGAATGGGGAATATCCTTGAATTCATTGGCATAGGAAAACCCTTTCTGAGGAGAACACAGCACAAGGCACTAAGAAATAGACATGTCTTCACATCTATTGTCCTTCCTGGTAATTTTTTACACAAAGACATATGGCAAAATAGAGTATATGAAAAAATAAGAATACTAAAGTAGAAGTAGATGTGGACTTGTCTCTAAATCCCCTTAGGAAGGAAAGATGTGATGATCCATCCTCCAATATCCACCTGCTGACCATATTCTAGCCAGACCATTACTCTGCTGTTTTACTATTTTTTAAACATGTCATTTCCCTAGGCGTTTTGGATCTCTTTCCACATACTTCATATCTTTCTCTATCTTCCGGCTGCCTGTGCTCATTCATGTCATTCTTTTATTTAATTTAATATTTTTATTTTATAATTAACTTAATTTCATATATCAGCCTCAGATTCCTCCGTCCTCCCTCGTAACCCCCAACCCTTCCCCCTCAACATAACCCCCCATTCCCACCTCCTCCAGGGCAAAGACTCCCCTGGGGAGTCAGTCCAGCCTGATAGACTCAGCCGAGGTACATCCAATCCCCTCCTCCCTACACCAAGGCTGAGAAAAGTGTCTCAGCATAGGCCCCAGGCTCCAAAAAGTTAGCTCATGCCCCAAGGACAGGTCCTAGCCCCACTGCCTGGGGGCCTCCCAAACAGTTCAAGCTTATCAACTGTCTCACTTATCTAGAGGGCCTGCTCCCGTTCCATGAGGGCTCCTCAGCCATTGGTTCACAGTTCATACATTTCCACTAGTTTGGCTATTTGTCCCTGTGCATTTTCCAGTCATGGTCTCAATATCTCTTGATCGTACAGTCCTTCCTCTCTCTTGCTGATTGGACTCTGGGAGCTCCACCTGGGGCTCGCTGTGGGACAATTTTCTATAAGCCTCTAGTCCTCTATAACAAAAATAAATTATTGCTCTACTCATTCCAACTATATGTTTTCCACCATCATTCTGATTTTATGTGTTTAATTTTTCATAGTGCTTATTGATGTGTTATAGCATGTTTCTTCTTTATTAGTTTGCTTTAGGACATTCTTTATGCCTTCTAAAATGTCATCACGACACCTATTATTTACCCTGTTATTTTTGGCATATTTTCTGTGACATAAAAAAGTATACCAAGGACCTAGGAAGCACAATGATACAATTTGACAGAATATGTAAATGGAGAATGAATTTAAAATCAGAGAAGACTAAAAGTTCTATACATATTCTATATTTCAATTTTACAAGCTAAAAAGAGTGTTTCATTTTATTAGTGGAAATAAGGATAGTAAAAGCAGAGTCACTGAAGCTTAGGGTGGTGATTGTGTATGGGTTAAAGACAAGGCTGCAGAAGTAGAAAGGTGAAGGTTGGGCAGGTTATGAAGGATAGAGAACATCAAATTTAATGAATTGGTGGTCTTTTCATGAGCAGTAGGAAGCAGAGACACCATTTACATTCATGTATAAAATGATGTATTTTGTATCTTAGGGAAATCAGTTCAGTAGTTGGAAATGAAATAGAAGAAAAAATGGCTGCTGGCTAAGAATCCAGGTAGGAGATTGGTGTCAAAGTCTCTGGACCATTTCTGAAATATACACTGAAAGCAAATTTTTTTTCCTTAAAATTGTGGACCTTGCAGTATTTAGTATTAGAAACAAAATAAATAAATAAATAAATAAATAAATAAATAAATAACAAATAAATAAATCCATTTCTCTTATACAATTTTGCCCTATTTAAAATGTTTAAATGTCCTTGGAAGTTTTTGTTTATATTGATAATTTATAGTCTTACAACTATGCATATTATTAAGTGATATTATATTATATTTCTCTTTTATAGATGTGGAGAAATAAAAAAGAATAAATAAAAAAGACCGAATATATTTTAAAATGCCATTCTATTTAATATGCATGCTATCAAGGGTTAAGCTATATAAATGCACTCCTAAATAAGTGGATAAATATAAAACCAATGAAATATACATAGAAAAAATAAGAGCAGAGGATAAGAAGGCCAACAGAAGGTCAGTATTACCATAGAAGATCTAAGTAGGGATTATAGGATGTTGTATATAGAAAAAGAAAACAAATTAAAATTCTAAGAAATGCCAGAGTAGCAAATAGGCTCATGAGAGCAAAGACATTGATGCATACTCACAGGCAATGTGAGCCAGAAGGACTTTGCACTGCCTGGAATTATATAACATGGAAAGCAAACAGTTCATGATCTCTCTTATATTAGGAATATAAAAAACAGCCAAGTACCTAACATAAAATGTAGAATAATGATTACCAGTGTTAGGGAGAAAAGAGAAATTGGAGACATACTGATCAAATAGACAATTTTCAATGTATAAGCCTATGAGCTCCAGAGGGCAAAGTTGTGCATGACATTCGGTTTATTAATAATGTAAAACTGCAACTTGATTAATGATGCTAAAGTTTTCTTATCACATACATACACATACAGATACTAGGTAAATAAAGAGATGTTATTTCAGTTAGTGTGGTCAAATTAATAGTTTCACAGTGAACACCTAAATTATATATATTCAATAACACATGAATACAAAAATATTTTTATACCATATGTGTGTGTGTGTGTGTGTGTGTGTGTGTGTCTTTTCATTTGTATCTATGTGTGCATGATAAATGAGTGCAGGTACATATATACCATGGGGTACATGTGAAAGTCAGAGGGCAACCATTGGGAGTTGGCTCTCTCCTTAAATTGTGGGTTGTACTGCTTGAATTCAGGTGTCAGACTTGTACAATAAGTTGTTTTACTACCATGGAGCCATATTTTCAGCCCTGAAGTATGTTTTTGTGTTACAATTGCATCCCAGCAAACCTGGAGAAAGTAATTATACTGAGCCAAGGAGTCAGCTCGACCCAAGCTCCAGTGTACCTGTGTTCTTTGTAGGCACAATGGTCCTGTGTTAGACTTTATTTTCCACTTGAATCTGCTTTTATTTCCTTAAAGAAGTCATTGATCTCTAGCTGTAACTAAAAGCAGAGATCACTTGCTTCTTAAAGTACTTCAAAGAACTGATGAGTGTATGAAAATAATCTACAATGTTGCAGAATTCACAAAAGAATTCTACAATTTTTGACAGAAACACTATAGCAGCTATTCACAAAGACATTACTCTGGCTTCTGGAAATAGGGTCCATTGTAGTAATTTTGCATCGTGAATGGCTCCTTTTTGTGATCATGTATTGTACTTATAACAATGGAAAGAGCATGCTGCCTTGAGTTGATTTATTTTGATGACAACAGTTGGTCAAACACATACCAAAGAGTAAACAGTTATAAACAAAATGGTGCCTGACTGACAAGTTCAGATTTCATTGCCAAATGATTATTGATCACTTATCTCTTCTGCTTATATCCTCCTTGGAATTTTAAGAAATCAAAACATACATAATTCTGTTTATTGTTTGATAGCTTCAGGTAGAACCTGTCAGATTCTCCTGGCATATAAAAGTAAAAGATTAATGTCACAAAATGTTCGTTTGTGTGAGAAGATGGAAAGAATTCTTGGGACTGCTATCTCACCCATTCTAAGCTTACTATTGATGGTGAGATGATGGTCATGGGATAATTCCTGCATTGAGAACAGGCATCAAATATAACCTATGATGCCTATGAGCAACCTGATATTACATATACAAAATAAACGAAGATTGTACGTTGCTGAAATAGTTTTGCTTATTCCTTCTCTCTATATAAGTGTTTTTCTGGCCATTTTTCCTCGACAAGTGTTCTAATTTTGAGAATGAACTATCAATTCACTCTGGTTAAGCTGGAAAAGTTCCAGTAATACAGTTACAGAGAAATTTGTTACTTAACTTTGGTCCATCTATCTGAGGCCATCTTCCCTTAGGTTATGACTTTCATCATGGTATTTCTTGTCCCTGTTTTTCCTGATATGATTATCAGTTTTCAAACATGATGATTGGATTTGTTCTATATGGACTTGGGAAAGGATATGTTTCTTCTTTGTATTTTAATAGCCACCACCACCAATAGGGAGGAATTACTTTTCTAAGTAAAAGAGTTCTACCCTTTTTTATCTATTTATTGTACTAATGAATAATCTCTGCTCAGTTAACATGAAACTTGCCTGGATTCTATATTATTTATACCTGTTTGAACTCATTAAATACTTTCTAGTTCTTTCTAGTGGAAGGAGAAAACAAATTTGGGTATCAATTCAGACACTGATTCATTTCATCAGCTGTTTACTTATTGATCAGCAAATATAAGTAACTTTCTTATTCTTCCCTCTTATAAAAGGAAAATGGTGAGATATAGTTTATATAAACTAAATTTTACATTTTACTTTATCTAAATAAAAATACAGAATAAGGGAAAATATACCATTGATCTGACATTTGCCTATTTAAATATCAGAATTAATGAAAATACCTATGACATTACATGACTCCCTTTGATACTCAATTTTGTGTGTTTCATGGTAGCAAGGAACAAATGTTTCCTATTTGAGAAACTCAGCTTGTAATTAAAAGGACATACTTGAGTCATTTGGTAAGGGATTCTTTAATGAGTCACTAGTCACAAAGCACTTGTAGAAAATAATAAAATTTTCATTTTATTTCCTTTATTTCTGAAGACACTTATATTGAGAATAATTGCTCTGGTGGTTTATTAATGGAAACAAGATTGTGAATGTACTGACTTGATGCTCTCTGACTCTAGAAGATACCATTAGACCTGAAGTAAAATATTGATTTTAAGAAAAATGTACTGTAATTGTAGATAGGCATTTCTCATACAAGGCAGGTGTGATTTAACCACAAGTACAAGTTTTTGGGAGTATGTGTCAGTGTTTGGGGTAAGCTCACTTATCAGTATATATGGTGATATTTTATTTGTGCTGAAATGTGATTTTATTTGTATGTTAATAAATAAAGTTGCCTAGGGGTCAGAGCTAATAGCAAGCCATAACAGAGCTGGGCATTCGTGGCACACACCTTTAATCCCAGCACTTGGTAGGCAGAACTAGGCAGATATCTGTATGGTCAAGGATACAGCCAGCATTGGAGACACATGCCTTTAATCTTAATACCAACCATAGAAGATCTGGAGGTCTGTACAGACAGGCAGTGACGAGGCGGTCTTGTGGTTGGGTTTATAAGCAATGAGAAGGCAGAACAGAAAGTCTATATAAAGACAAACACTCAGGAAGTAGCTCTCTCTTGGCTGAAGAGGATCGCTGAAGCAGGAAGGGTAAGGCTCTTAGCTCTGACCTCTTAGGCCTTTATCTTTACATTGGCTCTGTGTTTCTTATTTAATAAGACGGTTACTTCTACAAGTACATGTAGAGTTCAAAGGTCAACATCAAGGTCCTTCTCCAATTACTTCTCTAATCTCATTATTTGAGAAAGATTGTCTGAAACTAGGACTCATCAATTTGGCTAGAATGTCTAGTAGACAAGGCCCCAAGATCCATCTGCGTTTATGTCCTTGAACTAGGATGACCTATGCATGCTACTATGCTGGGTGCTGGGTGCTGGGTGCTGGGTGCTGGGTGCTAGGGATCTTAACCAAGGTTCTTTCACTTGTATATAAAGTACTTTATCCACTCATACATATCTATAGCCTGCAAAATTTTTAGTAAACAAGGTGGCAAAAATCAACAATAAGGACTGAGATAATTGAGAGGACTCAATCACAGCACATGTACGTCAGCATCAATGGATATTGTCACAAATAAATAAAATATAATTAATAAATAAGATCCTCTGCTCAAGTACAGGCCATGCCATTCAGAAGAACGTATAGGCCTCATACATTGGAACTTCCCCACTCCCCTGTTTCCCACAGACACAATCTTCCACCATCTGTCCACAACCTATTGTTATGTCCCTGCCCACAACTCCAGTGGATATTCCTTGCTCAAGTACAGGTTGCACCAGCCAGAAGAACAGGTAGACAAACTTAGGCAGAGACTCCCGGCTGTCCCAGAAGCCAAGTCAGCCAATAGAATTTTAAATAAGCCTACTACACACAACTTCCTCCAGTCTCCGGGTACCCCCTCTACATTATCCCTAATCCTCCCTCTCCCCCTTCATTCTGTGTCCCAGCCCTCAACTGGGGTGGGGACCCCCTGCTAGACAAGAGCCCATGGCAGCTATAGAAGGCCAGCCACCACCTGCAGTGGAGAACCCTTGCTCAATCATAGGCCACACAGTCCAGACAATCAGAGAAGAAATAGAACTGAAGGAACAAAACACGCATCCAAAAAAACAAACCCCCAAATTGTCACCTAAACCTATAATAATTCCAAACCCTGATGCCTAGGAGCAGGGGATGGGGATGATGGCTCAGCTGTTGAGAACATTGACTGATCTTCCTGAGGACCTGGGTTTAATTGGCAGCAACCACATGGCAGCTCACAACTGTTTGTAATTACAAATTCTGACACTTACACACACACACACACAGACACACACAGACACACACAGACACAGACACAGACATACACACATATTAGGGCATCAATGCACATTAAATAAAAATAGTTAAATTGTTTAGACAACCAGGGTAATATGTCACCACCAGAGCCCAACTATCCTACTACATAAAACCTTGAATATGCTATCATATCTGAAGCATAAGAAAAAGTCATTAAAACCAACTTTATGAAGCTGATAAAAGTCAGTAAAGGGAATTGGATAAACCCCTTAAAAATGGAGGAAAATTTAAAAAAAAAAGAAATGAATAAATCCCATTTTTATAAGCCAAGAAAGCTGAGGAAAAAAATAAATACTTGAAGGAAATGAATAAAACAGTTAAAGACATGAAGATGGAAATAGAAACAATAAAGAAAACACAAACTGAAGGAATTCTGAAAATGTAGAATCTAGATGCACAAAGAGGAACTGCAGATCCAAGCCTCACCAACAGAATACAAAAGATGAAAGAAAAAATCTCAGTCATTGAAAAATGTGAAGGAAGAAATATATACACCAGTAAAAGAAAATATTAAATAAAAAAATCCTGACACAAAACATCCATGAAATCTAGGACATTATAAAAAGGCCAAGCTTAAAAATAATAAGATAGAAGGAGGATAAGAATCCCAGCTCAAAGGCCCAGAAAATATTTCCATCAAGGTTATATGAGGAAATTTTCCTGACCTAAAGTAGGACGTGCCTATAAAAGCAGAAGAAGCATACAGAACACCTAATAGATTGGAACAAAGAAGAAAGTCTCCTCACCACATAATAATCAAAACACTAAACATACAGAAAAAAGAAGAATACTAAAAGATGCAAGGGAGAAAAAGCCAGTAACATATAATTGTAGTCCTATTTGAATTACTTCCAAATTCTGAATGGAGGCACTAAAAGCTAGATGACCCTTCAAAGATGTCCTCCCTATTCTAAGAGACCACAAATACCAGCCTACACTACTATACCTAGCAAAACATTCAATCACTATAGATGGAGAAAACAAGATATTCAATGATAAAGTCAAATTCATATAATATCCACATCTAAATCCAACCCTACAGAAAATACTAGAAAAGAAAACTCCAAGCCAAGAATGTTAATTACACCCATAAAAACAAGAAAAATAAATAAACTCAAACCAGCAAAACAAAAATAAGTGAAACACAGACAAATACACACAGAAAGACACATACCACCCCCTACTAACAACAACAACAAATTAACAAGAATTAGCAATATTGGTCTTTGATATCTCTCAATATTAATAGAGTCATTTGTCAATAAATAGACACAGGCTAAAAGAATGAATGCAAAAGCAGGATCCCTCCTTCTGGTTCATCCAAGAAATACATCTCAACATGGAAGACAGACTTTGCCTTATTGTCAAGGTTTAAAGAAAGATTTTCCAAGCAAATGGAAGTTGGTGTAGCCATTCTAATACCTAATAAAATAGGCTTTAAATCAAAGTTAATCAAACAGACAGGGAAGGACACTTCATTCTTACTGAAGTAGTAGTCCATCAAGATGAATTTCCAGTTCTTTTATGCCCAGAAAACAAGAGCACCCACATTTGTAAAAGTAACATTACTAAAGCTTAAATAATACATCTACTATCACACAATGATAGTAGGGGACTTCAATACTCCACTCTCACCAATGGACATGTCATCCAGAAAAAAATAAACAGAGAAATAGTGGAGCTAACAGACATTATAAACCAAATGGGCCTAACAGTTATTGACAGAACATTTCACACAAACACAAAAAGAATATGTCTTATTTTCAGTACCTCACAAAACTTTCTCCAAAGCTAACCACATACTTTGTCACAAAGCAAGTCTCAACAAATACAAGAAAATTGGAATAACACATTACATCCTATTAGACTATCGTGAATTAAGGGTGGATTTTAACAACAACCGAAACAAGAGAAAAGCCTACAAACTTATGGAACAACTCTCTACTGAATTATCACTGGGTCAAGGAAGAAACTAACAAAATTTAAGACTCCCTAGAACTTAATAAAATGAGTGCCCAACAGACCCAAACTTGTGGAACACAATGAAAGCTCTGTGAAGAGAAAAATTTATAGCACTGAGTACCTACATAAAGAAAGGGGAGAGATCTTATACAAGCGACTTAACAGCATACCTGAAAGGAACAATAGGAAGCAAGCACATCAAAGAGGAGTCTATGATAGAAAATGATCAAACTAAGGGCTGAAGACAAAACAACATAAAAATAAAAATGAAAACAATAAAAAATGAAACAAAGAATTGGTTCTTTGAGAAAATTAGCAAGATAGACAATCCCTTATCCAAACTAAGCAAAAGACACAGAAAGAATGTCCAAATTAACAAAATCAAAGACAAAAAGGAACATAACTCCAGACACTGAGGAAATATAAAGAATTATTAGGTCATACTTAACAACATGTATTACACAAAATTGGAAAAATATAAAAGTAATGGATAATTTTCTCAATATATAACATTGACCAAAGTTAAGTCAAGATCTGATAAACATTTTAAGTAGAATTAAAACCCCTAAGGATACAGAGGCAGTCATTAAATGTCTCCCAACCCAAAACAGCCCAGATCTAGGTCTTTTTATTGCAGAATATTACTAAATCAGACTGTCAAAGAAGAGCTAATGCCGATACTCCTCAAATTATTCACAAAACAGAAACAGAAGGAACATTGTCAAATTCATGTCATGAGGCCACAGTCACCCTGATACCCAAACCGTCATAAATACAGATGCAAAAATATTCAATCAAATACTTGCAAACCAAATCCAAGAACATATCAAAAAGATCATCCACCATGATCAATTAGGCTTTATCCCAAAGGTACAGGTATTGTTCAACATATGAAAATCTGTCAATGTTATCCACCAAATTTAAAAAAAAAAAAAGAAAAAAAAACAAGTGATCATCTCATTAAATGCTAAAAAAAGCCTTTGACAAAATCCAACCCCACTTTTTGATAAATGTCTTAGAGACATTAGAGATACAAGGAACATACATAAAAATAACAAAGGAAATTTACTGCAAGCCAACAGCCAACATCAAATTAAATGGAGAGAAATTCCACTAAAATCAGGAACAAGATAAGACTGTACACTCTCTCCATATCTATTCAATATAGTACTCCAAGTTCTAACTAGAGCAATAAGACAAGTAAAAGATGTCAAAGTGATTCAAATTGAAAAGGAAGAAGTCAAAGTATCACTATCCACAGGTGATATGATAGTATATATAAGTGACCCCAAAAATTCTACCACAGAGCTCCTACAGTTGATATTCACCTTCATGGAAGTGGCTGGATAAAACACTGACTCAAAAAAATGAAAGAAAAAAATCAATAGCACTCTTATATACAAATGACAAACTGACCTTTAAAGAAATCAGGGAAACAACATACTTCACAGTAGCCTCAAATAATATAAAATATTATGGGGTAACTAACAAAGCAAGTGAAAGACCCATATGACAAAAAATTGAAGAAAGAAATTGAAGAAAACATGAGAAGATGGAAAAATTTCCCATTAACATGGAACAGTAGTATTAATATAGTAAAAATGACCATCTTACCAAAAACAATCTACAAATTCAATGCAATCCTCATCAAATTTCCAATACAGTTCTTTACAGAACTTGAAATGAAAATCCTCAATTTCATATGGAAGAAAAAAGGCCTACCATACTTAAAACAATCGTGATCAATGAACGACCTTCTGGAGGTATCACCATCTCTGCTTTCACACTCTGCTGCAGCGTTATAATAATAAAAACCCTGTGATATTGGCACAAAAAAAGACCTATTCATCAAGGGAAATGAATCAAGTTCCAAGACATAAATCCCCACAACTATGAACATCTGAGTTTTTATAAAAAAGTCAGAAATACACCAAGGAAAATCGAAAGCATCTTCAACAACTGATGTTGGTATAACAGGATGTAGGCATGTAGAAGAATGCAAACAGATCCATATCTACTGCCTTGCACAAAACTCAAGTCTAAGTGGATCAAAGACTTCAACATAAAACCAGATACACTGAACCCAAAAAAAGAGAAAGCGGGGAATAACCTTGAATGTATTGGTACAGAAAAAAACTTCCTCAGCAAAACACAGAGTTCAGGCACTAAGATCAACAATTAGCAAATGAGACCTAGTGAAACTGAGAAGCTCCTGTAAGGAAAAAGACAGCATCAAGAGGACAAAACAGCAACCTACAAAATTGTAAAATATTTTTACCAACTCCATATACAACAGAGGGCTTATCTCCAAAATATATAAGAACCCAAGAAACTAGACATCAATAAACCAAATAATCCAATTGAAAATGGGGTACAGATCTAAACAGAGAATTTTCAATAGAGGATTCTCAAATGACGGAGAAATAATTACATTCATGTTCAACGTACTTAGCCATTAAGTATGCAATTTGATATGCAAATCAAAACTACTTTCAAATGCCATTTTACACCTGTCACAATGGCTAAGATCAATAAGACAAATGACTGCTCAAGGTGGCAAAGATGTGGAGTAAAGAGATCTTCTCCTCCATTGCTGGTGGAACTGCAAACCTTTACAGTCACTATGGAAATCAATATATCAGTTCCTCAGAAAATAGAAAATCGATATACCTCAAGATCCAGCTCTACCACTGTTGGGCATATATCCAAAGGATGTGCAATCATACCTCAATGATATCTACTCAAAAATGTTCATAGTATCTTTATTTATAATAGCCAGGAACTGGAAACAACTAGATATTCCTCATCAAGCATTAGATGAAGAAAATGTGATACATTTACACAATGGATTTTTTTACTCAGTTTAAAAAAAAAAAATATGACCCCATGAGATTTGCAGGCAAATGGATAGAGCTAGGAGGAATCATCCTGTGTGAGGTAACCCAAATTCAGAAAGACAAACATGGTGTATACTTACTTAGAAGAGGATATTGGTTGTAAAGGACAATCAGGTTACACTCCACAGACCCAGAGAGGCTGTGTAACAAGGAGTGCTCAAGTATGTATGCATGGATGTCCCCAGGAAGGGAAAATATAATGTTTTATGGGTGGACTGTGCACAGTTTGGGATGGGAACAGGAGTGATCAGGCACGGGGAAAGAGAACATGGATGGAGATAGAAAGTACTGGGAAAGATGACTGGAATTTGGGGGGCTCTTGGGTGGCAATGTGGAAAACTAGTGCAGGATAAACTTCCTGGAATCTACAAAGGTGACCCTAGTAGTGGGGTATATGAAGCCTGAACCACCATCTTCTGTAACCAGTTATTACTTCCAGAGGAGGGACTGGGGGCACCAACTCACTCACAAAACCTTCCACCTACAATTTGTCCCTTCTGCAAAATGGGCTAGGGTAATGGTGGCACAGAACTTGTAGGAGTGGCTAACCAATAATTGGTCCAACTTGAGGCCCACACCATGAGAGGGAGCCCATGCCTGACACTGCCTGGATGGCCAGGAACCAAAGACTGGATATTCCAGAGACCTAGGATAGAACCAAATACAACTGGCCCAACAAATAGTCTATAAATTTATTCCAAATGACACTTTGCTATATTCATAAATCATTTTCTAGCCCTACTGTCATCAGAGAGGTTTCAATCAGCAACTGACGGGAGTAATGCAGAGATCCACAGTCAACTATTAGGTGGAGTTCAAGTAACCCTGAGGAAGGATCATAGGAGCTAGAGGGGTCAGGTAACCAGATCAACATGGTCCACAGAATCAACTAAGCAGAGTTCACAGGTTCTCACAGAAATATAAGTGACCATCACAGAACTTGTATGGGTCTGAGCTAGGTTCTCATATGTTGTATTTCACATTTGTGTAGTTGGTGTTCTTGCATGATTCTACCAGTTGGAATGGGGGTGTCTCTGACTCTTCTTCTTTCTCTCCGAACCCATTTCCTCCTACTGGGCTGCCTTGGCCAGTCTTGACGTGAGGCTTGTGTCTAGTCTTATTGTAATTATTTATGCTGTGTTCAATTTATATCCCTGGGAAGCATGCTTTATTCTGAAGGGAAATGGAAGAGCAGTGGGTATGAGGGACAGGGGATGTGGGGAGGGGGAATGAGGGGATTGGAGAAAAAAATTTTAAAAAGACAAATAAAAATGAAATAATAATTACCCCTTATCTGGAAATGAAATCTCAATACTAGCCATTCAAAATGTTCCTGTGCTCTCGTTACCTATTTCAAATAGAAACCAGATGTGCTCATTGTTTCTACTCCTATATTTCAATTTTTCTGAAGTCACACACAGATAGATGAAAAACTCAAAACCACAGAGGGCATTTATGTCTCCACTTAGTGTCCTAGGAACCACTGATACACTGTTATTGAAGACATGTGTTAACAGGCTGAAAAATAATTTACAAACTTACAGACATCAGGAAGGTTTTTATTGAGCTGCGGAAGAGAAACACTTGTTTCTAAAACAATATTTTACTCTGGATATCTTTCTTTTTTTTCTATTATGTGTGCTTCATATTGTGAGTGCCCATAGGTGTATGGGCACACATATTCAGGAACTCATATGCAGAAGTTAGAGAACTTCATTGTGTATCTTCCTTTACCTATCACCACCTTCCTTATTCCTTTGAGAAATTCTCACTAAATGTGAAGCTCTCCATTGCAGGCAGGGTAGCTGGTCATTAAGCTCCCAGGATTTACCTGTATCTTCTCATCACTGGGGTTATAGAGACATGTGGTCACACCAGTCTTTATGTGGATACTGGAGATCAAACTTGGTCCTCAAGCTTACACAGCAGCCGTGCCTATGCACTGAGTCATCTCCTTATAGTATCCTTATCATAGTATGCCATAAATCATAACTTACAATGGGATACCTTATACCTTACAATTAATAATTCAATACTACATCTGACCCAATGTCTAGTTTTCTATGTGCACTGATTGCAATGTGAATTCATTCTCCTTAAGTCTGCCTTCCTAGTTTCTTATCTGTGTTAATAAGACAAGTCAAGACAAGAGAAGCAATATGGCACCACAAAATTATAACATAATACAAAACATGTGCCTTTGGTAATGGTAAGCCTGTACTCTTTCCAGGATAGTCTGTAACACAGGGAATACATATCCTTCCCTCTCCATAGATAAGATTGAGGGAAAGACTGAAGCAATAAGGCCTAAAAAGCAGCTTCATTATTCACTCCTAAGTTACACACACACACATACACACACACATATACACACACACACACACACACACACACACACTCTTTCATATGTATGTGTATAGCATACACAGTCACATTTATACACATATGCAGACGTTGATTGTAAAGATGCATATACACAGTTTTGTCTCCCTTTCCCTGCAGTTTGATCACTTCATTGTCTCAGTGATGATACTTGACCTTGTCTGGCTCTTTGTCCATTTCCTACGGAGACTACACAAACAACATCTCATGGGACTGAGATTGGATGATATAGACAGGTTGTCAATAATGTCACTATGATCTTTTACTTTTAGCTTCTAAATAGTTTAGTTTAAGAATTAAATGAAGTATTTCTTAAAAGTTTAATGAAGTAATGTAGTGCAATTTTTATGTTTATCCAGTAATTTAGGCATTCTATACTAATGTGTTTTGGCAAAGCAAATCAGATTTCAGAAAATGACACCAAACTGGTCACCTTTTTTTTCTTTTTTTTTTTTTCTATCTTTTTTTTTTACAGACACAGTAATAGCATTTCAATCTCCAAACCACTTTACCACATACAGAACTTCTTATAAGGTAAATTTTTTCAGAAACTTTATCGCTCTTAAATCAATAAAACTCTACAGAAAGACTTCACCCATACCTAGGCATAGAATTTTCATCTCTCTCTCTCTCTCTCTCTCTCTCTCTCTCTCTCTCTCTCCTTTTTTTTATCACCATTAGGTCTTCACACAGCATTGACAGGATGTGTGAAATACCCTGGTTCCAGCGGTTCCTTGCTTTCACCAGGATTTCTCAGACTCCAGTAATTCTGTTCATCTTGGGCTCCCCACATGACATTTCTACCAAAACGCTCTCAGTGTCTTGTAAAACCCCTTTGTGTTTCATTCATGAAAATTAAATTTTAAACACATATCTCCTACATAGGCTTTACAGATTTCTAAAATTAACATAACTGTCCATCTATGGAAGGTGGTGGATTGTTGCAATTTACATAAATAATGTATTGAAAAACAAATCACTTACCGTTTACTTTTCCATCAATATTTCAGGTACTGCATCCCTATAGCCTCCTGTGTTTTTCAAGAGAAAAATTTAGGTAAGTGCACATTAGTGATTTTTTCATTAAACTATACTGTTTAATTTATTCTCTGCATATTTTGCATTTCTTAAGGATACATATTGGATATTGTCCATTCACACAGTTTTATAATTTAATAAGCCAGTTATAATTATCTCAAACATTTATTATTGAATTACAAATTTGCTTCATAATCAGGCAATTTTCTTTCTTTGAATACAGAGATTAACATGAATATCTATGTAGATGGAATGTCAACAAGGGCGACAGACAGGAGAACATCGAACTTACAGTTGTCACATGAATGCAGTGAATTTCATTTTGACTTGTTAATGCATGCTTGTCTAGATAAATAAGGCATATAACATATGCACCAATAATCCCATCACTATTTTTATTGGTTAAGCATTATATGAAACACATCATTCACCTTAGAAAATATAAGGCAAAGTTTGTTTTACTCACTGTAGTTGAAAAAAGAAAGTTAGATGGGAATTTAAAGAACCTTGAACATTGCAACATTTAAGGAGAGAGGAAAATCAGAAAGCCATCTCTAACATCCTCCTGCACAGGATGCACATGCATGGAATCAGCTTTGCCCTTTTGAAAATTTCTAGCTGACCTTTAGAGAAGCTGAGCTTCTGGGGCTCAGTAGTAATAAAAGAAAGTGTTTCTTATACTGTTACCAATTGTGAACAAAGGAAAATTCATCTACCACTAAAAAATATGTCCTTGGCTTGCTTAACAACTGTTCATTTTAAGCTCATGAATAGGGATGCTATTTTAAAAACTACTTACTTAAATGCTTGTGTATATTCACTTTTAGATGTCTCAATCTGCTATCTAGCAGTTATAATTCAATCAATTGACCATTCTCTTGTCTGTAATATGACAATAGTCTGAGTGCTATGTACCACAGAATCAATGCCAGGGTGGAATGTAGAATGAAATACAAATGTTAACAAGCACACACCCTGACAGATGGTACAGAACAAGGGGAGGCACCAGCTAGATAATCAAGGGGAAGGAGTTTTGGCTGCTGCTGACAATCCTTTTTATCAGTTCCTCCCTTATGTAGAAATGGATGTGAGGACTCATGCAAACAGAAGTCTTCCTTTTCTCAGGTCTCTAAAGTTCTCAGCTGCAGTGCTGAGGTTGATTTAGGCCCTTTTAACCTCTCAGCTCTGTGATTTCTCCTTGAACTTCATTACAACTTTTCATCATACATTCTCTTTCTATGCCATGCACCATTTTCAAGAACTAACAAAAAATCCATTCCTCTCAAAATAGAAATTTCCAGACAACACATAAAACAACAATGGAATGTTTAGTAAGAAAACCAATAACAGAAAGATAAGATGTGAGTTGCAAGGCAGCAGGAATACTGTGGTCCAGGGAGGGAAAACAAACAACAACAACAACAACAAAAAAAAAAAAAACCCAGTATGAGTAGGGAAGTAAAGGAGTTGTTAAAATAAGTGGAAGTCTTCTTATAGATTAGAAGATTTTATATTGCTGAAATAGATTACCTAAAATTATGTAATTATGAAGAAACATTTGTATTTAATTCTTCATAGAGGTTAGGAAGCCAGAACAAGGTGCCAGCATCTATTGAGATTTTATCAAGGGCCATGTACTGCTTGAATATCAGCAAGAAAGCAGAAGGGCAAGCAACTATGTACAGAAGAGAGAACTTCGGCTGTATGTATTTACTGTATAAGGATCTACTCTTGTCCTTGGAGAACCAAAATTCATTCATCTCACTCATTGTAGATTCTAATCTGAATCAACGTGTAGGTCATAAACCCTTTAGGGAGGAAGGAATATTTCATAAGAGGTGTCTAAGACCACCAGGAAACTCAGATATTTATAATACCATTTATAACTATAGCAAGAGTGTAGTTATGAAGTAGTAATGAAAATAATTTTATGGCTGGGGCCACCACATCATGAGGAACTATATTAAAAGTCACAGCATTAGGAAGGTTGAAAACCACTGCAGTAGAAGGACACTGACCTATTCCTCAGGCCTGTGTCCTCATGATCCTTGCATCTCCAATTCTATTTCTCATCTATAGAATATTAGGGACTGAGTCCTACCACGGTATTGGCATCATTTTCAAATTGTAACTTCTTGTAAATTGTAAGAATACAAATTTAGAATACATTGAGAAAATAAAAGTGAGACAATTATAATTAAGCTTTTGTTAGAGCACATTGTGTAACTATAAAAAAAAATTACTGATCCAATCAGATTAAAGTGTTTTTTGTCCTTCAGCTTTAGAGGGTTCCAGTGCTCAAAAGGTTGGTTTTATAGCCTTGCACTTTTGGTAAGGAAGTATATGAGTAATGTAGGGTGGACTCAAGCATTGTTTCATGACTGAGAAGCAAAGGGAAGTCATGAAAACTCTAGGGCTCTAAAATTCCCTTCAGGGGCACACTTCCAATGATCTAAAGACCTCCTGTCAGGCCCCACCTCTTAAGAGCTCCACAACCTCCCAGTATTTACCTAGAAGACAAGTCTTTTGACACATAGGCCTTTGGGAAACATCAAGAATCCAAACTACAAGAAAGCAAAACAAAGAACAAACCATCATTCAAAATGTGGGGTTAAACAACAATGAATTTTTCTTTTGTCCTTTTGAAGCACAAAACCACTTTCATTGTTGTTTAAAAGAAAAAAAACAGGAGTAGCAGGATGGGAAATCTCAGTAGCTGCTAAGAGGAGGGAAGTGAGAAGAGGCATAGAAAACACCAAAGCCCTGCCCTATGCAGTATGAGTCGACCAGCAACCACACTGTGGAAACTGGAGGGGGGGGAGGAAGTTTTTTGTTTGCTTGCTTTATTTTTAATGAGAAAATCCATAAGTGTCTAGAAAATCATGCTTAGACGTTTTAGTCAATATCCCAAAGAAAAAGAGAAATTAACGGGGGAAAGTTATGCTTTTCAGATGTAGAACTCAGAAATGGAAATAGGTTCCATAGTGATGCCTGATAAGAGCACTGCCTCTGGAAGGGGCTTTTAGAAAGGACAAGTATAGTATTCTTGAGGGCTTACTTAGTCACTCCAATTCCTTCAAGGGAATCGTGATTCTTCTGGGTGGTCCCTGGACAGCTGAATTATAGGATTCTTCAAAGCAGGAGACAATAATAAGTAATGTTCTAATCTTTAGGACAGATCAGAATCTGACAACTCCATCCAGATCCAGAAGTAGATCTGAGGGTCTATTCTCCCCCCACCTCCCTCTCTCTCTCTTAAAGCATATATTTATTATATGAAAATTTTATACATTCATATAATGGTTATTGATCATACCCACCCATCACTTTTCCAGTCCAAGACTTCCCAGGAAGCCCCTTTACATCTCCCTCCCAACTGCATGCCATCCTATTTATTTGTTGATTTATCTAATTCACTGAGTCTAGTTAGTACTGACTATATGCACATGGATGGGATCATCCACTGGGAAGACGGGAACCAGTAATCACTCTTCTAAACAAAATTAACTCCCCATTCCCTTGTAGTAGTCAATTACCAACAACTTTAGCTTTCAAAGGTAACTCAGTACCCACTGTTGCCGTCATGATAGAATTTTGTGCAGGTCTTTTGCAGGTAACCACAACTGCTCTGATTTCATTTATCTGACAGCTAGTAGAACTTGATTTCAGAGTGCTCTTCATCATACTCCAGGCATTATAGTCTTTCTGCCTCCTCTTCCACATTGTTATTTAATCCTGAAGAGAGGGGTTTATATAGATGTCCCATCTACAGATGAGAACTCATGATTTATTTTCAGTACTTTTGATAGTAATGAGTCTCTACACTAAACACTATCCACTGTAATAAGATGCCTTTCTGGCCAAGGTTGAATGTAGCACAAAGCCTTGAATATAAACATAAATACTGCTCCTTTCCCCAGGAGGCCCCCTTCCTGGCCAGAAGGCGGGAAAAATGGCTGGGTGTGCAGTGACTTCAAACTCCTCCTGAGCCAGAAAATAGAGCTTCTGCATCCCAGCGTCTCCAGCACATACCATGGCGGACTCTGAGCGCCTCTCAGCCCCTGTCTGCTGGTTAGCCTGCACCAGCTTCTCTCCTACCAAAAAAAGGAATTTTCCTGTTTGCTGAGATTGTACTGTGCCTGGTGGTTTTAATTTGCTTCAGTGCTTTGAAGTCAGCATACTTGTCCCTGTCTGTGATTGAGATTATCATTGCTGCTGTCCTATTTGTCTTCTACATGTGTGACCTGCACTCCAAGATATCATTCATCAACTGGCCATGGACTGAATTCTTCAGAGCCCTCATAGCAGCCATCCTCTACCTGATCACCTCCACTGTTGTCCTTGTAGAAGGAAAAGGTAGCTCCAAAATTGCTGCTGGGGTACTGGGCATATTTGCTACATTGCTCTATGGCTGTGATGCCTACCGTACCTTCCATCTAAAGCAGAAAATACATACAGCAGCCCCTACTGACCCCACAGATGGCCCGTGGTCCTCAGTCACCTGTCTCTGCTACCTGCAAATAGCTCCTCCATCAAAAACTTCCTCTTGCTGGGTGTGGTGGTATGGGCCTTTAATCCCAGCACTCAGGAGACATAGACTCGTGGATCTCTGTGAGTTCGAGGCCAGCCAGAGCTACACAGTGAAACCTTGTTAAAAAAAAAAATACCTCCTCCTGTTTCCACAATCCCAGCCAATTCTCTGCCCCCGCTGAAAGTGCTTATGGTACAGGAGATTGAACCTAGAGCCATCTGCATACTAGGCGAGCACTCTCTGCTGAGCTATGTCCCCTGTAAAAGTGCCTTTGATGGGAAGTTTTGTCTTCTAGCCTGCCAATCAATCCTCCTGGGTGTGGTCACCTTTATGGGTGTGCCTAGGTCCCCTTTGCAATACCAGTAGCTGACATGAGTTCTACTTGAACCATTCCCCGACATAAGCTACAAGATGAGTGACCCACTACAAATTACCTTTTCTCTGTGCGGAGTGAGCTGTGAAGGGCTAAATAAATAATAAACAGATTGCTAAAATCTAAAAATAAATAAATAAATAAATAAATAAGCATAAATACTTAGAAAGTAGTTGTACAAAATAATCTTTTCAGAAAACATCAATAGGGTTTTCCCTAAGGCCTATGACTGACCTAGTCAAGGTTTTTTGTTCGTTTATTTTGTTTTCCAAGTTTGCAATATAGGACATGGATTCCCCTCTGGGGAGCAAGACTCCGTTTCTTTTTAATTTCTTTTATTAAATTTTTAAAATTAATTTTTTATACCAACCACAGTTTTTCCTCCCTTTTCTCCTCTCATTTTCTCTCCCCACCTCCTTTCTACCCACCCATCCACTCCTCAGAAAGGGTAAGGCCTCCCATGAGAGTCAAAAAAGAATGGCACATCAAGGCAGGACCAAGCTCCTCCCCCTGCATCAAGGCTGAGTGAGGCATCCCACCATAGGGAATGGATTCCAAAATGCCAGCTCATGTGCCAGGGACAGACCCAGTCTCACTGCTAGGGACCCCACAAACTGACCAATCTACACAACTGTCATCCACATGCAGAAGGCCTAGGCTGATTTCATGCAGGCTCCCTAACTGTGGGTCTAGAGACTGTGAGCTCCCTCAAACTCAGGTCAACTGTCTTATGGGCTTCCCCATCACCATCTTGACACCCCACCCCTTGCTTATATAATCCCTCCTCTCTCTTTTCAACTGGACTCCTGCAGCTCAGCCCAGTTCTTAGCTGTAGATCTCTGCATCTGCTTCTATCTGTTACTGGAGAAGGTCAATTCAGGCACCCTCTCCTAATTGCTGGGAGATTTAGCAGGAGTCATCTTGGTAGATTCCTGAGTTTCCCTGGTATCAGGTTTCTCCCTAACCTCAAAATCGCCTCCTCTATCAAGATATCTCTTTCAATGCTCTCCCTCTCTGTCCCTCCCCTAACTCAACCATCAATATCCATCATGTTCCTATCCCCTATCCCCTCCCTCCATGGCCCCACCCCCACCCCCAGTTTACCGAAGAAATTTCATCTATTTCCCCTTCTAAGGGCAATCCATGTTTCTCTAGGTATGTGGATTGTAGCCTGGTTATCCTTTACTTTTCATCTAGAATCCACTTGTGAGTGAACAAATACCATGTTTGTCTTTGTGGGTGTGGGTTACCTCACTCAAGATGATTTTTTACTAGTTCTATCATAGCCTGCAAGTTTCATAATGTCATTGTTCTTTTTCTGCTGAATAACACGCCATTATACAGATAAACCACATTTTCTTTATCCACTCTTCAGTTGAGGGGCATCTAGGTTGTTTCCAGGTTCTGGCTATTAAGAATAATTCCACTATGAACATACTTGAGCAAATGTCCTTGTGGTATGGTTGAGCATCCTTTGAATATATGCCCAAGAGGGGTATTGCTGGGTCTTGGGGTAGATTGATTACCAATTTTCTGAGAAACTGCCATAATGATTTCCAAAGTTTGTACTCCAGCAGTGGAGGAGTGTTTCCCTTACTCCACATCCTCTCCAACATAAGCTGTCATCCATGGTTTTGATCTTAGCCATTCTGACAGATATAAGATGGTATCTCAGAGATGTTTTGATTTTCATTTCCCTGATGGTTAAGGATGTTGAGCAATTCCTTAAATTTCTTTTGTCCATTTGAGATTCTTCTGTTGAGAATTCTGTTTCAATCTGTATCTCATTTTTAATTGGATTACTTGGTATTTTGATATCTTGTGTCTTGAGTTCTTCATATATTTGGAGATCAGCCCTCTGTCAAATGTGGTGTTGGCGAAGATCATTTCCCATTCTGTAGGCCACCATTTGGCAAGACTCAATTTCTATCAAGGGAGTGGTTGAATGCTGCCATAAAAACCTTGCTACTATTACACTATTAGGCAACCCTTGCTTAGAAGATTTGTATATCATACAGAGCCCAGTAAGAGATAAGACCATTGATGTCTTTTTCCCCTAAACCTGCACACATCTTCCAGCACTCTGAAGTCTGGACTGTAGAAAGAGATTTTCTATAAAATTCAGTATCAATTCATCTATGTCCTGTAACAAAGATGTGTGAGGTATTTGGAAATAATGTCTTTCCATCTAATTGTGGTGGGCAAGTGGCAATAGCCTGTATGGATATCTTTGGGGTCTCCATAACTAATAAAGTCCATGGCAGCAACCCATTCTCAACCTGGAGATTTGCATTTAACAATCCATGTGTCCTGGAGTCAACATTGTTTACTAATGTGGAGTACTTCTCTTCTAATTTCTTTTCAAAAATATTTTTGATTAGCTTATAAACTAGTGCTGTTTCATAAGGCTCCTTCACATAGCTTTAGGTCTAGTTAACTCTCCTCCTGTATTTCCTCTTCCCCATGTCCCTGGCCCTAGCCCTGATTGACCCTTTAGCTCCCAGAATTCCCTTCTGATCCATTGTGCCACGTATGTTGTATCATTCAATCTTATTTGTATTTTACTTTGATTGAAAGATAATAACTTCCCCAGGAGCTCCTTCACTCATACTTCACTTGAGTGACACCTTCCCTTGGCTCTACACTTTCCTAGCCCCACCATTCCATTGCCTACTTGGACCCTTTTGCCACAGCATTTTCATTCTATACTTTCATTTCTTGGTTCAGTACTGAGTTTTACTTAAAATAGATATAACTGTAGGACTATTTACTAGTTATTTAATGGAAAGGGGAAATAATGGTGTCTTAATGAGATCAGCCCATCTCTATTTGTGTATTATTAAATGTAATCATATGTAAATTCTAAAATTTATTATTCAGAAGATGATCAGGATTCACATATCACCTAGGTGCACAGAGCTAATTACCAAACAAAGGACTAATGAATTCAGGTGTTTTTGTCTTATTCCAAAATGGCAAAGAATTCTGTGCTTCTGTTAGAGTGAGAAAGAAGGAAAACACTGGACTGTGGATTATTATTCAACATTTTATTACTTAATACTTTTACTCCAATGTGTGATATTTTCAATTTTTAAATGTTTATGGTGTACATACTAAAAAACACAGAGAAAATTCCTAATGAATTACACATATGGAGGGGTATTTCAATCTCATGTGTTAGTGATTGTTTCAGCTAATTCTTTTTTGTTGTCTGTATGTTTGTTTGTTTGTTTGGTTGGTTGGTTGGCTTTTGCAAAACAGGGTTTCTCTGTGTAGCTTTGGTGCCTGTCCTGGATCTGACTCTGTAGACCATGATGGCCTGAAATTCACAGAGCTCCTCCTGGCTTTTCCTCCCAAGTGCTGGGATTAAAAGCATGTATCACACTGCCCAGTTGTTTTAGCTGATTCTTACAGAACAAACAAGGGAAAAATTACTATTAATCAACATTATGAAGGAAGAAAGAGAAGACTAAGGAAATATTGACACTGAACAATGATCATTAAAAAGGACCTGATTTGAAGTATAGTTGCCTCTGGGGGGCTTTCTGAATAGTGACTAACTCTCCCTGTCCCTAGGTAAGTAAGACACAGTAATGCTTATCTGTTCTATATCCACTTCAGGAGGCAGGCTCATATAGACACTGGCTCTGGACTAGTTGCTAGTGTAGTCTGTGACAAAGAATACATGTCTTAAAAGCTTCTAGTCCCTTAAATAAGATGGCAAGGCCTGGTAGTATAACTTGTTAAAAAAAAATCCAAGGGAATTAAAATCAAGAATAATAGTTGTAATGATTTTCATTGTAGCAAAATAGATTTGCTGTCCTTTGGGAAAAATTCAAATAATTAAAAGTAATGTGCATAAAACTGACCTGAACAGTAATGAGATAATAATTTTTCTAGCTGTGTGTTTGAACATTGTGTTTGTAATTTTATCCTCCAATGCTTCAGCGTATTCATTCACATTTATTGATTGCTGGAAACAGTTACCATTAACAGCAACAACAAGAACATTCAGGAAGCCAAAAACTTAGTGCTTCTGTCAAATGAAGGAACTATAAAGAAATGCCCTTTCTTTCTTTATCATAGAAACATCTAGTCTACCATATTTTTTTTTTGTAATCTGAATGTACAAATAGTTTAGGTAAGATGGAATCATAATTTACTTCCTCTTGACTATAAACATGTTTAGAATTTGATATCAATAGGTTATAGGAATTATCATGTCCTTATTGTTGTTTTAAGAAAAGTGATAGGCAGCTATTACCGAGTATAGAGTTTTCTTTAGATAGATATGAACATGCAAAGATCTAGACAAGTTGACTATAACCAATTCTTGTGAAATCAGGCATTTATCTTCTAAATGACACTATTTATTTATCCACCCATGCATGGATGGCTGCATGCATCAGTTCAGATATTTGACAAATTCTTTCCAAGTTTCTGCCCCATGTCTGACCTGGTTCTATGCCCAAAGGATATAAAAATGCCAAGCACAGGCCACATCTACTTTGTGAGGAGACAGAACACAAAAGCATGTTTCCAATGCAACATGACAGATGGGGTAAATAAAGGGCAAGGAAGTCCCACCTTGAGACCAGAATAAACTCAGCTAATGCTACAACCAACCATAGGTGCCCTGGAAACCAGCTTCTGCTGATACATTGTTTTTATTATCACAGCTCATAAAGAAGGCTGAAGCCATCCTAAACATTCCTGCTCATAACACAACTTTCCCCATGTGTTCCTAAATGTTAACACAAGAGGACACTAACAAAAACAAAGAACTATAGAATTATTATATCATTATTACTGTGAAACATATTGTCTCTTGTGAGTTATCTCTCCACTTGTAATAGGAGACAACTAGGAGAGTCAGAGGTGAGAAAAAAAAAAAAAACAACAATCAAATCCTGATTTTGTTGCAACTTGGCACTGTATAGGAAAGCAGGTCCCAGAACTAGTATCAAAACACATTTATCATCATGCTACAACAACATATCATACTCTGAAACAAAGTTAAACTTATTTTATCTATAATCTGAGTTATAGGACAGATAAATGAAATAATGAGGAGACCATTTTTCATTTTAGCTTTGGTGAATTTTTAATTTGAATAGGAGAATAAATGAGATGTTAAATCAGAATATGAGAGCATATGAAGCAGATTGTGGCTCAGCCTGTCCTCAATTTAGAGTATTATATCTTCTTAAATTTAGCTTATTACCTTACTGACTCCTGTGTTAATTTTGTAGCAGGGATGAGAATTAGAAATATGTCACTTCAATATACTTAAGTCAAAGCAAACCTGTGTTCTTTGTTTCAACAGATGTTAAAGAGTAAAAATTTATGTAAGGAGGATTACACGTAGATTGCAGAAGAAAATACCATTTCAGAGGTCCATTGTATTTTTAACTTAAACAAATTTCAAAGTGTCATCAGATATTTATGACATAAGGCTAGTATTTTTATCCACCCAAGACAAAGAGAAAAGAAGTAGATCCTTTACAGATTTTTGCCTTACTGCATATTTTCTCTTGACGAAGTGTCTTTTCATTGGCTTAATAGTTGAACAAATGGTGCTTTCAATCTTGTGTAATTTGGTCTAAGTAGCTGTCATTTCCTAGGATTAGTGCCAGATGGACCCTGGGAGCATCACTAAGAATTCACTTCTGTAATAGACAGTGCAAATCCATACTTGGTCACAGGTGAAAGAAATGTGGATAAGAGGCACCTGCTCAATGGGAGTCTGTATACGCCACTTTCTGGTGAGTGTACAGGATGAGGCTGTCCTCTCAGATCAAGTGCAGCAAGAGAGGGACAGAAAGCTGCTCTGTGTCTCCGATTGAGTGACCACAGCATCACATGACTGAGCAATGACTTTCCACAGTGCCACTTAAAGAGGACCCTTCACAACAGGACTCACTATGCATACCCATTTTGATGAAAAGTCTCCAAAGGTAAAGACTTGGAATATGCACCTTTTAAAAAGTAGAGCAAGTTAAATTTAATCCAAATCCCTCTGAGGTCTCACTAGTGCAGCCTTCACTAAATGTAGGAAATGAAGTAAAATGTACAACTTTAGGGCTTTATCTTTTACAAGAATTTCTTTAACAACACAAGCAAGTAGTCATTCAAGCTACCTACATCCTTCTGCTGCACTTGCCTCTGAAAATCCCTTATACACATTTCTCTTTTTTCAGCCATTAGAAGTTATAATCATCCCCATCTTCACTTTATTTTCGGTGCTTAGACTGCTGTGCAGCAATACAGACCTCTTCACCACTCCCTAGTACCCAAAGAATAAATCCAGGAATATGTCATCATTTAAAACATGATTCTCCAGCTTTTTGTTGTTGTTGTTTCCATAGACTGGGAACAATAGTTAATAACATAGGTGGGCAGAATCTAAATTCTATGGATATTGTGTTCCTGTACCAGAGGTTATGGTAATTTGTATGCTTGCTGTTTTGTGGCACTGGTTTTTCAGTATGTAGAAAGCCAAGCCATAGATCAATAACTATTCCAGGGATCAAAATAACAGGGAAGACTTATCTTATTTTCTAATCAAAACTGCCCTCAAACAACACTGCAGATTTCCTTCCTTCCTCTCTCTCTTCCTCACTCTCTCCCTCCTTCCCTCCCTCCCCCCGCCTCTCTTTCTTTCCTTTAAGATGGAATCTAGCTATGTTTACTAAGGTATTCTCCAAGTCATGGACTCACATGATCCACCTGCGTTGGATTCCCTCATTGTGGGGTCTAAATGTCCATACCAGCTCCACCCTGATGCCCACATTGTTGTGGCCAGATCGTGACCCCCAGAGAGACCACCAAAGACAAGCATGCCGGAATGCAAAAGCAAGGTTTAATTATGCATATACAAGCCTAGGTAGGGACTTCGTCCACTACATCCAACACAGTGGAGGCTGGAGGAAGTGCCCACCAGTCTGCAAGCTCAGTTTTTAAAGGGAAAAGTCACAAGGTTACATCATTTAGGGGTGCTAGTATGGATACAATTCTGATTGGCTTGCTTCTAGGGACTTCTAGAAATTACTTCTAAGGGAGTGGTTGCCCACCACCATTTCTCATTGGCTGCCCTCAGGTGGGGGCATTTCTGTGGTCAGTTACCCTGGAAGCCAGGGAGAGGACATTCCATAGTCTGGCAGGCATTACCTCATGACTATCTTGTGACTCTGTACTTTTACACTTCCTGGTTTCTGGAATCTGAACTGACTGGTTTCAGTAACTAATGGCCTATTCCCAAAAGGAGAAATCTTAGGCCTTAGTTTTAGGGTGAAAAAAATTTTGGTCTTATTTCTAAGATGGCTCATTTTGGTCTCACAACATGTGTATTGGATTTGCTCTTCAGTTAACAAAAATCACATTCTGAGTTGTTTCAATGAGTTTTTTTTTTTTTTTCAGGGTACACTAGCAACACCTTCAAGACAGTGTACTCATTATTTTGTCTTACTCTATGGTCTTGCATTCTGGAAACATAGTCAATGTTTGACATATTGGTTTACCTAAAAAATAAAGCTGCAGATATTTTTCTCCTTTCACTGTCCATCTGCCCACTTTTCCTTTAGAGACCTATTTCATCATCTCAATTCCACCATCTGACAGCCAAGGTTTTTGTTTCTCTGATGCTAATATATAGTTTTACAAGTCTCAGCTCCTGTAGACTTATTAATCATGTGATTATTTTTCTATATAACTTTGATACACATAGGGAAGTCATAGGATAGCAACCTTCTGACAGTTTATGAACAGCAAGAAGAAATAGGAAGGCAATAATATCAAAAATATTCACAGTACAAAGTGTTCAAATTTTTAATTAAAAATAATATCTATACTATATCACAAAAACCCAAAATCTATTAAGTTGTTTATAAGAATTGAATACTTTTGTATTTCAGTTATCAAATTATTTCATATGCTTGAAGAAATTTGCTCCAATAAAATGTTTAAATATTTGAGAAGTACCAATGTATGACATTTTCTGAAAATGTAAATCAAAAGTGAGAAAAGCAGTGGTTAAGAACTATTAGAAACAACATGAATGAAGTGTCACATTATTAATCAGCTATTGTTCTGTGTGGGAAAGACAAAAGCAGAAAACGGCAATGAATGAAATGAGTGTGGGTACTCAACACTAGAAAAGAATTCTCTGAACTTTCTACATTCACATGTGGAAAACATAAAATATGAAAATCAAATTCCTGTTTTAAAAAAACTGTCCAGAATGGTTCAGCTCCTTCAGCTTCAGACAAGATACAGAATCTCTACTCTACCTTTTCTCTTCTCTTTAATTTCTCTAATTTTAGTTTCATCATTTGTTTCCTCTGAGTAATGATTAAGATTTTTCCAAGTCATATATTGTCCCAACGTTTTGTAGTTTTCTTTTGAAGAAATCCCTGCTGTGTAAGACTGTGAGTTTGTGTTTGATTTTGAGACTGTGCCTCATATAGGCCAAGTTGGCCTCATTTGCTTTACAGCCAAGGCTGGAACTGGTCTCCTAACATTATTTCTTCTATGCTCTACGTGCTATAATTACAAGGTGTTGGGGGATGTTCTGTATGTCCTGTGGGAGCCCATTCTCAGGTTCCTTGTGGCGTTACCCAGCAGGTCCGTATAGAGGATGATTAGGACCATGGGCCTGAGTGCAGGTGTTTGAGATGGTCTGCACTTGGCTGTGCTGGGGGATGGTCTGTATGTCAAGTTGTTCTGATTGGTCAATAAATAAAACCTGATCGGCTGTGGCTAGGCAGGAAGGATAGGCGGGACTAGCAGAGAGGAGAAATAAAAGGACAGGAAGGCAGAAGGACTGGCTGCAGCCGCCGCCATGACCAGAGAGGCTGCAGCCGCCGCCATGACCAGCAGCATGTGAAGACGCCGATAAGCCACCAGCCACGTGGCGAGGTATAGATTTGTAGAAATGGATTACTTTAAGATATAGATTTATGGAAATGAATTAATTTGAGATATAAGAATAGTTAACAAGAAGCCTGCCACGGCCTTACAGTTTGTAAGCAATATAAGTCTCTGTGTTTACTTGGTTGGGTCTGAGTGGCTGTGGGACTGGCGGGTGACAGAGATTTGTCCTGACTGTGGGCAAGGCAGAAAAACTCAAGCTACAACAAGGTTTTGTCGCAATGTCTGTCTAGATGTGTAGGGATTTTAACGTGTTATTTATATTTGAGGCTGGTGGTATGCATGGTTTCTGCTGTGCCTGCTAAGGATAGAGACTGGTGATGGGTGAATGTTTGGTGTATGACAGCTGTAGGCATGTGTACAGTAGTCGAAGTTGTGGGCAGGGAGGCCACAGCCTCATTTACAGGTGCAGCTCGGGTGACTATAACTGGCCACATGTTAGGTGCTTAATTATATAGAGTAAGGGCAAAAACCAGCTCACCTCTCCTACAGGGGTAAGTGTTTAAGACTGGCTGGAATCTGCTGCCTGCCAATGTATTGCTGCAGCTTCAGGAGAGCCTGGGAATGGTGGCATGCACATCTGTGGCAGGAGGAGCTAGTGAAGGTCCAAGTAGCACTGTATTTCAGCTAAGGCTATTATTGGTGGGTTAATGGTGCACCTGGCTGTTGACAGGTTTCCACTCAGGGATCTCTCTAGGAAAATAAAAAACAAAGAGGAGAGAAGGAGGAAGGGAGAGAGGGAGAAGGAAGGAGAGAGACAGAGACCGACAGAGAGAAAGAGAGAACTAAGATAAACAAACATATATGTATGTATGTATCTGTACATATATGTATATATACACATACTTGTGTGTGTACGTGTGTGTGCGTGCGTGCGTGTGTGTGTGTGTGTGTGTGTGTGTGTGTGTGTGTGTGTGGTGTGTGTACTGCAGAGTTTCAATGGGAAAAAACTGTAGGTAATCAGGTAATCCACTTGGAATGTGCTTGCTGCTCTTTTCTTACTGGTAAAAGTGGCTGTAGTGGCCCTACTGTAAAGGGTGGAAATCTCAGTGTTGAAAACTGAAGGTGATACCCATCAACCATCAGGGCTTCTGAAGCTCTCAGTGTTAGACAAGGCAAGGATGACAACTAAGCCCATCATGGAGTTAATACTGGCAGTTCCCCCCACTACCTCTGTGACTAGCCTTATCCAGATATCACAGCTAGGATAGTGTCACTGACAATCTATGTGCTCTGAAACCGATGTGGATATTTATGGTCCTTAGGTAGTGCCCCAAAATGCTGGGTATGAAAGGTGCTAGCTTACCTCTTGCTTCTCTCAATGCCAGCAGAACTTGTATGATTGGCATCCTATCAGTTCAGAACAGAGTCAGCCTGGGTAAAGGAAGGTGCTTGTCACAGGAGACAGTACTTATAGTATATTCTGTTATTCTCAGTTCTTTGCTGTCTGTCCACTGTGTTACTGAATGCCTAAAGTGCATTCCGAGTTATCTGGAAATACTTTCCTTTGTGATTAGCAGTCTCTGATGGCTTTTGACAACCCTCAGGTGAAATCTCTTCTTTTGGAGCAAAGAAATCTGAGATATTTTCCCTGCACCCTAAGTCATGTCCTCCTGCTCATTTTATTGTAGCATGAATTTTAGAAGGCCTTATTAATAAAATCAAACCTGAGGCCAGTCATTGGGGTGAATGCTGGAAGATCAGAGAAGCAGAACAAGCCACAGCTACCTCACCTCGCCAGTTCCTCAGCTGATCCTGTTTCCTCAGACTGGAAGCCTCTGAGTCCTCATCCAAATGGATCTCAGCTGAACTGTTGCTCAAAAGCCTAAAAGCTTAAACAGCTCTAGTTCCTGGTTTTCACACCTTATATACCTTTCTGCTTTTTGCCATCATTTCCTGGGATTAAAGGCTCACTTCCTGGGATTAAAGGTGTGAGTCACCATGCCTGGCTGTTTCCAGTGTGGCTTTAAACTCATAGAGATCCAAATGGATCTCTGCCTCCCACATGATAGGATTAAAGGCATGTGTCCCACCATTTTCTGGCCTCTATGTCTAGTGGCTGTTCTGTTCTCTGACCCCAGATAAGTTTATTAGGGTGCACAATATTTTGGGGAACATAATATCACCACATTTTATGATGTTTTCTTTTTTAAAAGACAATAAAACCCTCAGTAGCCAGTTTTCATGGATGAGTCACTGTCCTTCTGCTACCTGTGAAATATTTCATTTTCTCTTTCTTCCTTCCTTCTTTCTTTTCTCTTCCCCTCTCTGTCTTCCTCTCCCTGCTCCCCCCTTTTCTTTTCATTTTTATATTTGACATATTGTGTACTGAAACCAGGGTCTCACACATGCAATCCAAGAGCTCTACATTGAACTATACCCTGAGCACCACTTCTATGTTTTGAGAAAAAGTCTAAATTATCTAAATTGGCCTTAGATTTGCAATGCTCCTGCCTCAGTTGTCAAAGTGACTGGGGTCATATGTCTGAGCCACCTGGCTTGTTTATATACATTTTTTTCTTTATGGGCCCAGGTAACTTCATAACAATTATGAAACAGAGACCTCAATCTTGAATGATTTATATTCTATAAAGATAACGCTTAACTGAAAACCCATCTATCTTCATTATTGAAAGCATCATCAAAAATCAGTCATATAGCAATAGAGAAAATTTTCAAGGTAGGTAAATGGATCTATCAACATAATTTCACAATCTATAAACTTTATAAGAATATTTTAATAACTAATAATCCAAAAAACTATCCATCCACTCAAACCAGCAAACCAAGGTAAATAAACATTATATGATAGTTATATATGTGATCATCTATTTTTGATAGGACATTGAGATATTGGGCAGTCATCTGTCTGGATGTGTGTATGAAGGTTGTTTTCATATGTGACCAACAGTTAAGAGAGTCTATAAAGGGGGGTTATCCTATATACCTGAGGTAATCTTCATCAAGCACTTGAAAGGTCTTAAAAGAAGGACTAAGGTATCCTAAGGAAGAAAACCTTCTAACTCCAGAATCTTCCTGCTACAAAATTCAATGTTAGTTCTTCATTGAGTTTCTAGCTTGCCAGTTTTCTTGGCCAGAAAAAAAAGATACATAATTACTTAAGCTAATTCCTTAAAGTTATTCTCTCTCATATTTGTATATATTGTATGTGATTTTGAATATGTGTATAGATGGTTATGTACAGATAAACAAATATATCCTTTGGTTTTCTTTTCTTAGATTAGTGTACTAGAGACAAATTTCAAAAAAAAATTTAGAAATGGAAAATACAAAGTATTGTATTGTAACTCTATAGTGAAACCTTCAGTTTATCTATTTGTTGTAGAATAATCTTTTTGTACACTGTGAAGATGTGTCTTTGCCAACGTGCCTTCTAATTGGTTTAATAAAGAGCTAAATTGCCAATAGCTAGGCAGGAGGTATAGACAGGACTTTCAGGCACAGCAAGGACACTGGGAAGAAAAGAGGCAGATAAGTCAGCCAGACAGAATGAGTCAGAAACCCAGAATGGGATAGAGGCAAAAGCCACAAGGTAGAACGGAGACTAATAAAAATATGGGTTAATAGACAGGCAGTGATGGCACACGCCTTTAATCCCAGCACTCGGGAGGCAGAGGCAGGCAGATCTCTGTGAGTTCGAGGCCAACCTGTGTCTACAAAGCAAGTTCCAGGAAAGGCACAAAGCTACACAGAGACACCCTGTCTCGAAAAACCAATATGTGTGTGTGTGTGTGTGTGTGTGTGTGTGTGTGTGTGTGTGTGTGTGAATTTAAATTATAAGAGCTAATTAGGAACAAGCCAAAGCTATAGGCTGAGCATTCATAATAATAAGAAGTCTCTGTATCAATATTTGGAAGCTGGCTGTCAGGACAGAGAAAGTCTCAGTATATCTATTCCTCTTTGATTATCATAGTTTAAGCAAATGGTGACAATTTGTATGTATGTGCATATGTGTGTATGGGTGTTTTAGTTTTAGAATTTTATTTATTTTAAAAGTATATGAACAATTCCTGTTTTAAAATGAAAATCCAGTCCCTTCATGATGTACTGTCAGTGGCCATCAGCAATCAATCTATTTTCAGATAATCTTCTTAAGGATTAGGAGGATTAATCAGCCCTTCTTATTAATCAGCCCTTCAGCTTTAAATCACTTAAAGTTAAAATGTAGTTCAGTTCAAATCCGTTCCATTGGACTAGAGGTGGGTTATATTTGTATCATTTAAAAAATAAGCGAGAAAAGCATTTTCAAAAATGAAGCTGGATTTTGATTTGTGTCTGTAACTGTTATTACTTATGATTGCATTTTTAAAATTGAAACCACTATTTGGCACAAATGTTAATATAAATTTGATCTGATTTTAAAAGGTTGATCATATTTTACCATTCTGTGACTTTTTGGTTTTTGACTTCTATCGCTGCAATAAATTATTTCTAAGGAAAGGTTACCGTATTTTTATACTTCCTCTATGTTCCTACAGTCACGATAAAAGATTTTATTCCCTTTCAGAGAACACATCAAGGAGCGGCTTTCCTCTCAGGGAATCGCTGTGCAGAGTTATCACTCGCAGTCTGTTGCAAATGGCCTGCTTTCAAATTCCTGATGATAACTCGACATTTCTAAATGTGAACACGAGTTGTTTCTGAGCTCTTCTCTGATAAAGTAGGATACGTAGTCACATGCCTGTCAGAGCCTGTATGCCCAAGCTGTGGCCTTCACACTGCTCAAGACACAAACAAGTAAGAACATCTGCAGCATACTGAAGTAGTGTCCCAGAACAAGGGCCAGGAGAAAGAATTTGAAACTTTATTAGCCATCTCTCCTGTGACATTGCAGCAGAACAAATCATACAAGACTATGGGAGTGCTAAGGGGAGCACTGTAATTATTTTCCCTTGGGAACGAGGATTCTTTTACACCAGAAATGTAGATGTTGCCATTGAAAGTGTCAATCACACAGTAAAACAGACAATAACTGATTGCATAATAGTCATCTTGTTAACAATTTGGGAGATTGAGCAACCTTTCTGATTAAAGCATTGACTTTGATTTATGAACTCTCAGAAAACTCTGCAATTAAATAAAAGCAGAATGTGAAGCATAATGAAAATATTTCCTAAGTCACCACCTCTTCCATTGTCTGGAAGCGTGAGTAAATCATTCACAGTGGTTGAGGGTTGAAATGAGACGGAGTCCGTGGAGCTGATAAGTTTCCACTATGCAGCTTCATTATTTGACTGCCTCCAAACAAGACAGAAAGCAGAATGCCAGAGAAATGGCAAGGAAGCTCCTCTGCAAAAGGAACTCCATATCCCAAAGATAACAGCCTCTTTCTTTCTAAGGAACACATTCATGGATGCCAGACAAAAATGTAAACTACATAGATGGTAGGATCATTTCCCCTGACTTTCACAGTATTTGTTCAATGGAGTTAAATAAACTCGTCAAAGATGCAAATAACTCATTTTATAAGTTGATGCTAAAGAAATATAGAAAAGTTCACAATGATCTCAAAACCTAATGGGTCTGACTAAGGCTAAAACTGTCAGGAGGAGAAAGAATAAATGCAGGGAAAACTTTACCAATCCTGCTTTGCTCGGAAACTTTATTTCTCTAATTTAACTTTTCAGAAAAAAAATCAAGAGATTGTATACTATCGTTATTATGTAAATAAAACAGATAAATCTTTGAGACTTGAAATATTCTGCTTCTAACTACAAAATACATTCAAAATTCAAATCAGTACCTATTTTATCTAATATCCCTGATATTTCCCATGCATAATAATGACTTTCTGTGTAATCATTCATTAATCATATGACACAAATGTAAGGATGATACTTCCCTAACCTTCTCACAGTGCATGTGAGTATCTATATAGTTGTATCAACAAAATATATAAGAAACCTTGACCTACAGCTTGCAGGACAAAGCATGTAATTACTAATACTTAATTTTTATCTTTCTCTTTCCATGCTACAGTGAACCAGAAGGCATTCTCAAGGGATTACAACATGGTGTAGCCTGAATGAATAAACATATATCCACAATGAACTGAGGCTGGATATGTACACCAATAAAAAATAATTTTAATTGTGTTAAGACACAGGGTTGCTTAATTTTAACACTACAGCCATAATTTGCCAGTATTGATAAAATTAATACTTATATTTCTTAAAATTTTGAAAACTCACAGAATAGAATAGTTCATTAAAGAACATACAAAGGAAACACATCATACCTAAGGGATATTTAATGCTTATTATGGCATTTAATTCCTCTTAAAACTTGAATTTTATCATCTTCATTGAGGAGAGGATGTAAGGGTTCATGTGGTGGTGAGGATTTATATTTTTGCTGTACAGAAGCTAACAGCTGAATAAATGTAAATGCAAATATCTAAGTTCTGGATTTCTTTTATTTGTCCTTCATCAAATACAGTTCTCAGTGCCAAACCTCATAGCAATGTTTCAGATCTAAATACACACCCTTGCCAGGCTTCTCAGCTGCATTTGATATTATTGATGTTCACCTTCTCAAAGGTCTATATTCTTTTGACTTCAATGATACCATTTTTCTTTACTTACTCTTTCATCTTTCTGTGCCTCATTCACAGACTGGACTTCCTCTGTCCAGTCTATAAATATTCATGGTTATAAGTGTTCTCAAGTAATTTCTTTCCTGTTTCAAACATCTCCAAATGGATGATCTCATCCACTCCCATAGTTATAATTCTCATTTTAATGCTAATGACTCCCTAACTTATAGACAAGTAAGAACTCATCCTGAAATTCAAAACTTTATGTCCATATCACAGAGGTCTCAACAAGCACAAGAAATTGCACACCTATTATATTTAAAATGCATCTATTTCTTCCTATTTGAAAGTTGGATGATTCCCCAGATTCCAGATAAATCTCAGTGTCATTTACCTAGTCATGTAATCTAGAAACTTGGGTATCAACTATTTCATCTTCTTCAAAACAACACAATCTAGAAACTTCAGTGTTGAGGATAATAAACAGACATTTCTTTCACCTGTCAAAAAATCCAGATTGGGTTTGTGGTAGTTTAAATGTAATTGGTCCCCATAAACTCATTGCTAATGGCACTATTAAAAGGTGTGGCTTTGTTGGAGGAAGTGTGTCTTTGTGGGGGCAGGCTTTGAGGTCTACTATGCTCAAGATGCACCCAGCATCTCAGTTCATTTCCTGTTGCCCTAGAATCAAGATGTAGAATTGTCAGCTCCTTCTCCAGCATCATGTCTACCTGAATGCTGCCATGTCCCATCATGATGATAATGGATTGAACCTTCTAACTATAAGCCATCCAATTAAATATTCTTCTTAATAAGAGTGGCAATGGTCATAGTGTATCTTCACAACAATAGAAACCCCAACTAAGACAAAGATGTTTTTAATTTTCTTTTTTTTATTTCAAATTAATTTATATAGAGACAGTAACTAGACATTTTCCTGCCCTAATCATCCACTTTTTCCATTGCATCACATGGGTAGCAATGTGCTTTCACTATTATGTGTTTAACGAAAATATATTGAAGTATAATTTATACATAAAATAAAGTTTGTGTGTTTTAAAATACAGAATTTAGTAAGCTTTAAACAGGCAGACTCCTTATTTAAGCATTCCAGGCTGCCAAAGCAAGGTACAAAGATTGTGTGATTAGCCAACAGAAGCTTATTTTCCCATACTTCTGTAGGCCAGATGATTAAGGAAGACATTCTGACTGCATCAATGAGGGTTCTACATTTGGTATGAGGGTGACAACTTTATATTTATCTGTTATCACATGACAAGGGAAAGGAAGAGAGAGAGATGATAGATAGATAGACAGTTTTCATGTATCCTGTAACTCTTCTGACATAAATACTAATTTTATGGGATCAAAGGCTCATTCTTGTGATACTATTCTACCTTGCTTACTTTATTAGAGATGCTACTTCCAAATACAGCCTCTTTGTTTTCAGTGAGCCAAGTATCACCCTCACCAATTACACTTCCTTAATTATGAAAAATTAATTGTGGGTGTCCTTGCTTTCCACAAACTCACCTTCTGAATCAAAGGTGTAGTGATCCAGCCAGCTGCTTAATTGCAGGTGCGCTCTCTGTTTTCTCACTACTTTGCCGACTCCACAGTCCCAAAGAGGTGGTTATACATGTTTTTGTTTCCTTTTTTTCACTTTTTAGCAAGCTTCTGACATTTATCAAATTTGTGTTGTGTGTCAGTACTTCTTTAGTTTTTTAAATGTATTTGACTTATTCTCTGAGAATCTATACATGTATAAAATGAAGTATGCACTGTCTTTTCATTATATACATGCCCAACTTTGCCACTTCAACTCCTTCAAAATCTCTCCTGTACAATGTCTCCTTGCCAGCTTAAGTTCTTTGTTATTGCTGTCTTTGTTTATTTGTTTGTTTTAATTTACTGAGTCCAGTGAATACCTCCAGTGTCGGCACATGTGGAGTATCATCCAAGGGAACATGAGCAACCTAACATGGACCACATATAATGCAAATAATTATAGATAGTGAGAGAATAAGAAACCTAGTTCTTTGCTTTTATTACTGAGTGGTGTTTTAAAAAATGATATATCATTATTTGTTTATCCAGGCACATCTTGCAAGATGTTCGGGCTGTGTATAATTATACACACAGCATCTACAAACACTTATATGCAAGCCTTTGATTATGCATTTGTTTTGTTTTATTTAAGAAACACATCTGGAAACGAAATTTTATGTTTGTTTATTGTCTGGTTGTTTTAATATTTTATTAGTAAGAATCAGTAGAAAGTCCATGGTGTTTTCAAAACTCTCTACCTTTTAAAGATTTGAACTTCACTAAGTCTTTTCTTAAAAGGTTATCAGAATCCAATGTCAAATTTTCTTTGCAAGGAAACTACACCTTCCATTTGTGCCTAGTCTTTGCTCATTATGACTTTTATCATACCCTAAATAGTAAGATATTTGGAATGAAATTATAGCAAAAATTTACTGTTAGTTATTTAGCTGCGTTGTATTCTTACCCTGCAAGGAAACGTCACGAAACACGACAGAATCCGCTTATAAGAGTTTATTAGAAAGAAAGGGATAGAGAGTGCGCAGGCCTGTGGGAGAGACACGTGCGTGGAGAAGAGGGACTGGGAAACATGGCGCTCCACTTTTAAAACCGTCTGGGGGCGTGGCCAGGTCACGTCACTACTCCACGCGTGTGCGTAGATCACATGGTCACGTTGCGCGCTTACGAGACCATGTAACGTCCCAGACCCTGATCACTCGAGACCCCTTGGCCCGGAACTTGCTAGGCGGAGATGTCCGGGTCCGCCGGGTATCCTAGCTACGAGACGCCTTGATCCGGAAATGGCTAGGCAGAAGTGTCTGCCTGGTAAATGCGACCGTGTTGTAAACCCTTCATTTACCATTACAGAAGAATTGGTATTCCAAGTCATCTGCCCATTTTATTTTTTTAAACATGATTCGATGCCTAAAAATTCTGTTACAACCTCAGGAGACAGAGTCTGATAGTCGTGAATGCTCTTACTCCTGACATGTGCAAGCTGTCTTTTAGGACAGCCTATATAAATTTTTGGGACTTTTCTGCAATGGTATACTCTCTTGGCCAGTAGACACTGCTATGGAAATTGTCATAGGACAGAAATTTATGTTTCATTATTCTAGAGGCCAGGAAGCCCAAGATCCAGCATCAACAGATCAAATGTCTAGAAAGGCATGTTCTCCAGGTTATGTAAAACAACCTTTGGAGCCTCATATGGTGAGGAAAACAAACAGTTGCAATGCTGCAGTAGTTTAATCAGTGTTAAAAGGGCGGTGGAATGAGAGCTCCTGCCATAATAAAAGGAATTGTGTTCATGATGTTTGTGTTGTGGGGCTAGCCTTTCACAGCAGGGACGTCTTTCCAGCTCAAAATGGAATATCGTAAAGTGGCTTAATAAGTTTCTGGTATAATAATAGCATTGGTGATTCACTAAAATCTAATGACAAATTTCATTTGTGTAAAGATTTAAATCATTTTAGAGTCTATGTTGTTTTTACCTGGGGTTTATACTGGAGAAATCATGGTCTCATCTATTTGTATGGATAGAAATTTTTGGATTCTGTAAGTTTAGTTGATGTTGTCAGTCCTCAATTTATGTGACCTCTGAAGTTATTATTTCTATATGCTTTTGTTATTTTTAATATAAAAATTTATGATACTTGTATGTTTTGTTATTTTTGCTACTGGAGCGGGCTTTCCTCTATGGAGCAGGTCATAATCTCCAGCATTGCCCATGCTCTCTGATGGTCAACAGCCTTCTGCATTGGGCATCACATTCAGTTCATAATATTTGAAGTGTCTCATACAACTCAGGCAGGATAGAACTCTGTTTACCAGCATGCCAGAATAGTTCCCCTTTCCCATCTATCTTTTCATTTCTTTTCCTATTACTTCTGGGATTACCTCCCAAATTAAAAATAAAAACAAAACTAATCAATTCTTTCCCAAAAACTGTCACAATGTCAGCTTCTGGAGAAATAACTTACAAAAGATAATGGCTAATATTCACACAGCGTATAGTGAATGAAATTT
Source organism: Peromyscus leucopus (assembly GCF_004664715.2). Lineage (NCBI taxonomy): Eukaryota > Metazoa > Chordata > Mammalia > Rodentia > Cricetidae > Peromyscus > Peromyscus leucopus. The sequence continues at coordinate 102,632,853 of NC_051067.1, read as the reverse complement.
CAAAAAATAAATGTAGTTAAAACAAAGACAGTGGGATGTTTAGCATTAAGAAATGAACTTAAAAAGGGGGGATGTTAACATGGAATTTTCCTATTTACCCATCCTCATACCAAATGGCTCTTAACTCATCAAAAAATACATGTACACCTAATTGGATTCAGTTTAGTTATATTTCTTACTAATATGTCCTTGTAAAATAATTGTCATTCAACATTGAGCTATTAATTGTGCATATGTTTTGTGTGAAGGGTTCGTGTCTGTGCATATATGATGATCTGCATTAAAAATATGTATGTGTGGGCATGTTGAAGGCAGTGATCAAGTGTGTGTTTTTCTTCATCACACTCTGCCACTCTTTCTTTCTTTCTTTCTTTTTTGAGATAGAGTTTCTCTGTGTAGTACTGACTGTCCTGGATTTCACTCTGTAGAACTAGCTGGCCTCGAACTCACAGAATCTACCTGCTGAGTTTTATCTCCTGAGTGCAGGTACTAAAGGTGTGTGCCACCACTGCCTAGCTGAGGATCTGTTTCTAACTCACTTTCAACTGCTTTCTTGATGCCTAATTTACCAATTTACCTTACAATCTTTTTTATATAAATACTAATTTATAACTTTAAGATTTGGGAAGCTTTTTAATAAAATAATAAGAGTAGTACTATATAATAGTAATATCTTAATAATAGTATCTAAGTCATAAAATATTTGTAGGACTGAATCTATAATATACATAATACATAAACATTATAAAAAATTCTCTGTTCTCACTGAATATGTGATACCTTCTGTTGTGACAATGATTTCTTCTTTGAGATTAATTCTTTATCACTTATTTCTAGATCAGTAGCAAATGAATACATATACAAAAATGAGGTGCCAGAGTTATTGGTATCTTTGAGAGCATAGACAAACTTGAGAGTCCTAGAAAAGAACCCATTCCAGAAGTTTCGATGCACAGGTAAAGAATCCCTTTTCAGCAGTAGTCTCTTCACGGGATTTTGTATGCATGGCTGTAAAACTCTCATCTTACAGGCCAAAGATACTTAGAGAGTAAATAACCCTATCTATTTCTACCAGTTGGTTTTCTTCCAATATTCTCTGTGGCCCTAGGTGACAGCGTATGAAAAGTGAGCTTATCTAAAAGGTACCAAATTAATTTTGTTTACAAAAACCAGAATGCTAGTGTGATCTTGTTGAGTCAGGACTGTTCTTAAGAATCTATAATGTGCTTCCATGAATAGCCAAAGCCAAAATGATAGCTCTCAGCTATTTGGTGATTTTAATATGTCAGGTTCTTTTAAATATCTCCTATTTTCAGTATTACCATAGTGTGAGTTGGAAAAAAAAGAGAGAGAGAGAGACCCTGGTTTGTTTTTCTTTAAGGTCAAGCAGCAGGTGTTTGATGCCAACAATTATTTAATAAAATTCTATGCTATGTTAAAAATATGGGTGGGTGAGGAGGATCTGGGATGAGTTGGGGGAGGGGAAACTGTGGTCAGGATACATCGTATAAAAATATTTTTTAAAAAAATAAGTTATGATGGGAAAAGAATTTTACTTGATTCTGAGACATTTAAAAAATCATTGAATTTTGGTCTGTTAACATAGACCATATCTTGAGTTCACAATGCCTGCCTAGTTTTCTCCTAACCACTTCATGTGTACAAACTCTACCTCCTTACAATAAAGGAGCAGCCTAAGTGCACAGTGAAATCATTCGCACACTGAGAGTTCAGAAGACGTGAGCTGTTTCACGGTAAGGTCCATACAGCCTGTAAAAGAAACAACATTTGAGCCTATGGGAACTTGCACAAGAGCTAGCATTTTGTGCCAAACCACATCGTGAAGGTATAATGTGAGTTCATTGGAAGGAAGAAAAAGAAGGGAAGGTGCTGGTTGCCTTCCAAAGTTAGGACACATCTTGTGCTCTTATGAGAAGAGTATTGAATGTAGGTCAGACGGTTTCTAAACTCTGTTCTTTTTTGCACTGTGAGTAAATACAACATTGGTGAATGTGGTGGGCACTTTAAAGGGACAACCCAGTATGCTGAGTTTGTTATTCCATGAAAGCAAATTTTGGTTTGTTAGAAATAGCACTATTGCTAGAAATCTTGCAGTATACTGTGTTCCTTGATATGTAAAAAGTATAAAATAAGAAATAAAAGAAAAAACCAGTATGGCTGGACTGCTACTTTATGTCAGTGGAAAACTCATTAAACACAGGCTCCTTTGACCTACTGATTGATTTGTATCTCAACATAAAGCTTGGTCTCATCCTCTGAATTTGATTGTTTCTCTCCTTCTACCCTTGTGAATAAACATAGCTGACAGAGTACACTTCTTAAACACTTCTATGTTCATAGTATGTTGATGTCACTAATACAATGCTATCTACAACATAAGAACAAAATGAAGATTTCCATTATTTCTACTCTGACAGTGCATGATAATCTTACCCCCAGTCTTCATCTTGCTACAATCATAATCTGAAATACTATCTCTCATCTACAAACCTGTTCTGAAGTTTTTAGGAATTCATGACCTATACCTTCAATTTTACCAAGATACTGATTTCTATAAAGTATTTTCCCAAAAATGTAATAGCTAAAAAAAAAATCACAATCATTTTGCTATATCTCATAATTTATAGAGTTAGACAGTAGAAAATATCTGTAGCAATTCTGGAAATCAGTTTTTCATACATAAATATAATGTACATATATATTTGTGTATATATAGCCCAGCTTTCACAATTTGTTATGTTGAAATAATATTATATATTGGGTTATTAGTGGGTAGATGTGAAGTCAAATGTAATATATATATACACTCTCACACAAACAACAAATACATGTGTAAATATTTCCATCCTACAGTATTGCTTAAATAACTTCATATATTATGTGAAATGCATGATATATATTCTATAACCATTTCTTCATAATAATTATAGTAAAAATATTATTCAAATACACACTTGTTTAAATGCAAGACTTGAGACATAAATATTGCAACAATTAAGACAAAAAATCAAAAAAATAAAAAAAGACAAAAAAAATCAATGTATTCATAGATATACACTATAATAGTAAAATTGACAGAAAGTTGGTATTGACAATGAGATCATACTTAGAAAGGGATAAAAATATTTTTATCTGTAATCTTACACACAGTATTCTTATTAGTGGATGCTTAATCTCTGTGTATTGTAAAATATTATTTCAAGCTGTATTACTTTTGTTTATGTTGCATTTGTTTAACTCTATGAAGCTGTGTTACCATGCCTCTCTAAAACACCTGCTGATCTAATAAAAAGCTGAATGGCCAATGATGAGGCAGGTGAAAGAATAGGTGAGGCTGACAGACAGAGAGAATTAATATAAGGAAAAACCTGGAAAGAAATGGGAGGAGAGAAAATTAGCTAGAGAAGGAGGAGGATGCTAGGGGCCAGCCACCCAGCTACACAACAAACCACAGAGAAAGAGTAAGATTTACAGAAGTAAGAGAATGTGAAAAGCCCAGAGGCAAAAGCTAGATGGGATAAGTTAAAGAAAGCTGGCTAGAAATAAGCCAATCTAAAGCCAGGCATTTATAATTAAGACTAAGCCTCCATGTGTGATTTATTTGGGAGATTGGTGGCAGACTCCCCCAAAAAGTGTAAACACAAGCGACATCTGTGCACCTGACTGCTTCTACTGAACAATGAGATTCTCTGTTCGTACTTCCTCATTCCCACCTGCTCCTTGTTTGGTGTCATCACCCAAAGATTCAGCACCACTTGATGTTTACCACAGACGAGTGTTCATCACAGACCAGGTCAGTTTCATGATTATTCACAAAGAAAATATGCTTAAAAACGGGAAACTGGAAAATAATTTATAAATCTCTCAGTGTGTATTTTGGGGTGGTAGACACTTTGCTCATGTCATTTTAGGAAATTAAGTATATTTGTAGTTCTGCGTTTGATTTTGGAACGAAGGTCAAGAAGCAATGTGCATCGATCTAAAAAACAAATATTCTAATACCTATATTGAATTTGATAGCCAGTATCAGGCCTTTTTCCCTGAAGATATACACACACTGATGTATAGAACCTTTTCATGGCTTTTACCTGGCATGGAAAAAGTGACAGTTTAGGTCAGATCAACATACTAAAATAGGATATGGGAAGTTTATGCTGAATGGAATCCTTACTTAGATGGTGATGGAGCTACTCAAATCGAAAGAATTTTGAAATTTGGAAAACTTTTCTTATTCATGGTCAGGAATGGGGTTATTAAAACAAAAGGATTTTCAAACTAATGGTAGCAGCATGGAAGACAGCAAAAGAGAGGCAATAATTTGAAGGCATTGTCCAAAACTTATGCTTAGAATCTCAATCCCCCTGGCAACAATGAAGATGGGACCTAGTGAATGCAATTAGGCCTGAAGAACTCCAACCACAGAGTCAGATGAATATAAGTATGGATCTTATACAGCATGATTAGTTCCCAGGGGCTAGAGAGGTGGCTTAGCAGTTAAGAGCACATCCTGGTTTTATAGAGGACCAGAGTTTGTTTCCCAACATCCATCTCAGGATCTCACATCCTATGCCTCTGGCCCTCAAAGGCACCTTCACTCACATGAACATACCCAATATGCTCAAATGTGCCTAATTTAAAACAATAAGTCATTTTTTAAAAAGATATTAAACAGTTAATAATCCCTCCTATTTTTGCTAGCTATGACTCAGAAAATAGACCTACTACAATGTAATCCTTAAATTTTGGGTATTGCAGAATCTAGAACAAAGAGCTACTATACTACAGATAATTAATTATAAGCAAAACATTCTCTATAGCAGCAGGAGAGAGGAAACAAGGAATATGAGTTGTCTCGATAAACAGAATAGTGAAGCAAGAGATTTTTTTCCATGAGTCTCTAACACTAAAAGAGATAAAGAAAAAATAATAGAGCCTAGTTAGCACTTTGATTTTATCCTAATGAGACTTGTGTCTAACTTCTGACCCAAATAACTATGCAGTAATAAATGTATCTTGTTTTAAACCATTAAACTTGCAATAATTTGTTATGGCAGAAATGGAAAACTCATCGGCTAGGAATAAGATGAGGGTCACAGAAGGACACACACATCCCAGACGAAGACTTATGAGCATCTTGCTCATCCCAGTAATAGCTCTATCACACTAAACCATGTTAGGAGGCTTTATTTTCTTTAGAAGAGTCTCCCTTGTGGATCAAGGACAAATTTTATAGCAGTAGACATCATAATTTCTGTAGCTGACAGAAAAATACCTTTACAGAGTAACAATATAATACCATGGCATCAGATTTTATGAAAGGTAACTATAAGAAACATCATTTTTAAAAGCACATCTTTTTTTTTCTTTAAACTTGCAGTTTAATCTGTTGCTTCTGAGCCAGGCATGGTGGCACACGGCCTATAAGGCCAGCACTTCTGAGGCTGAGGCAGGAAGATCACTGTATGTGCAAGGTCATTGCTTTGGGGGCCAGCTTCAATAGAATAAATGTATGAAATTGTCAAATAATATAAAACTTTTGAAATATAAAAATGGAAAATCGTTTGGGTCTTAAGGTTGTCAGTATTAGTTATATCAGGCCCTTATCGACAACTGCCATATTGTTATCAACAGGACACACAGAGTCAGTGAGATAAATATTACTGGATAATAGTCATTCTATATTTTAATGTTTTCTATACATTTTCTCTCTGTTCCCAGAAATGGAGAGCATCCCTTTAAAGACTGAAATCCTAGTAACAAGATTAAGCCAGATGAAATATAATAAGCCGATCTACATTCAGAAGCTTGAGGAAAGGCCCAACAGTGCTGTGTATTAGTGATTGTGTGCTGTTTTACATGTCTGTTTTGTTATTTCACTCATAGTGTAAGCCATATTAGCCATTATTTTAATATTGCCAGTTTTCACATAGTTCTATTACATGCATTGGAGCAAAATAATATTATGTAATATTTAATTGTAGTATTCTTAATGTAAAGCAATAACAAATGTGCTATTGAAACTTCATTTCATACAATGTTTATCCTGTGAGAACTTTCCTTCGCTCCATCATCATATTCACACTTTTTTTGGCCTCTAAAGTATATCATACAGTGGATATTGTACACCATTTTAGCTTCAGTAGCCACTCTCTTTATTAAGTAGGGATTTTCTCATATGCTGTAATTGTAAAGATTCAGAAATTTCTTATAAGGTCCAAAGAACTGTAGGTGAAAATAAGCAAGGCACATTATAGTACAAGGGAGTCACTGTTTGTCTACTTCTCATTCACCAATTCCTAAGCATGCATACTATGTAACACATATATGTAATGATATTTGATACATATTCATTTAAATAAAATATCAAAGTAGACTGTTTTATATCCTGAGGTCTAAGTTAAGGTGTAAATTCATTTTTACAACTGACCTTATGGATTACAAATTAGCAGCTACAAAAAACAGAAGAGGGTTGTCAGTCTAAGGGTATGTTATCAAAAAGATGATAATCTGGGTTTCTGGAGTCTCAGAGAATATCAGAGGATCCTTAGATATAGGAAGAATTTATCCCTTGGGGTTTTGTACTTTTCTAGTAAAATGTTTGCACACAGAACGTTAATTCGTGCTTGTTCTTTCAGTGCAATAGTGCAGAACTGTGTAAAAACGGTATTTTGCTATGTCCCATACAATGGTTTTGGCATTATGGTAGAAAAAGAGAAAAACGTCCCTCAGGATGGCAAGCTGTTCTAAGTACCTAGCAGCAAAGCAGTTAATGTCTTCAGTGATTGACATAAAGAGAGGCATAGGTTCCATGGCAGAAACAAATAGACAGAACCTCTGTGTAAAGAATAAGTAGACAGGACTGCAGTGTGTAAGCATTCCTATATAAGTCCAGTGTATCTCCAAAAAGGATCATTCAGCCTTGAAAGTTCAAACATGTTTGTCCATGTATATTCACATACAAATATAATTGCTATAAATGATACTTTTATTTTACTATGAAGAGAACAAATATTTTAGACAATATGTTAGCTTAAAATATGAAGTTTTATCCACATTATCTAGTGTGTTCTTGATATAAAAAAAACAAAGAAGCCACATAGATAAATTACAAACAACTTAAGAATCATAAATATGATCGGTTTTCTAATTACTTTTTTCTTTTTTTTTTCATTTTTTAAATTTATTTATTAAATTTAATTTTATATGTCAGCCACGGATTCCCTTGTTCTCCCCCTCCCAACCCCCAGCCTCCCACCCCCCAACTCCCGCCTTCCCCACAGCGCACCCCCCATTCCCATCTCCTCCAGGGCAAAGACTCCCCCGAGGATTGAGTTCAACCTGGTAGATTCCATCCAGGCAGGTCCAGTCCCCTCTTCCCAGGCTGAGCCATGTGTCCCTGTATAAGCCCCAGATTCCAAACTGCCAGTTCATGCACTGAGGACAGGTCCAGGTTCCACTGTCTCGATGCCTCCCAAGCAGATCAAGCTAATCAACTGTCTTATTTATCGGGAGGGCCTGATCAAGTTGGGGGCTCCTCAGCTATTGGTTCATAGTTCATGTCTTTCCTTTCGTTTGTATATTTGTCCCTGTGCTTTTTCCCACCTTGGTCTCAACAATTCTCACTCATACAAACCCTCCTCTTTCCCACCAATTGGACTCCTGAAGCTCCACCTGGGGCCTGACCTTGGATCTCTGCATCCAGTTCCCTCAGTCATTGGATGGGGTTTCTAGCATGACAATTGGGATATTTGGCCAGGGGGCCTTCGAATACTTCAGAGATCTATTCAGAGGGCCTGATCCAGCTGGGGGCCCCTCAGCCTTTGGTTCATAGTTCATGTGTTTCCATTCGTTTGGCTATTTGTCCCTGTGCTTTATCCAACCTTGGTTTCAACAATTCTTGCTCATATAAACCCTTTTCTTTCTCGCTAATTGGACTTTCGGAGCTCCACCCAGGGCCTAGCCATGGATCTCTGCATCCAGATTCCTCAGTCCTTGGATGGGGTTTCTGGCAGGACTATTAGGGTGTTTGGCCATCCCATCACCAGAGTAGGTCAGTTCCGGCTGTCTCTCGACCATTGCCAGCCGTCTATTGTGGGGGTATCTTTGTGGATTCTGTGGGCCTCTCTAGCACTTTGTTTCTTCCATTTCTCATGGGGTTTTCATTTACCATGGTCTCCTATTCCTTATTCCCCCTCTCTGTTCTTGATCCAGCTGGGATCTCCCGCTCCCACAGGTTCTCTTTCCCTTGACCCTCGCCCTTCATTACTCCCACTTATGTCCAGGTTGTTCATGTAGATCTCAGCCATTTCTCCATCATTGGGCAATCCTCGTGTCTTTCTTGGGGTCCTGTTTTCCAGGTAGCCTCACTGGTGTTGTGAGTAGCAGTCCAGTCATCCTTGTTCCACATCTAGTATCCTCCTATGAGTAAGTACATACCATATTTGTCTTTCTGAGTCTGGGTTACCTCACTCAGGATGATTTTTTCTAGATCCATCCATTTGCCTGCAAACCTCATGATGTCATTGTTTTTCTCTGTTGAGTAGTATTCCATTGTGTATATGTGCCACAATTTATTTATCCATTCTTCAGTTGAGGGGCATCTAGGTTGTTTCCAGGTTTTGGCTATTACAAACAATGCTGATATGAACATAGCTGAGCATGTGCTCTTGTGGTATGATTCAGCATTTCTTGGGTTTTGGCCAGGAGTGGTATAGGTGGATCTTGGGGGAGATTGATTCCCAATTTTCTAAGAAAGCACCATATTGATTTCCAAAGTGGTTGTACAAGCTTGCATTCCCACCAGCAGTGGAGGAGAGTTCCCCTAGTTCCACATCCTCTCCAGCATAAAGTGTCTTCAGTGTTTTTGATCTTAGCCATTCTGACAGGCGTAAGGTGGTATCTCAGAGTTGTTTTGATTTGCATTTCCCTGATGATTAGGGATGTTGAGCAATTCCTTAAATGTCTTTCAGCCATTTGAGTTTCCTCTGTTGAGAATTCTCTGATTAGTTCTATAGCCCATTTCTTAATTGGACTGTTGGTCATTTTGATGTCTAATTTCTTGAGTTCCTTATATATTCTGGATATCAGTCCTCTATCAGATGTGGGGTTGGTGAAGATCTTTTCCCATTCTGCAAGCTGTCACTTTGCCTTGTTGACCATATCCTTTGCTCTACAAAAGCTTCTCAGTTTCAAGAGGTCCCATTGATTGATTGTTTCTCTCAGTGTCTGTTCTACTGGTGTTATATTTAGGAAGTGATCTCTCCTATGCCAATGAATTCAAGACTAATTCCTACTTTCTCTTCTAACAGGTTCAGAGTAGCTGGATTTATGTTGAGGTCCTTGATCCACTTGGACTTAAGTTTTGTGCACAGTGACAGATATGGATCTATTTGCAGCCTTCTACATGTTGATATCCAGTTATGCCAGCACCATTTGTTGAAGATGCTTTCTTTATTCCATTGTACACTTTTGGCTTCTTTGTCAAAAATTATATGTTCATAGGTGTGTGGGTTAATGTCAGGGTCTTCAATTCCATTCCATTGGTCCACATGTCGGTTTTTAATGCCAATACCAAGCTGTTTTTACTACTGTAGCTCTATAGTAGAGCTTGAAGTCAGGGATCATGATACCTCCAGGGGTTGTTTTATTGTACAGGATTCTTTTGGCTATCCTGTTTTTTTTGTTTTTCCATATGAAGTTGAGTATTATTCTTTCCAGGTCTGTGAAGAATTGTGTTGGTATTTTGATGGGGATTGCAATGATTCTGTAGATTACTTTTGGTAAAATTGCCATTTTTACTATGTTGGTCCTGCCTATCCATGAGCATGGGAGATCTTTCCATTTTCTGACATCTTCAGTTTCTTTTTTCAAGTACTTAAAGTTCTTGTCATATAGGTCCTTCACTTGCTTGGTTAGTGTTACCCCAAGGAATTTTATGTCATTTGTGGCTATTGTAAAGGGTGATGTATCTCTGATTTCCTTCTCAGCTTCTTTGTCCATTGTATATAGGAGGGCTACTGATTTTTTTGAGTTGATCTTGTATCTGCTATGTTGCTGAAGGTGTTTATAAGCTTTATCAGTTCTTGGGTGGAATCTTTGGGGTCACTCAAGTATACTATCATGTCGTCTGCAAATAGAGAAAGCTTGACTTCTTCCTTTCCAATTTGTATCCCCTTAATCTTTTTATGTTGTCTTATTGCTCTGGCTAGAACTTCAAGTACTATATTGAATAAGTATGGGGAGAGCAGACAGCCGTGCCTCGTTCCTGATTTTAGTGGAATTGCTTTGAGTTTCTCTCCATTTAATTTGATGTTGGCTGTTGGCTTGCTGTAAATTGCCTTTATTATGTTTAGGTATGTTCCCTGTATTCCTGATTGCTCCAAGACTTTTATCATGAAGGGGTGTTGGATTTTGTCAAATGCTTTTTCTGCATCTAGTGAGATGATCATGTGGTTTTTTTCTTTGAGTTTGTTTATATGGTGCTGTGGGATGGTCTGTATGTCAAATTGCTCTGATTGGTCAATAAATAAAACACTGATTGGCCAGTGGCCAGGCAGGAAGTAGGTGGGACAAGAAGAAAGGAGAATTCTGGGAAGCAGAATGTTCAGGCAGAGAGATACTGCCAGCTACTGCCATGACCAGCAGAATGTAAAGATGCTGGTAAGTCACCAGCATGTGGCAAGGTATAGATTTATGGGAATGGATTAATTTAAGCTATAAGAACAGTTAGCAAGAAGCCTGCCATGGCCATACAGTTTGTATGCAATATAAGTCTGTGTTTACTTGGTTGGGTCTGAGCAGCTGTGGGACTGGCAGGTGACAAAGATTTGTCCTGACTGTGGGCAAGGCAGGAAAACTCTAGCTACAATATGGTGTATTACATTGATGGACTTTCGTATGTTGAACCACCCTTGCATCCCTGGGATGAAGCCTACTTGATCATAGTGGATAATTGTTTTGATGTGTTCTTGGAGTCTGTTTGCCAGTATTTAATTGAGTATTTTTGCATCAATGTTCATGAGGAAGATCTGTCTGTAGTTCTCTTTCTTTGTTGTATCCTTGTTTGGTTTAGGAATCAAGGTAATTGTAGCCTCATAGAAGGAGTTTGGTAATGTTCCTTCTGTTTCTATTGTGTGGAACAATTTAGAGAGTATTGGTATTAACTCTTCTTTGAAGATCTGGTGGAATTCTGCGCTGAAACCGTCTGGTCCTGGGCTTTTTTTGGTTGGGAGACTTTTAGTGACTGTTTCTATTTCCTTAGAGGTTATTGACCTCAAGCCTCTCCCGGCCTCTCATACATGCCAAGCTTCAGCTACTCCCTATGTACCACTTCACACATCCAAAACCAGTACCACTCTTTCAAGTTACAAAGTCTGGCTCCCAGCATGAGGTACAGACTTAGTCCCTCTGGACCACAGTGTCTTTGTTGCCCCTGAAAAATCATCCCCAAAGATTTCACCTCAATAGCAGTACTTTTTTGAAACCACAGATAATTTATCAGTTCTAGTTAACCAGCATCGATCGTCACAACAAAGCAAAAGTTTCACTGTAGTGGTTCTGGACTCTTATAAATCGTATCTGATTGATTCATCAAGGCCCAGCTCACCTGAGCCACGGTCCTAATAGAGTCTTCGTTTCCTCTGAAATGTCCCTATCCAGGCCTTCATCATCTGCACTGACGCCAGCATTCTTATTGTCTCCTGAAGAACAGTGTATTTCAGTTCATTATTACATTTCTAGGTAACAGTCCATCACTGAGGGAAATCTGGGCAAGAACTCAAGTGGGATAGCTACCTGGTGGCAGTCGTGATATGGAGGCAATGGAAGAGTGCTGTCTACTGGCTTGCTCCCATGACCTGCTCACTATGCTTTCTTACATACCCCTGGGCCATCTGCCCAGGGGTGGTACCACACACAATGAACTGGACCCTCCCCCACCAAGCACTAATTAAGAAAATAACTAATAGTAGTAACTGCAAGTTGTCCTAGTGATGAAGGAATCAAGTTCTAAGATGGCAAAACACAGTTAAGTGATGTAGTATGGGTTTGAACTAAATGGGATGGTACAGGGAGCTCTGAGGAGGAAGGACATCACTTGTGCAGAAGAAAGAATTGAAGTTCCAACAAGCCAATTTAATAGAGACATTTTTCTCATCGTGATTGCCTCTTCTCGGATAACTCTCACTTATGTCAAGTCAACAGCAAAGTCAGCATAACAACCATTTAAATTATACTCACTGACTCACTGAATACCTCTTCTGTCTCAATCAGTTAGCTTTCACAGTCACCCTAGTCACCAGTATTGATCACTGTATTCACAGAATCTGCATAGAAGACAGGCACTGAAGATTCTTTACTTATAAGCACATAACTGTGTGAGAGTAAGGAAGTGGCTCGTGTCAGAGGTTAGTTGCAAACAGAATCCGTACAGAGGAAAATTTGTGCAGGGATTTAAGAGCTCATATACCACCAAGTGATTTCTGAACTCTTTCTAAGCTTTGGCGTTTGATTCTGTTTCAGACTGGTGCTTGCTCTTATAGCATCTAATTACCACTACAAAACTTTCTAACTCTAGAGAACAGCTGATTTCATGAAACAGAATTTACTTTGAGAATCTTCCAAGCAGACATCTTGAGCAAGTAATTTATTTTGACGCTTAAGCCCATAGTACTTCCCCTCCTCAAAGATATTGCCTAATGGACCTGCTTCTGCAAGAGATAGGTAACTACATGATTCACTCCAAATGGGCTCACATTTACTGGAAAGGCTTTTTTTCCAGGAATACATCACTAAAGAATGGGGAGACCTTGTCAAGTCGTTCAATAGAGTCGGCTTAGTGGGGAAGGCACGGCTTCTCTTAGGGTGGATTTTGCTTCCACATCATGGAGTAAGAATTCACAATTGCAACATTCACTTACAAAGGATCAATAAACTCCATTCTAAAAACTCGTCTATCATCAGCTGGTAGGGGAATCTCCCCTCAGTTGCTGACTTTCTTGGCTGCTGTTAGGCAGCTCTTCCTGCTTCAGGGAATAGTGTAAGCCCCTGTCAGAAGTGAGTGGAATTCAGCATGAAATCATTCTCCTCGCAAGAGCACTTCTTTGGAAACTTATCTCCAAAGTCACTGGAGGATTACTGAGTGCCTCTTAGGATGCTGCTGATATCATACCTGGCAGAGAGATACAGACTTGTGAATTGGAAGAAGGAACTGTTGTCATCTTAATTTATCTAGCTCAGTAAAATATTTCAGTGAAATCTTCTGGGCAGTTTCATCATAATTACATCACTTTTCACTTACTCATGTAATGTTTTAGTTGCTGTCTGGTGATAATTTTTTACTCATCCAACCAAAATTCACTGGCACTCATCTGGGCTCAGGTCATACATTTAGCATTGGAATTAACATGATAAATAGACTGCCTGCTCTTTTTGCAAGGAGATCATACTCCACTTGTTTGAAATATGTAAAAGTGGAATATTAAGCACATTTTGAAAATGATTTCATATTTGAACTATCTCCTTACTTTATGTGATGTCAATCATTTCACACTTTTGCTCCTCCCCTGAAATGACCTTGTGATTAGTAATCTTAATTATCAACTGGTTGGATATAACCAACAAAGAGGAAAGCCTTTGGGTGGTTATACAGAGTATTTCCAGGAATGATTAACTGAGGGGAAAGGACCCTCTCCAGAGATGCACATTCTAGCTGAGAGATAGAGAGGTCTCATGGAAAAGCAGGAGGGTTTCCTTACCTGCCTTCTTTGCTTGTTAGTGAGTACATCTATTCTCTTGCTGTTGCCAATACCTGCACCATTCCATAACTGAGCCTGAGTGATTTGGCTTTCTGTGGTAGACTGAAAACCAATGGCTTTCCAGGAGCAATCCATGCCTTAAACACCAGATAAGGCAAGCTAAATTATCCATTCTCTTTGCCTGAGCCGCTACCTGTTCTCAGCCTCTCCAGCAAAGGGATACCTATCCTTGAACTAGTCACCCACCGTATTATCTGTGAAGCAATCTTGAAAACCCCCTTCATAAAAATATTTATTCTCTTGGTTATATTCATTAGAGAACTCCAACTAATACAAATCCCCAGTGTGTTCTATAGTGAAATACCACACTCGTGATTGATACGGTATTTCCAGGCTTAAATACAAATTATGTGGGCTATTTCCAGTTATCTCTCTTATCACAAAGCTGCCAATTTCACCCTTCAGTGCCTCAATTTCTACTTTGAAGATGTTGTCTTGTTTAATAGAAGAAAAAGAAAGAATAAGAAAAGTATTCTCCAACTATTTTGTTCTACTAGTAATTGTTAGGGGCTGCAGCCATCTAGGCTTCTGACATCAACCAAGAAATATGATACAATAGCACTCATTGAAATATACTAGAAATAGATAAAGGAGTTTGCTAAATTGCAAGATAGTTATCTGATCTGAAGAACAAATCCAAGTTATCAGTGAAGCAAAGTATTTTGTTATGGAGAAATCAGGTTATCCTTTCCAAGAAAGGTCAAAATAAATCTAAATGAATAGAGTATCTAAAACAAGTTAAAGAAGATACATAGTTAAGGTGTGATACCTCAGTAAAACCCCTCCCCTCTAGGAAATTTTATGGGTTTTGCCTATAAAAACTAACTTCCCCAAGAAAGAGTAACTCTTCTCTGTCTCACTTGAGATGACTTGAGTCGAGTTCCCTGTCATGACTTGTAACAGATAAACCTTGCTTTTGCATTCTGGTATGCTCGTCCTTGGGGTCTCTCTGGGGGTTACGATCTGGGCACAACAAAGGCAGAAGTCAGTATCAGGTAGGAAGAACCCTAAAGTAGGTAAATGGCTAGCTATGTTCAAAATATAAGCATTTTGCATCTGTTTATGTGGTTTTATTTTGATGGTGTTGTTCTTTCTCATAATTCTATATACATATTCAGAATAGGGCATAAAACAGATAGAAAGAGATATGATTATTTTATTACTTTTTTTTCACTATAATAAAATACCTGAGTCAGGTCACTTTACAGAGAAAAACAGATTAATGTTAAGAAGTATCCTAGTGTAGCAGATACCAGAAACCTCCAACCACACCAATGATTCTCTGCAATGAACACTTGCAAACAGAAACATGGAAAAAAACAGTTTCCTGTGTGATTCACTATGTCACATTACAGCTTCCATAACAATATTTTGCCTCTTTTATTCTTTACCCAGGGTCCAGGGATTTCGCTAAGGCGTGGGATAGCTGAGGGGAAAAAAAAATCTATGTACACTATGCTTTTATGTCTGTTAACTTTATTCCTCTAAAACAAAATTCTATCAGTTCAACTACAGCTACATCAGGCATTCAGGACAAGAATAAATCTAGATACACCAAGCTCAATCTGTCTACCTTATTTCTCTGGGATGAAATCCTATTTCCATAGCTTCAGTTCCATCGGGTTCCCGCTCATAACTCTGCTAATGAGTAAGCCCTTATGTTTCCCTTCTCATTTCATCCTCTGTTTCTTCTCCTTCCATCTCTACTTGTTCTCACTCCTGGCTCAAGAATTCTGCCTTACCATCTACATTACCTCTTCTCCTTCACCATGCCATTCTGTCTGCTATACAGAAAATGCCTGTTTCTTCTCTGCCTCCACACAGGGTTCTCTACCTCCTCAGGAATGTCGCTATACCTTCCACCTTGATATGCAAAAACCTCTTTTGTTCTCAGTCAATTGCTCTGGAGAGCCACTTGGCCTCAAGGTGAGAGGATGGTCTGAGCTTCATTATCACAAGAAACAAAGCTACGTATCTCCAGCCAGCTTGTCTTTGCCTACTTGACCTTATCCAAGCACTGGCTCCAGCAGGGAAGTTAGTTACCTAGAAGTTCAGCAAGTCTGAGGAACTGAACTGTTTGCCAACTGGTCTGGGAAATTTTGGGTACGCAAGAATTTCATAGCAGAAGACAGCTGAAATATTAAAGGCTGTATAACACCAAATATTCATAATAAATGACTTGCCTTTCGACAGACCCTTGGCTGGTCAAAGTATAGCTTTAATACACAGCTGAATCTCGGTAATATATTCTTGTGGCTCACCACAATTCTTTTTTTTTCCCCTCTTTTAAGTTTTATCTGAGGCAGGGGGCTACAAGGGCAGAGTGCATCTATGCAGGAAAATGAATGGGATCAAGATGCATGATGTGAAAGACACTGTGATACCTCAGTAAACCCCCCCCCCATTCTATCCCCTACAGACAAAGAGAAGCTTAAACCAGGATTCCTAAGTGTAGATAAGAACTTAGAACCCCTTTCCCCAGGTGGCTGTATCTGCTACAGGGACTTTGGAAAACACAGAGTCAGGATATTTGACCAAAAGACTAAAAAAGGGAGGCAGGTTAAAATAAATTATATGGTCTGTGCCTTTAAGAACTAGCCCCACAAAGAAAAGGGAGGCTCCTTCCAACCTCCCTGCTGTGAGTGAGAGATTTGAAAGAGCCTCCCTGGAGGCTTGTAAACTTAGAATACACCTTGCTTTTGCATTCTGTACCTAAAGTCTTCAGTGGTGGCTTTGGGGATGCGAACTGGGCACAACAAGACCCTCACTCTATTGTCTCAAAAAAGGGGCCTTAGACAAAGATATCTCAATATAGATAGACCCAGGCCAATTTCAAGTCCCCAGAAATGATGGTGCCAGCCCTAGGAACTCAAAAGAACATAGTCAGGATGTCTGATGGTTACTGATTAACCATGAGATGCCCCTCTCCTGAGATAACATGACCAGACCCCGGAGATGAGTTGTAAAAACTCCTGACAGGGCAAACAGATAAGCTAGAATAAGATAAAGTCCAGGCCCAGGAAAAACTGGACCAATCAAGGATGGACCTGTACTAACTCCCTCCGCTCTAAGAAATTTTATGGGTTTTGCCTATAAAAACTAACTTCCCCAAGAAAAAGTAACTCTTCCCTGCCTCACTTGAGATGGCTTGAGATGAGTTCCCTGTCATGACTTGCAGCAGAAGTAAACCTTGCTTTTGCATTCTGGTATCCTTGTCCTTGGTGGTCTCTCTGGGGGTTATGTTCTGGGCATAACAGACACAAAGAATAAATAAAAAGAGTTTTAAAAAAAGAGTTATAGATGTCCAAGATCCAGAGATACAACATATGATGATATCATTGTCTTTTGATAACACTGTCTACTACATAGCTTACTAGAGACAAAGAATGCAATAGCATACATTTGTGTGCTTATCTGGTCTTCCTGTCTGTACTCATGAAGTGGCCCTTAGTGGTCTCCCCTCTAAGAATGTTATGTCATTCTATGAACTTACAAAATACTGCTAATATTTCACATTGGCGATTAAACTTCAACCTAGGAAGCTTTGAACTGCTACACTAAAAATTATCTACTAAAAAGAGATAACTTGGTTCAGGGATTTGTACATTATATTTGTGAACAGGGTATCTGAAGTCATTTTGAAGAATCATTTTGTAATTCTAAAATAAAATTTAATTTCTATTTTCTTGTCTTTGATTAGTATGTTGAAGTTTTATCTGAATGCATGCCTAAGAAGACCCTATCACCTAGGAATTTTAGAAATAAAAATAACTTCTTCCACTCAGGTTTCAATTGTGTCAATCTCTTTCGCCCTTTTCCCTCCTCCTCCTCTTCCCTTATCTCTTCATGGTCCCTCCTCCTCCCCTCTTTCTTCTTCTCTCCATCTCAGTTTCATCTCTGTCTCTCAACTTTTATTATTTCTTTTTATGCAAAATATTGAAACAACAAATCCAAATTTGGTAGATGACATGATTTATAAAATGATAGTTTTAATATTAATTATAACACACCACATTTGGAGGTTAAGAATGCAATATATTATTGTTGAACACCAAACTTTATTAACTCACTTTTGCCAGTAAAGTATTTCTCAATAGGATTATACAAAGCACATAAGTAACTGATGTTATTTAGTCATCTATTACCATTGACTGCCCTTACTGTTAATATATTTTTACTTTACATTTTCATGTAGTAGATGGATACACCTAAAGATCACATCTGTGTGACACATTGTATTTCTGAACTTCAGTTTGCAATGCTGTTATTAATTTGAATGTATGAAGTGCACATACATCACATACCTCATATTTAATTTAAAGGTTATATCTTTTGGAATGACACGGTTTATTACTATGCTTATGTATATATCAATAAATTATATACATTTATATTAATAAATTCCCCTTCATGTCATCAATGAAATAATTGTTGCCTAAGAAAATATGAGGGAGAAGAAATTTAAATTAAAATAGGAAGCCAACATTTATTTTTTACCTTTAACTTATTTGGGCAATATTTGGTAGCACCAAATGCTGAGAATACTCACCTTATAGACTTCTCATTTTAGATAAAAACCTTATACCCTTTCAGAGCCCTTCGAGAGATAATACACATTTTCTGCAAAGTAATATCAACACCTTTCTCACAAGAGGATTTTACTTATCTGCTTTGTGATTATGAGATCGAAATGACTGCTTAATATTCAATGTGTATATCCACTTTGAATGTGGTTGATTCTGAGTGTATGTCTAGACATACTTTTCAAAATACACTGTGAAGCTTTAATTTATTACACATGGTATGTGACATCAATCTACATTATATATTATGTATATTTGGGGGTAATAAAGAAAGATGTTATCATTGCCTATTGTTTCCTTTCCAGTTACTATTTTTCCTGTAAAAATATATTGTAAAATCCACATTTTAAAGAAACACACTGCTCATTTATTTCAATAATCTGAGATAATTTATAGATGAGGAAACCAATGGTCATAAAAATAAACAGGTTGTGTTAAGTAGTAACAGAGCAGAGCCACATCCCGACTGCTGCCTGCATATTTTTCACAATGTCTGCATAATAGCTTCCTTTGCAAGGCTGTGAGATGTTAAATGTTGCTTAACCTAACTTCTGTTTTGCTTCTCATTCTTTTGTGTTCTTTGGCTTTCAAAAGTCTCATATTATTGCTGCTTTCATCTGCCCATGGTGTGTTCCCTTTTTTAAATTCATTTTCATTGAAATATAATTACATAATTTTTTAAATTCCCTTTTCTCCCTCCAGCCTTTCCTATCTTCTCTTTCTCCATCCCTCATAATCCCCTCAGTCCATCAGTCTCTCTCAATTTCATTGCTTATTTTTGATTATTATTGCTGTGTGTGTGTGCGCGCAAATTTAGTTGTGATTGTATGTATATGATTTCAGCGCTGACCTGTAAACAGACAAATCTCTCCTGCCTGCCTATTCCCAAATAACCAGCCAGAGGCTTAATATTAATTACAAACTGTTTGAGCTATGGCTTAGGCTTATTGCTAGCTAGCTCTGACATCTTAAATTAACCCATTTCTATTAATCTGTATTTTGTCATGTGGCTGTGGTGTTACCTATTTACTGGTATTTTGTTCCTTGTGCAGCTGGACAGCTGCTCCCCTGATTCTGTCTTTTTTCTCCCTCTATCTTTATTTGGATTTCCCACCTGGCTCTTATCCTGCCTTACCATAGGCCAAAATAGCTTTATTTATTAACCAATAGGAGCAACACATATTCACAGCATACAGAAAGACTGTCCCACTGCAGTGACTACTTGGTAATGATAGCTAATTGGAGACACATCCCTGGGAAAGACTAATTCTTCTTTTCACAGTACTCATTAGTTGTTTATAGTGTTTTGTCTTGTGGTGGGGTTCAGTGAAACTTTCCCCTTCATGTTTACATGTTTATGGTGTTGTCCTTGTTCAAGTGTTCTTTTTTTTTAAAAAAAAAAAAAAACTGGTTTTTCGAGACAGGGTTTGTCTTTGTGTAGTTTTGGTGCCTGTCCTGGATCTTGTTCTATAGACCAGGTTGGCTTTGAACTCACAGAGATCCACCTGGCTCTGCCTCCAGAGTGCTGAGATTAAAGGAGTGCACCACTGTTCCAGTGTTCTTTAGGCAGTCATATTGTTCAGGTATGATGGACACAGCTTCCTTGTCATTTCTTGAAGCAGACACTTTTGTAAGAAGAAATCTTAGAGCAGATATTCTGGTCCTCTGACTCTTATGATCTTTTTGTCCCTTCTCCTTTTGATGTTCTCTAAAACTTTGGTGCAGGTGTTGTGTGGTAGATACACCCATTGGGGCTGAACATCCATGTTCCTCTTTTGTAAAGACTGTAGTCATAATAGGTTAAGATCTTGAACAAAGACTTGAATTTACACTATAGTTTCAACTTTCTCGGTTCCTGTTTTGTGAGCATATTTCTGGAGAGACATGTACAAACATCTACTCACCCCAGATAAACAACTGATGACAGAGCAAAAGCGAAGGTATCACCAAAGTCCGACTTAGTGAACCAATGTGTTTTACTGGAATTACTTATGGGTGAGGATTTGCTTACAGGAGCACAAATGACTCAAAGACAGCTGTCTCACCAAAAGCCCACCCCAGGCTTAGGGACAACTCACAAAAACTGAAAAACTGGAACACACTACTCAAACTACAGGCAGATAAACAGGTTGGAGAGCATCCTCCCTAGGTAGCTGGGTTGATCAGAGCCACTCCAGGCAGCACAGACAGTCTTTGCTTCTTTCAGGTAGCTTGGACTGGTCCCTACTACCAGGAAACTCAGCTTGTCTGACTGTCTCTCTATAGCACTTACAAATATTTATGCTTAAGACAGAAAGGTCCTAGTTTATCTGACCAGTTTCAAGAACTTCCAGAAGTCCTTGAGGTTTTTAGTTCCTGAATTTAAGGAGTTTCTCTTCAAGATGGAATATTTCACCTGCACTTAGGCCAGTGGTTCTCAACCTGGGAATCACGACACTTTTGGCAAACTTCTATCTCCAAAAATATTTACATTATTATATACTATAAAATTATAGTAATGAAGTGATCTTATGAAATGATTCACACTTGAACTATTGATCTTCAGGCTAATCTCAGGGGTTTTTGCTGTTCTTGTTGTTTTGTTTTGTTTGCTAAGGGCATAAGTTATATCCGTGGCTTTGGAAGTCCATGTTCTTTATGTAGGAGCTCAAAAAGGAAGGATAAGAACTTTAGACATCAGAGAATCAACACTCTACAGAAGACTCCTAAGAAAGAAGTGTAAGCCTTCATTTCTTTCTTAGATGCTTTATGGACGAGCTAAGAAAGCTGTTACTCGGGGAAGATCAACAGTGAGCAGCTGATGCAATGTTAGGCTGAATCCTCCACACAGCTTGGGCTCAGAAAGTTTTCCAAGTATTTTAGAAAAAGAAAACAAGAAAGATATAGGGATAAGAAAAAGTAAAGATAATTTGTGAAAAGAACAAACTAAAGTGCAGGTTTGTTGTGATTATGAATTAAATCTTTTGTTATTTATTAAGTTTTCTACAAAAATTTACTTCTCTTTTTAAATATATTGCTTTATAACTGGTATTCTTTAATGTGACCTTGCCAATTTAAGCTGAATATACTTTTAAACCTTTTCCTGCTAAAAGGTAAATGTCATGAAATTGGACTATTTCATTCTTAAATAAATATTTGAGAGAAAATTAAAACAATTACAGTTATGAAGTGCAACCAAAGTAATTTTATGGTTGGGGTCACCACAATAGAAGGAACTGTATTAAAGGGTTGCAGAATGAGGAAGGTTGAAAACCACCTCAGTAGATGGTCTCTTGTTTAATCTTCTTCCCAGTGTCCTGTATCATAAGCAGCTTTCCTCCAAGACAGAAGATTTTAATCACTGAGGAAATTATTTCACAAGTTAGTATACCCAGTGTTGAAGTCTTGACTCATTAACTTGTTTTATTTTATGTGAAACATCGGGAGAAACAATTGAAAGTAGTAAAGATTTATTTGTAGTTCACACTTTAAAGTTTGTGCCTGATGGTCACGTGGCATTGTGCTTCTGGGCCTGTGTTGAGACGTTACATCATGCTGTAGAAGTTGCCATGGAGAAGAGCTTCTGGACAGAAGTTGGGGGTGGCGTGTTGAGAAGTCACAATAGCCATTATTTCTAAATGTGTTTATGGATTATGGTACCATAGATAGTCTTGATACAGTTGATTTTGTGGGTTAGACAGTTTTCCTGTGGAAAAGGAATGCTGTCTAACATGGTAAAGTGAGTGACATTGACAAGCCCCGAAACATACCCCCCCCAAAGATATCAGTCTATTATATGCAGACTATAAACTGAGGGTCATTAGGAAATAATAACAACACCTTGTGATGGAAATATTGATGTCATTGTATTACCAGAAGTGTTTAGAACACAAGTCCTTCCCTTGGAATGACAGAGTTTCAAAATGTCTATCCTTATCATTATGTGAACTTGGCCTTTGAAGTCTGATATTTTACAAAGTTCTTTATGTAAAGAAATCTGCGAGCCATAACCTTGAATAATTCTGTACTTTCCTGCTACTAAGGAGTTACTTTACATTAGGTGAGATTTCTTGAAATTAATTATTTGCATGAATAAAATGAATTAAATATTTATTCCAGGGCAAATAATAGTAAAATACTGTAGTAATATATTGAATGGGAAATCAAGAATCCAACAGATATTGAGGAAATTTTCAACATGAGATACCTGTAAAATAACCAGGTACTTGTAAAAACTATATAGCATATAAAATTTAAAATAATATTTTATAGATAAAATATGTATTTAAGTATATAAAATGCCTACATCTTTTGCCATTACAATCTTTAAAAAATTGAAAGTACATGTGGAAAAAAATCTGAAAATTAAAAAAAACAGAAAAGACATTTTAAAATACTTGGGAAGTAGCTGGGCATGGTATTGCACACCTTTAATTTCAGCACTCTGGAGGCAGAAGCAGGTGGATCTCTATGACTCTGAGACAAGCATGATCTACTTAGAAAGTTCTGGATTAACCAAGGTTACATAGAAAGACCTTGCCTCAGAAAAACCACAGCAAAAATACTTGGGAATCTTGAATCTTAATGAAAATTGTCGACAGGGTAACAAAAGTGAAAACTAATGGGAAAAAGCTAAAAAGTTTAAGAAAAAGGCAATAGCAAACAGTTCAATACACAGGTATACCTATAGACATGTATAACACAGACACACACACATACACTTGCACATATTACATATAGAACATCCATGTTTATACAGTTCTAAATACTTAGAATTTCAAAGGAAATGAGGCAGTCTTATTATCTTCAAACAGACTGACAGGTCATATGAACAATGCTTTAATTACATATAATATCTGTCTTACCTAGAGTTTCTATGGTTGTGATGAAACAACACCACCAAAGCAACTTGGGGAGGAATACGTTTATTTTTTTATTTCACTTACATTTCCATATTACTGTTCATCATTGAAAGAATTCAGGATAGAACCTCAAACAGGACAGGAATCTGGAGGCAGAAACTGATACATAGGCCTTGAAGGAGTGCTGTTTATTGATTTGTTCTCATGGCTTGCTAAACCTGTTTTCTCATAGAATCCAGGAACACCAGCCCAGGGACCACACTCTACACATACCATGGCCTGGGCCCTTTCTCATCAATCGCTAATTAAGAAAATGACATACAGATAAATCATCTGGAAATATTTTCTCAATTGAGGTTCCCTACTTTCAGATAACTCTAGTTTGTGTGTCAAGTTGAGAAAAGACTAGCCTTCATAGTATTATACTCATAGACAATATTATTCCTAAAATATATTGTACAAAGAATTGAGAGTTCTTATTATAATATATCTATAACAAATGACATTATCAGTGAAGTTAAATGACATACCTGGAATAGATAAAAGTTACATAAACATCCTTTCGTGTAAAATATTGGAAATTTTACACTAATGAAAACTTGGGTTAGAAGGAAATAACCTCATAGGATATAGGAAATTTGGTTCTGCATCAAAAGAATGGAAAATAGATTTCCAAGGATTTCAACAATCTCAAATTTTGATTGTAGGTTTTGAAGAGAATAGCCAACATAAATTGTGGCATTAAAGTGAAAGCCTCAATTATGGGTTAGAACATGAATGGAGCATTTCTTACTGTCAAGAAAACAAGTACAAACAGTCTAGAAGCCCACATGTTCAGGCTTCTTAGAGCATTATTTATTGAAGCAATATCATGAAAACAATACCAATCATGCATGAGGTTCCCCCTTAGTTATTCCTTTCAGAGTCTGTGCATTTGGAATTTTTAACAAGAGAGATACCAGACTTGGAAAAAAGACTCACACCTTTAATCCATAGGAATTTCAAGAAATAAAAATATTTAATCACCAGCTTTTCACCAGACGTCACCAGAGGTTTAATATATAGGATTATAACATAGCAGCACTCACTCAGGTCTGCCTCACCAGCTCAGCTGTCTCTGGAATGAACAGCATTTAAGGCCCCAGGTTTGTGACTACAACTTTGGAATTTAGAGAACTATGCCATTACCTCATTGATTGTGCTTAAAAGACCTTGGAGTAACGGAACAGTGGAGTCTATCCTTGCCATTGTTCTGAGAACATGACATCTGAAGTTCAGGATTCTGCAAAGTCCTTTACTAAAAGTCAGAGGCAAGAGAGCATCTTGGGCAATTCTGTGCATAATTCTTACTGAACAGTTTCATATATTCTGGACTATTTCTGCTTGAAATTTGTACTCAGACAATCATTTGTATAAATAAAATGTGCTAGTTATACATCCTAGGAAAAGTGATGTTTAAGATTGATTGTGTAGTACTTTTCTTCTAATTAGAATTTGCATCAATATGCACTCTATTGATCTTATACAATAATTGAGATATGCGAGCATTAGGAGAGTAAGTTGAAGAAGTGTTGATAAAGAGATAACAAAAGTAATTACCCAGAACTTGCAACGTATAATCAATAGATAATATATGAATTTTGTAAATTACAAAAAATTGTTTTATCACATCTAATTTATATACACAGAAAAAATGTTGTTAAGCAATACTTCAATGAGTATAAAATCACCACCATATTGATGTGAGGTATTTACCTCTATTTTTCATCATAAGTTTTTTAGTACTATCTGCTTTGTGGTTATATTAAAATGTACAAACAATGTTAATGTGACAAAAATTAAAATGTTAAGAGATAATCATTTAGCCAAACCATGGACGATGCAAATGTTTAAATTTTAATTTCTGTCTCTGTGTATATGATCACATGTGTTTTTCTATTGCTGTGATTTTTCCAACTGCATGATGCATTTTCTCATAAACTTATCAAAAAACATGTCTAGTTTTGTGTGTTCTACTTAATTTCTCTTTCCCATATTTCCCTCTGATGGTTGGCTTTAATGTCAATTTGCCACAAATTAAAATTACCTGTTTAGCGAAATTCAACTAAGTAATTGTCCTTATTAATTAAATTATTTGATGTGAGAAGACCCAGAGAAAATATGGGCAACACCATCTGGTTATGTCCTGGGTAAAAAGGACATGGCAAAATGATGGTTATCCACCTTTTGCTTTCATAGTTTTCCCTCTTGCCAGTGATATGATTTATCCTCTTACTGCTGCTACTGCTTCCTTTGAGGATGTCAGAACCTGCTTTTCTAGAGTAACATCATTAATTGAGGACAAGTGGTTCTTCAAGTAAAACTCTCCAGGTTTTAAGTAACAGATTGGGAATGCTACAGCACCCAACTTCATGGACTGAATAACTATCTAGTTGGATTTTCAACCTCTTCAGTGTGAGACAGTTGTTACTACTTCAGTTTATTACAATTAATACATGTATATATTCATTCTTGCTACTAAGTCTGTTTCTCAAAAGAACCTTGACTAATAGAATACCTGTGCTATATGTGGTAGCACGGACTCCTACATAGACTACAGCTATGGATTCAAGTGTAGACTGGTCAATGGGAAACCAATCTGAGAAGAAACAAATAACAGCACAACGTTTTTCTGTTTTGTTTTGTTTTTAGTTTGTTCCATGAGGAAATTTCCTAGCTATATGGACTTACTGCGCTTATATTAACTTCAGTCAATACATTCATCATGATTCTTGATTCTCTTAACTTCCACCTACTCTACTTCATTGTTTTAGCTGTAGTCTTTTTAGTTTGTTCCATGAGGAAATTTCCTAGGTATATGGACTTACTGCGCTTTTATTAACTTCAGTCAATACATTCATCGTGATTCTTGATTCTCTTAACTTCCACCTATACTACTTCATTGTTTTAGCTGTAGTCTCACTCTAATTATCAACTTTTTTTTCTGTACCTTTTCCACAAACTGTCAATGATACCTTAACTAGACTCTCCAATCTGAAATTCAAGTTCTGAAATCTTCAGTGAAACAAAACATGACATCCAATGATGGAAAACATGAGTGGGCTTTAGAACAGAAAAGTCTTAATCTGAAAATTAATTCAGAAAATTTTAAATTGAGTTGCTTTAATTACCTGACATTTAACTCATTTTGACAATAATCAGTAGTTTAGCTAATGGACATAAAAGACCATATCACAGTACCAGGAACATCACAGCTACTCAGTAATACTAAGAAAAAATGTATCATTTTATGTTATGAATTGCATTCTTCTCAAACTCTAATATACATACAGAAAACTTGAGATCTGATGAAAATAATGGATGTGTTTCAAGATAAATGAGGTAGGTTGTATGAGTCTGTGTTTCTAGCAGACATGCAGGTATTTGCCCATATCACTATTTCTTGACCTCAGAGTCAATGATCATTTTTGTACCAGCATACTAATGTGCCTTTATTCATTAATGTAAGGATTCAGTAGTGTGAAAATTCAGTTTTTAAAGATTTTATTTCATTATAATAATAATACTATAGTATATACAATAGACTTCTGATGTTATGTATTCAATTTATACTTTATACAATTTCATTAAATATTTTATGAAATAAGCATGTTTAGTTATTGCAACAACATAATTTAAGCCACTACTTTAGATGAAGAAGAGAATATCCAGGGTACCTGAATGACTTCTTCAAGTCTGTATTACCAAGGTGTAGAAGAACAATGATAGAGAACTGGATTTGGGTGAATTTCAAACATTTGAAAAGGGAGAGAAGAATGTCTAGAGTTGAAGCTGTTGGAAACATTCGACATCCCTTCCAGAAAAGATAATGTGTAATGTAGTCATTCCCAGGGCATCACTTGACCAAAAGAACATTTCCATAGGGCACAATACTTAGCTGTTGTCATCTGTTTAGAGGAATTTGAACTCTCCCTCTCCATATTTCCCCCTTTCCCCTCTCTCTGCCATTCTCTCTCTCTCTCCCCTCTCCCTCTCTCTTCTTCTTTTTCTCCCCTTCTCTCTCCCTCCCCCCCTCTCTCTCTGTGGTAGAATGGGGAGGATCATTCAATGTTGTGTGCTTTAATTTCACTATGGTTACAGAGAATCTCTGGTCCTGAACTGTGGCTGGCATCAATGCTCTGTTATCTATGTCTGTATAGGAATACGGGGAGTCTGTTTGCAGAGCATTTATCTGCCTCTCCTCTTTCCAATGATCATTCAGGGGTTTGCTTGGTCATGCCAGCTGGAGCTCAGTACATAAAATTCTGTTAATAAACATTTTCAGGCATTCAGTTACATGTCATTAAGTACACATGCTTTAGTGGCTGAAGTGAAATGAGGGGGTGCATTGAGCATGACTCTTTCTCTCTTTACAAGAAAGTAAAATTGAGAAGCATCAATTCTTCAAATTGTGATGATGCAACATGAACTGTGATATCATATCAGTCCAAATATATTCTCATTGAAATTAAATTTGTTTCTTTTCAAACACATGAAGTATGCTTTGCCAATCTCTAGCGACAGAAGCAAGGGACTTGGCTCTACAAAGCAGGTTAATAACTGGGCAAAAATGTATAACGGAAGTTACATGAAAAGATTAAATATGAGATGATGAGATAAAACTGACATATTGTTCATGCCGGGTCCACATTATCAAGTCACTCAGCCATTTTAGACCTTAGAATCTTATCTAACTAATAATGAGCAGAGTAGCATCAGTATTATTTTAATGTGGAACTGTGCAGTGCTACAACAGATCATTTCTCAATGCTTCAACAACATTCCCCCCCAAAAAAAAGACAATGATTAAAATGCCCCAAGATCAGAAACTGTTTGACTTTTTTTTTCTTATACTTATTCATTTATTGTGTGTGCATGTGTATGTCTCTCTCTCTGTGTGTTATATGTGTACACAGATGTTTCAGCCCAGACTTACATATGTGCTACAGATCAAGAGACCGGAGGACATTTTGCAGGAACCACTTTTTCACTCTCACCATGCTGTTCCTGGAGACTAAACTCCGGTCATAGCACTTGGCAACAAGCATCTTTACCTCCTGAGCCATCTCTCATGTGCCCAAATTTAACATTTTTTTTTAAATTAGTTGTTGGTTTCAATTTTCTATGTTTTCCTTTAGAAAAACAATTCTTTTATTATCATAAGATAGGTTTCAGAACAAGGGTTTGTTTGTGAGTATATATAATATTGATGTTCTGATTTTATTGACTCCAAGATTAGGGAAGCATTGAATGCACCACATATAAGAACTGTAGCACTATCAACAACCAATGCTGTTTTCTCCATCCCTCGTTACCTGTGCCTTCCCTCCTTCTGCAATACAACTTTTACAGCATATTTTATAAGCTCAGATGTGGTTTAGTTTTCTTTTAACTAAATTTATTCATTTATTTTGGGTTGCATGGATATTGGTGTATGTGTGTGTGTGTTGGACTGTGTGTGTGTGTGTGTGTATGTGTGTGGGTGTGGGTGTATGTGTGGGTATATGTGTGTGTGTGTTTAGTTAAAAAAATGTAGGGGTCTATTTGCTCCTTCTATTATGTGAGTTGTAGAGAATCAAGTGGTCAGATTTGGCAACAAGCACCTGTTAAGCTATCTTTTCAGCCCATATTTCTTGATTCCACATGCAACAGAACATTAGTTTTCTATGAAGGGTAAAATTTAGCAGAAATTTTTGAAGCTGGAAGACAGCTCATTGCCCTAATGAAGACATTGAGGTCTCTTATGCCTGTCTAATTTATGGCTACCGATTGGTTGTAATATTTTATTTACCTTTAATAACTTTGAAAAATCTTTCATACCATTGCAAGTCAACAGCATTCTAAAAATCGGCCCTACTGTTATATTGATGGCACACCCTGACTAGTTTTGTATCTTCAAGTTTTGGCTAAGATGTCATGATGTAACAGACTATGATGCCCTTAAAAAAATGTGATGACAACCTTTTACCGGGCAATTCCATTCTATATGTTCTCCTCACCTGAAACACATCTGAAGAAATGCCAAAGATCTAGTCAGTAGCTCTCCAGGCAGAGAGGCATTCTAAGTAGGATCAAATAGTCCTACTTTGATCTGGGCATCATTAAGGACTTGTAATCATTAAAGTCACCTATTGAATCACTCTTGCTCAGTGTTGACTAGTGTGGGATGCTGCAAAAGACCTCTTCAGCAGCCATGACCTTGTTTCTCACTGCACCATGTGTCCTCAGTACAAGAAATGTAGTAAGCCTTTAAGAAAATCATTCTCCCATGGATATCCAGCTCCTTGCACAGTGCTATATAAATCGTAAAACCCAATAAATGCTTGCTGAATTGATGGAATTGGCAACTCACTTACTTTATTCTAATTAAAATTTTCTCTCTAGTTGGAAAACGGCTTTTTATTGAACACATTTCAGAAAAAAAAAAATTTTAGACAAAGAAAATATAGCCACAAAATGAAGCCAGATCTTCCTTAGTTTGATGAGCACATTTTATTATCTACAGTTTGTTAGCAATTAAGTGCAAAAATATCTGAGTTTTGTAAAGATAGGGAGATTAAAGCAGGGCAGGCTCACCAACTTCATGTGAGGCTCTGCAGCTTCTAATGTGATTCAGATAAACTACTTTGCTGCTGGTTTTGTGTTTGTATAAAATATCTCAGGGCATATCCTTCTCTCAGAAGCATTTAGTAAGAGCAGTTTTTGAGAAAAGATACTATGGACATATTAACAAACTCTTATTCATCCAGAGAGGCTAGCCCACTTCAATCATCTTGCCTAAAGATCTCCATGTCAGCTTAGTTCCTAAATCTTGGAAGCTCATATATGTTTTGTCACAGCTGTGTATGAAATATTATGTAATTAAATTTTACATTACATCAGACCAACTGCATAATAAAATGTCATCTGGTTACTTTTGGTTTCCAAATGTGTTTTATAGCTAACTCCAAGAAAATACTACATGTGATTCATACCACAAATTGTTATGTAAGCATGTACCAGCATATTTATGGTATTATGCAGAATGCCAAATGATGTACTAAATTCAAATATGGACATGCTAATTTCCCTTGTGTTGACAATATGAAGTTCTAAGTATTATTCTTTCATCAGAATATATCCAGATTGTTACAGTCATGGAATACGCTTCTCCAAAATTTGCTTCTTTTCCTCTAATTTGCCTAATAATGAGCTCATTGGTCTTTCAAATATCAGTAGATAATAGCAAGAAATTAAAGATTTTAATATAGCTATATAAATATACCAACAAATTTTATTTTTCAGTTGCAGTAGAAGCATATATAGAAATGTTATGGAACAAACACTACCTACCAGCGTGATAGTATCTTTGGTAGTCTTTAATGGCAAACCCATTAGAAAATTGGTCCAAGTAAACAAATGGCATAGGTAGGTAAAAGATAACACTGTGGTGTGAATAGCATTTTAGGGAAAATATTAGCTCAGATAAGGTGCAATTGTTAGATGAAAGAGCTCCTTCACCTCATAATGAAAATCATGTGTTTGTCCAGGCATATGTGGTACAGTGGCAGATCATAGCCTTAGCATGCTCAAGGCTCTAGTTTCAAACAACAGAAAAAAGGAAATGAGCAAGAAAGTCAAAATGCTTTTCATTTATTATTTTATTGGAATTTTAAAATTATCTGGAAGAAAATAATGGTTTAATCATGTTTTTATTAGGTTCTCATCATTGAGTTATTTGCTTTATAAATATTTTCTAATTTTACTCTCACCAAACTCATTTCTGGTTGCTATTTTTATGTGTCTGTGTTATTGTTGTTTAGTTTTTCATTTATTTCTTGTTTCTGCCATTAAAAATGAATTTACAATAGATATCTAAATTATAAGATAGGTGTAATTATTTGGCATATTTGAAGATGATATATAAATACAAATTAAATGGACAAGGTATCAAAATTAAATATATGAGTTATTTGGATGAAAAATACTGTCTCATTTATTTGTTTAGCAACAGTACCATCATCTTCTTGAATATGCAGAAAGCGGTAGCCCTACAGGCGGTAATAGATTATTTGGAAGACCCTTACATACTCATTAGTTCTCCAGCACAGAGTGAAGAGAGGACCATGACTGGGTGTGATTTATAATACACATGTCTCTCCAGCAATTCAAATTCATGAAGGATGGTGATCCAATTGATCAAACTATTTAATCTGAGATAAACAACAACTTTTAATACATGCAGTATCAGAAAAGTTGTCTAATATATGTATTGATAAACCCAGAGCTTGGTATTTGGAAATTGTGGATTTTTCTTGTTTAATAAAGACAGGAACTTCTAGATTTGGAATAGTAGCCCTGGAAATGAAACCAATATTACAACCACATGTGATAGATATAAATGTTAAATAACCTACCTGAAAGAGTCAACCATAGATATTATATATATGTATATATATATGTATGTATATATGTACATTCACACATACATATACACTGAGTGTGTGTGTGTGAGAGAGAGAGAGACAGAGACAGAGACAGAGAGACAGAGAGAGAGAAAGACTGAGCGAGTAAGAAAGAAATAAAGAGAGAGACAGAAAGACTAACAGGACAGCTCTACTAATAGCAACATTAAAGCTTTTTTGTTTTGACTTCTTGGTTAGTTTTATTTTTTGTTTTTGTTTTGTTTGTTTGTTTGTTTTTTGTGTTTTTTTTTTTTGCCATAAAATAATCAGTGTTTAGGCTCATAATTTAAGCTTAGAACTTGATAATTTTGCCACGGTCCTTTAATGATTACATTTGTTCACTCCCACTTATTTGTTCAAATAAACAAACAAACAAACAAACAAATAAATAAATAGAAAACCATGATCTTAGTCCTTATGGTTGCCACTATAAAAGAAAGAGAACTCAAAAAGAAAAAACACATGCCCATCTTCTAAAGATAGCACATCCTAGTTCCTGGAGTGTGTTAAGAAAATTTACAAAGCCAGGTAGTGGTGGCATACACCTTTAATCCCAGCACTTGGGAGACAGAGGCAGGAGGAACTCAGTGAGTTCAAGAGCAGCCTGGTCTACAAAATGAGTTCCAGGACAGCCAGGACTGTTATACACATAAACCCTGTCTCGAAAACTACTCCCCTAAAAAAAAAGAAAGAAAGAAAATTTACAAAACAAACATTGAAGATACATATGTTGGCACGCATCTGTAATCCTATCACTAAGGAGGCTAGAGTTCATAGTTAAAGCTTCCAACCCCATGCCTAACAGTAATTTAGAAGCTATTCAAATAGAACTAAGGAAATATTCTAGAGAAATGTCATTTCAATATTCAAGTTTTGGCTTTGAGAAACACAAATTCATTCACAGAAGAAAAGGTATCTATAACAGTCCAATTAAAGCAATTCAATTGGTATATGGTAGCAATTTACATTACATTGCTATTTTTAATGAAGTCATTACCTACTGAGCACCAGCATGCAAATTATTTGATAATATAAAGCAGTAATTGTCTTATATTTTTATTTGAACAAGTTTAAAGAAATCAAGCAACTGTAAAAGCCGAAGACAATTTGAGACTTTCCATGGCAGATGAGAAGGCACATGAAGTATCTCCTGACTATCAGGCCTCATTTGTGATGTTCAATGAATATGGATTAGCAATTAACCATGGTGACACTCAAAGCTAAGATTAAATTATAGGAATAAATTTAGAATGGACAGTGTGGTACGCAGTCAGTATTGATCAGCTTGCAGAAAAGGATCTGGAAGATACTTTCAACTTGATATGGTGAGAGAATTCATGAACCAGTACTTTGTCCAAATATACAATGAACTATCATTAGATCTATTGGGAAATTGCTAAGGGAGCAATTAGGCCTGGGGCAGTTTCCAGAGGAGTCATATTTGTTTGGAAATTCAAAGAAAATAAAATCCATGTTCACAATCTCACAGGATTGTAATTTTATTTATAGTTCAGTGATCACCCTTTTCTCCCTGGCTTGTCATTTACTTATCAGTAACTGCCCATTGGACTATAGATTGCTTAAAACAACAACAAAACAGTGCTGTGTTTGGAACTCTACACACTCAATCCAGCACAGATCAAGAGGATAGTTAAATTGAATAAGGGATTTGACATTTTTACAGAAATTTGAAAAAATATGTATAGAATAGGTTTAATTCCCTCATTTTGTCAATATTTATATGAATTAAAATTTAGTAACCAAAGAAAATTACATGTAGGCTGACTTGTAAGCCATAAGATCAAGAGCAGGAGACATCCTTATGTTTTTTTTTTTTTTTTTTTTTTTTTTTTTTTTGGTTTTTCGAGACAGGGTTTCTCTGTGTAGCTTTGCGCCTTTCCTGGGACTCACTTGGTAGTCCAGGCTGGCCTCGAACTCACAGAGATCCGCCTACCTCTGCCTCCCGAGTGCTGGGATTAAAGGCGTGCGCCACCACCGCCCGGCCATCCTTATGTTCTTTACAAATTATCTCTGAGAAAATTGACTTTTCTTTGCTCATGGGAGGAACTTAAAGGTGAAACCTTATTTGTTCAATAGAAAAAAAGAAAGAAGAATCATATTTTATTATTTTACTTGGGAAAACATAATTAACAACACATACATTATTTTCACTAGTCTCAGGATATAGATAACCAACAACAGAATTCTAACAGACTATCTCATAAAACATCTGCGCTGCCTTCACTAAACATGGATGAAGAGGTGCTTCATATAAACTATGGATTATGTATTTCTTATAATTTATGGAGCTTACAGGATTTTTCATATAGTCCATGTAAAATCAGTTGTCCTTCTTCATCTGAATATAAGGATGTATGTATACACAGGGACAGATTTTTCTTTTGCAGGAATTGGGTTTTCTATATTTCCAGATGGCTTAAAGAGTAAAGATTGGTTTAAGACTGTGGGAAATGTAAAGATTTCCTGAGACAATCTCAAAACTGAAAATATTGTTATATTAGCTATTTTTCTCATTGCTGTTGCCAAATATCTGACACAGTGCTCACTCAGGGAATAAGGATTTATTCTATATCATGCTTTGCGCATACTTTCTATTGTGACTGGGAAGATGAACAGGAGAGAGGCGCTTGGCAATGACAGTCGCTGTATAAGACAAAAGACTGCTTGCTCACATCTCTGTGGTTAGAAAGCAGAGAAAAGAGCATGCTAATACTCAGGAGTTGTTTTCCGTTTCCCCTTTTTATTTATTGTAGGATTCTTGTGTTAGAGTGACACTACCCACCTAGAAACTGCCTTCATCAAGCAGTCACTCACCTATGTAAATGCCCTTTCACAGACACATCCACAGGTGTGCCTTATTAATGCCCTAGTTGTTCTTTTTAATTCAAATCAAGTTGAGGGTTTGAATTACCTAACATAGTCTTGGTATTAGCCAGGGAACTTCACCAACAATATATAAGCTCAGGATATTAAAGTCTTGTTATATACTCACTTTAGTGTCCTTGTCCACTTGAATGATGTTATAATAAAAATAATTCAGAGCGAATAGCTCTTAATATCCTCGGGTCTCTTTGCTTCAAAATGAAACAATGGAAAGATTCATTTCTTTCCATTAGTTATATATTAATAAGGATTGTAAAAAGATACAAAATTAATGACATACCTATACCACTCAAAAGATTGTGGATGCCCAGCAACTTCTCTGAATTGTTTGCAAACTAGAAAAAAAAATCTGTCAGAACCTGAATGCTGGAGAGCCAAAAGGACCAGTGTGTGGGGGCAGAAAAGGATGTACCAGTATCCCAGCTCTTAAAGACAGCAAATTCTCATTTCTATTGCTTTTTTATTATTATACTTAGATCTTCACTGGTTTAAATGACAACTACTCACATTGTTGAAAGGGCATTTTCATTGTGAATTAAAATGCTAATTGAATGGAAAAAATAGAAATTAAAAAGGAAGGACATGATTGCTCTTCTGGTGTAGGTTTATTGTAGACAACAGGGAGAGCATAGACAGAGGCAGGTATATCCAGAGAGTTCAGATTGAACAGATTGTCTAGACTAAGCTGGGCCATGTGAAGAGACAGGGGGAGGAGAGAGAAACAGTAGACAAAGAGGAGTGGCCTGCGCCAAGAGGGTAAAGGGTAAACCAAAAGGCCAGGTAACTGAAATGGGGGGATTATATAAGAAAGGGAACCTGGGAAAGGGTAACTCAGCCCCTGGGCTAGAGAAGTTTAGGATAGGGAGCAGCATATGCCAGCTATATGCTGTAACAAGTAGGGACTGAGGGATGCTGGGGAAAGCTGGCTGTCAGGTCCACTTTGATATGTTAATAGACACCCTAGTTAGCCATTTGTTCTGGGTTTGAGTACTAACACTAATATCTTCCAGACTATGGGACTTTGAAAGCATTGCCCAGTAATTATGGTTTACTCTCCAGATACGTAGGAGCTTACTTACAATGACACATAAAATTAACTACAATAAATAGGCTTTATTATTTTTATTGGTATTATAGTAACTCATTATTTAGAATGGAATTAGGATCACGTATAAACAAATGAATCGGACAATGGCATTGTTTCCTTTAAGTAATAATTTTAATGTATTAAACATAAACTAATAATCAAATATAGAAAGTTTTGTATAGTCTAAGAATTTTCCAACTAAACTTTGAACTAATTATCATTTCTTCACTGTTTTATTTTTCTATATATATTTTGAATTTTAAAGTAACACTAAGTTTTTGATTTCTGAGTATTGGAAGTGCTCTCTCTACAACAGAGAATTTCAAACCTTCAAGGATCTCCCACGTCCTATACATATTACACTGATTTCTCTTTATTGTTCCATTCTCCAGTCATTTAAGGTAAATTTATCCCAATGATTTTCTTAAGTAATCTTCATCAAATTGTATTTTGTTTATTAACACCATGCCAATTATTTCTCCCTGTCTGATTACAGATTTTTTACTAGCCTGTGTACTGACATTCTTTATTCAGAGGAAACCACATTATGAGGTCAGGAATAATATTTGTTTTATTAAATACCATGTATCAATTGCCTCTAAGAGTCTTTAACACGTATTAAGCTTTTAAAAAAAACACTTGCTTGATTTAATGAATAAGAAAGCAAATAAATCATTGTCTCATTTACTTAGCAAATACACTGTTAGAAAGATGCCTGAGGGCTGTTGTGAATCCAGTTCAAGACATGTACAATTTCATGTCAGTGACAGAAGTGTGAAAATGAAAATGCAGCTTCTACCAACTGTATTCTGCTCCCTTACCCAGAGATATACCTGAGTAAAAAAAAATGTGCTTGATTCACAAAACATAAAGTGCAAATTACTGTTCTTCTCTCTAGACTTATTTGTAAAGTGTTGTAATTCTGCTCTGATATAAAGAAAGCTTTCATTGCAATTGTCTTTATGCTTTGTTAATCTCTCCTATGAATGTATGTTACATGTTCTGTGCTCAGATAAATTTATATTAATTATTGATAGAAAAAACTGTCAGTCTTAAATGATGCTAAAGTTACTTTATCCTCTACTGCTGGCTCTTGTTTATTCTCTCTATGTAACATCCCTCCAGAAAATCAGATGCATGCTATGTTTGGGTAAAAATGCTCAGGGCAAAGAAAATAGCCTCCAGAGGTTCTCTGAGAATCTATGAGAAAAAGAAACCCACGAAAAACACATGTACAAAGAGTTAACACATTTTACAATGGACTAAGTGTCTCTTGGCTGAACACGGAGAGTCTGTCATAATTTCTAAAGGAATGAAGAAGAAAAAAATATATGCATGCCTGTTCCATGAGGTCTAATGCAAATTAATGACAGCTACTATTGTTGGAAGAACACTAGGTTTGAGGAAATCTCAGAAAGAATTATGTACAAAGAACTTATCTTCTAAAACAATGAGAATGATAAAAGGACTCAAGGACTCTGTATCAAAATATAGACATGGGGCACATATTACAGCATATATTTAATAAATATTTACTGAATGAGTATATCCATATGACTATTTTTAACCAAAGTAGTATAGAATTTGGTAACCAGCCATTCATTCATCCTCCCACCTATTCTTTTTATGTACTTATTTGACCATGTGATATTCTTTCGGAAAGCAACTTTAAGTAATATATTTGACACTATAAATTCTCATATTAGTAATTTCTTGTTTACAGCTTCTATGCAGCTTACATTTGGTAATAATTCATTGTATAATATACTACCTACTAAAAACATAATTAATGCAGGCCAATCCAGCCAGGAAAGCAGGTAGGCTCACTGCAGATCTTCATCTCTCCATCTGCTCTTCCAAATCCAATTCCCAAGTTTCATCCCCCAGCTCTGTAGCACACAACATGCTCTTTAGTCAGCCTTGCTTTTTCCATACTTTCATCTCTAGTGGATCATATAGACCTCCTCCTAAAACCTCCCTTCACCCCACTCATTGGTTTAACCCAACCATTAGCAGATATTCCCTGGGAACCTGTAGGCCACAATGGCCAAGGAAGCATGTAGGCTAACAGCATACCTTCATCTATCCTTCCTCTCCAAATTCAATCACCCAGGCTATTTCTAACTCTGTATGGAACCATTTGCTAGAGCCTCCCTTCCTCTCTGCCTCCATCTCTAGTTGAACATATCTTCCCCTCCAAAATTTCTTCCCTGGATGAATCTCTTTATCACGGCCCCCAATTCTAGCAGTTATTCTAAGAGAAGAAATCAACCAAGCATACCAGATAAGCAAGGAATCCAGAGAAGCCAGCAGGCAACGTTCAGATATTTAATCTTGCTTTGCTCCTCTATATCCAATCCTTGAGTTTCATCGCCTAGCTTTGTAGCAGGCTACTTGCTTCAGCCTCTCTTCACTTTCTGCCCCCATTCCCAGGAGACTAAGCCAATCCTTGTGGAGCATCTTGCTGTCTTCCCTCCTGCAGACCTCCCCATCCCCACCCACCAAGCCCATGCCCATTCTTAAATATCAGCTCCCAATACCTAGAAACATTTTACCTTGAACCCCCAGAAAACACACTAATCAGGATTCTAGAAGAATATCTTTCTAGACAACACACACTCTGGTAGGACAACAGAAAACAAGTAAAGAAATACCCAACAAAGACAAGACCTAGAATTACAATCTTCCCAAATCCAGATGCCTAGTACCAGCATAAAGACACAATCAATATCAACCAGGACAATGTCTTCACTAGACCCCCAGCAACCCTACCAAGCTAGGCTCTGAATATTGCAATAGCTGAAACACAAGACAAAAACATTAAATAGCCTATGTGAATATGATAGAAGTCCTTAAAGAAGAAATTAATTAATTCCTTAAGAAATCAATGAAAACACAAATAGTGGAAGGAAATGAATAAAGCAGTTCAAGACCTGAAAATAGAATTAGAAGTAATAAGGAAAATTCAAATTGAGTGAGATCCAGAAATGAAAAATTTAGGAATTCCAACAGGAAACTCAGAGGCAAGTCTCACCAACAGAATACAAGAGATGGAAGAGAGAACATCAATCACTGAGGGTATGATTCAGGAAATAGATATATCAGTCAAAGAAATTGTTAAATTTGAAATGAAAAAAAAAAAAAGAAAATTCCTGGTACAAAACATTCAGGAAATCTGAGACACCATAAAAGACAAATCTCAGAGTAATAGGACTAGAGAAAGGAGAGGAATCCCAGCTCAAAGTCCCAGAATATATTTTCAACAAAATTATAGAAGAAAAATTTTTCTAACCTAAAAAAGATGATGTCAAGGTACAAGAAGCAAACAGAACACCAAGTAGACTGAAGCAGAAAAGAATATGTCCTGGTACAAAGTTATCAAAACACTAAAGGTACAGAACAATGAAAGAATATTAGAAGTTGTAAAAAAAAAAAAAAAAGAACAAGTAACATATAAAGGCAGACCTATTGGAATTACACCTGACTTCACAATGGAGATTCTAAAAGCCAAAAGTGCCTAGAAAGATTTTCTACAAACTCTAAGAGAGCACAGATGTTAGTCAAGACTACCATAAACTTCCAAATACAATAATCACAGAAAATATATCATCCTATGATAAAACAAAATTTAAGCAACATATACCTACAAATACAGCCCTATAGAAAGTAATAAATATAAAAATTCAACTTAAAGAGCTTACCCACACCCATGAAACAAGAAGTAAATATTCTCAGGGCAGCAAATCAAAAGAGAAACACACACAGTACCACCACCACAATAATAACAACAACAAAATACAAGGAATCAACAAGTTCTGCTCATTGATATCTCAATATCTGTGGTCTCAATTCTGCAATAAACATATACAGACAAACAGAATGGATGGGAAAATTACTACTACTTCCAAGTGATACCCCTTAACATTAAGGATACACATCACCTCATGATAAAAGAATGAAAAAGATATTCTATATAAATGGCCCTAAGAAGTAAACCAGTGTGCTCATTTTAATATCTGATAGCATAGATTTCAAACTATACCTAATCAGTAGGGCTAGGGAAGGACACTAATACTTGTTAAAGGAAAAACATCCACCAGTAAGACATTGTCATTTTTAACATCTATTCCCCAAACACAAGGGCATCCAAGTTTATAAATGAAACACTATTTCATCTTAAGTCACATATTAACCCTCAGACAGATTCAATATCCCACTCTCACCAGTAGACAGGTCATCTAGACAAAATTTAAACAAAGAAATATGAGAAGTAAATGAAGTTATAAACCAAATGACCTAACAGATATTTACAGAACATTTTTACCAAAACACAAAAGAATATATCTTCTCATCACCTCATGGAACTTTCACCAAAATTGACAACATATTCAAAGTAAGCCTCATCAGATTTAAACCACTGCAGATTAAAACTGATTATCAACAAAAACAAATGACATAAAGCTTATAAACTCATGGAAACTGAACAACTCAGTACTGAATTAAAAATGGGCCAAGTCAAAATTAAGAAAGAAATTAAAAGCTATCTAGAACTGAATGAAAATGAATCACACAACACATCAAACTTTTTGTACACAATGAAGGCTGTTGTAAGGGGCCTTACATAGCACTAAATGCATACATTAAATAATTCGGATTATCTCATACTAGTAACTTAATTTTGAAATCTCTAGAAAAAAAGATGAAATTATATCCAAAAGGAACAGACAACAGGAAGTAAAAAAACTCAGGGATAAAAATCAATAAAGTAGAAACAACAACAAAAACCAAAAGTAAGAAAGGAAGGAGAAAAGGAAGGAAGGAAGGAAGGAAGGAAGAAAGGAAGGAGGAAAGGAAGGAAGGAAGTTAGGAAGGAAGGAAGGAAGGAAGGAAGGAAGGAAGGAAGGAAGGGGAAGAAAGGAAGGAAGGAAGGAAGGAAGGGGAAGAAAGGAAGGAAGGAAGGGAAGAAAGGAAGGAAGGAAGGAAGGGGAAGAAAGGAAGGAAGGAAGGAAGGAAGGAAGGAAGGAAGGAAGGAAGGAAAGAAGGAAGGAAGGAAGAA
This sequence comes from Peromyscus leucopus, assembly GCF_004664715.2. Taxonomy (NCBI): domain Eukaryota; kingdom Metazoa; phylum Chordata; class Mammalia; order Rodentia; family Cricetidae; genus Peromyscus; species Peromyscus leucopus. Next base: position 102,592,064 of record NC_051067.1, on the reverse strand, counting down.
AGGAAGGAAGGAAAGAAGGAAGGAAGGAAGGAAGAGGAGGAAAGGAAGAAAGGAAATGAAAAAATAGAAATCAACCAGGAATAAAGAATTAGTTCTTGAGAAAATCAATAATATTGACATATCTTATCTACATTACCTAAAAGGTGGAGAGAGAATATCCACACAAAATTAGAATGAAAGGGGGAATATAACTACAGATACCAAGGATCCTAAGAATCATGAGGATATACTTCAAAAACCAGTACTCCAACAAACAGGGAAATCTGAAATAATTGAATAATTTTCTCCATAAATGTAACTTAACAAAATGAAAACATGATAACATAAGCAATTTAAACAGACCTATTACACCTAGTAAAATAGGAGTAACTAAATGTCTCCCATACCCCCACCAAAGAAAAGCACACAGTCATATGGTTTTAGCACAGAATTGTACCTGACTTTCAAAAAAGAGTTAATGCCAACACTCCTCAAATTATTCCACAAAATAGAAACAGAAGGTACATTGCTGCTTTGTTTTGTGAGCCACAATTACCCAGATACACAAACCACATAAGGACCCAACAAAGAAAAAGTACAGACCAATTTCCCTTATGAAAATAAAAAAATTCTCAATAAAATCCTTGCAAGCAAAATCCAAGAACACATAAAAATATCATCCAATGTGATCAAATTTTGATATGATCACATTGGATATTCATATGTTGAACCATTTCTGCTTCATATCAATGATACAGAGATGGTTCAACATATGTAAATCAAAAACTACAATCCACCATATAAACAAACTGAAATAAAGAAACCACATGATCATCTCTCATTAGATCAGAAAAGGCCTTTGGCAAAATCCAACAGTCCTTAGTGATAAAAGTCCTGGAGAAATAAGGATACAAGGGCCACCCATCAAAAGGCGATTCACAGCAAACACTGAGCCAAAATCAACTTAAGTGAAGAGAAACTCAAAGCAGTTCCACCAAAATGAGGAACAAGAAGACAACATTGTCTACTCTTTTCATATTTATTCAGTAGCTTAAGAAGTCTTGGCTACAGCAATAAGACAACAGAAAGATCCAGTGATTTAAACTGGAAAGCAAGATTATTTGTGAATAGTATTATAATATATATGTGACCCTAAAAATTTCACCAGGAAACTCTTACAGCTGATAAATCCTTCATCAAAGTAGCTGGACACAAAATTAACTCAAAAAGTCAGTAGCCCTCCTATATAAAATTAACAAACAGACTCAGGAAGAAATCAAGGAAACACCTTTCACAAAGCCTCAAATAATTTAAAATATCTTAGGATAACTATAACAAAATGAATAAAAGACTTGTATTTTTTATGTGTGGTTATTAGCTTTTAATTCAATGATAATCAAGCTATCATTCATAAATCCGCAGATTTCTGGTCTGAGGGCAGTGGAGAAGATACATCTGGTAGGAAATACAAAAGGCATCTATGGATGAATGAGTGTTATCTGGAATAGGAAGAGCAAGTGGAAATTGAGAAGAAAGATGGAGATGAAGTGGTGAATAAAGGAGAGGCAGCTAAAATTAAGGGCCACTTGAGGGTAGTATGGTAACAATATAATAGAAGCTTCCTAAAATAGGAAGGAGATCTAAATAAATTTCAAATAATTGGGGATCCAGAGCCTCAACTTACCATCTTTTGTCACCAAATGAAGCTTCTAGTAATGGAATTGTGTTACAATAATTAAGCTGTTGGTCAAAGGGGTCACATGGTAACCCTTTGCTCTCCAGAAACTGACAGCAAGGCCTCAATTCCAAAAAGAATACCTACACAATTGGTTGAACACAAAGAATTGGGCTGGTGCCTACATAGAGCCTTCACCCATATGTAGCAGGAATCTTCAAAGTTCTTATTAATAAAGTCAAACCCAAGTCCAGTTATTGGGGTCAATGCTGGTAGATCAGAGAGACAGAACAAGCCACAGCTATCTCACCTCGCCGGATCCTCAGCTGGTCTTGTCTCCTCAGACTGGAGGCCTCTGAGTCCTCATCCGGAATGGGTCTCAACTGAACTGCTGCTCGAAAGCCTGAAGCTTAACCAGCCACATGCTTAACCAGCCAAATGCTTAACCAACCAAAAGCTTCTAGTTTCTGGTCCTCACACCTTATATACCTTTCTGCTTTCTACCATCACTCCCTAGGATTAAAGGCTTGCTTTCTGGGATTAAAGGCATGAGTCACCATGCCTGGCTGTTTCCAATGTGGTCTTGAACTCACAGAGATCCCAGATGGATTTCTGCCTCTGGAATGCTAGGATTAAAGGCATGTGCTATCACTGCCTAACTAGTGGCTTTTCTGTTCTCTGACCCCAGATAAGTTTATTAAGGTACACAATATTTTGGGGAACACAATACTACCACACCCATATGCTGTAGTTTCTGTGGTATGGGAAGGTACTCTTCACAGGACCAAAGAGGAAACTTAAACATCATCCCAGACATAAACCCTTTGATCTACAATAGTGTACTGCCTACAGCAAATGCTAGTCCACCAGTGACACACAACTTGTGGGAGTAACAATCAATATCTGATTTGCCCTAAGGCCCATTCCACAAGAAAGAGCCCATTACACCTACATTCATGGTGACCAACAACTTGAGACTAATTAGCTTGGGGACCTAAGGTAAAATCAAATACTAGTGTTTAAAAAAGAAGTAGCAATTAAATGGCTCCTACTGACATTCTTCTCTACCAGAGAGAAAGAGACATTGGAACACTCAGTTCTAAATGGGAAATAACCACCAAATCCTTCTCCTCAAGGATCAGTGAACCCAGAGGAAGTGGAGGGGAAACAGCATAAGAGTCAGAGGGCATGGAGGACATGAAGAAATCAAGATTCTCTTAGTCAAAATGATCTAGGCAAATATGACGTCACAGACGGAGGCAATCATGCATAGGGCCTGGATGAGTCTGCAGCAGATGGGCTTTTAAAACCTAAAGAAGTTGACACATATCTCTATCACTAACCTAAAAGCAATATCCAATTGATAATCACTTAAAAATGAAATTTATTTTCATCCAAGGGAGATTCATTGGGGTGACAAACTACTCTTAAGCATAGGCTACATGCTCAGTAGTAGTAGATGGCCAGCAGAAAAGGAACTTAAGAATTTTTAGAGGTTCCATGATTCATAATGTCATGTGAGGGCTTTTCATTTTTCTGTTCTTGTTTCTTTTTCTCTTTTTAATTTTATTCCTTTTTTGTTTTACTTATATGTATTTTTTCTTCTTTCCTTTTACACCCGGTACTTTGTGTATATATTATATGTCCTGTTTTTAAGGGAATGAATGGGTCTCTGTTTCTTGTGCCTTGTCTTGGACTTCTTTCTTCTTATTTGTTTTGTCCAATTCTGATGTGTTAGTTTTTGTTCCATATTATTTTATTATTATCCCTTAGATGCATTTTTATTTTCTAAGAGACAGAAAGAGGGATGGATCTGTATGGGAGGAGAGGTGGTAAGGAAATGGGAGTAATAGACAGAAATGAACAATAATCAGAATATATTATGTGAGAAAAAATTCCCTTTTCAATAAAAGGGGAAAATAACAAATAGACTTGTTTTTAGCCTTGCTTTCCTTTTAGATGTGTTGAACATCTATTTGGTGTATTTGGAAAATTTTACACATTATTTATTAGAGTTAATTGTATGGAATATTAATCATAAATAATAAAATCTTTACAATAAAATATGTGGTCAAAAAACCCAAATCAATGCATGCACTTATGTGTTCCATCATCTGTACTAGAGATACATTTATACACAAAAAAATATTTGAAATTTGAATATGATCACATAAAAGGGAATTATGTGTCATGCAAAGAAGGTAAAAGATTGCTCTGTCTAAAGCTAGACTTACCAAAGAGTAAGCAGAGAAACAAATGTGATTCTTTGCCTTTGAATAGGTCATTTCAGTAAGACATTTTTATTTCTTTAATAAATATGTAAATATGTATATATTATTATAGCAACAAAAAGATAGTTTACCTCACTAACATCCTTAAAATAAGTGAGAGACAACTGTCCATTTCTCTAATTTTATACATGAGGAATTACATCAATCTTCTAGGTGAGGAAGCTAGCAGGATTAAACTTAGTACTATTTATGGTCCATGCTTGCTATTCTTCTCACTTTGTGCTAGCTTTTTCATTCTTTGTTCTTGAAATCAAAGAGAGAGAGAGAGAGAGAGAAAGAGAAAGAGAGAGAGAGAGAGAGAGAGAGAGAGAGAGAGAGAGAGAGAGAGAGACTAGAAATATGGGTACTACAGAAATAAATTTAGTATTTAAAATGATGCAAGAGGAAGATTTTTGAGAACAACTGCATGGGAGGAAGAAGCAGCAAGGTGTTTATCAGTTCACTGATGAGTGTTACTTCAACAAGAGTGCTCTAACATCTGGGCAGAAAGTTATATATAATAAATATAATATGTCATATATTATATTATATGTATGGTGTAATTAATAAGAAAATTAAATTAAAAGGGAAAATCTGAAATTTGAACCAAAGCAACAACAACATGTAAGAATAATTTTTAAAATCTACATACACACATTTGAGAACATCTTTGCTTTTATTTTTCATACTTAGCTCTATGATAAGAATTACATTGACAGTACTTGGAACATCACAGACTATTTACTTAATTTATTTGCTGATTCAGGTATTAATTCAGAGCAAAAATGTTTGGACTAATCATGCAGGAGTAGAATCTCCATACCTGATCTAAAGGAGATGGAATAAATATATTCTATTTTTTTCAATGAAACCTTTGAGACAAGAAAGTTTAACTATACAACTATTATGTTCATTCATTTATAATATGGGAAAATATTATTTTACAGTTAAACTGAGTAGAGATGAGCAGGTAGAAAAGATATAAGGACCTTACTTCTCTATGACACAGTAGCCAAATTACCTTGTAATGTGAGAATCTTGAACTTAAGAAACTACAGTAGTATTATTTCCAGGAAAGAATTTTGATAAAATAATCACTTCAAAATGTATTTTTATATTTGAGAATTAGTATAAAAAGTAATCAAATTCATTATGACATTTGTTTATTTCTTAAGGATCTGAGTGTAGTGGGTAGCCATTCCAGCTTGGATCTGGAAGTTCCAACCCCCATTGAGACTCTGGCAACTGTCACGCCTACGAGGCAGGGCGAGGGGAGGCGCCTGAAGACTGGAGAGCTGGATGGGCCAGCTCTCTCTGTGTGTGCTCTCTCTGTGCCGGGATGCTGAAAATAGATTTATCTTAATCAATGCTGGTTTTCTGGGAAATTCAAAGAGATAGGTTCTCTCTCTGACAGTTTCATTCATATTTAATGGATTGTATTCATTTTCATTAGACTATGACCTTTGCATGATAAACATGATTCACTGCATTTAGTTATACCTCATCCCCTCCCCTTATTTCTCTCTCATATATTCCCATGACCCTCTGTCTTGTCCTTTCTTTCCAGTTAAATACTCCCCCAACTCTTTCATCCCACATTATCCCAGTACCCTCTCTTTTCTCTCATCCATTAAAACTCTTCCTTTTCTCTTATAGTCCTTCCTTATTTTATGACCGTGGTGTGTGTGTGTGTGTGTGTGATTTTACATTTAGGGTCCTCATATTAATGGAAGCATGAAAACATTGGTCTTTCTGAGTCTAGTAAAACATAGCCAACAAGGATAATAAATTGCATCCATTTTTCCACAAATGTCATGATTTATTTTTTTTTTCTAGCTGAGTTTTATTCTCTATGTGAACCATATTTTAATTCTCCATTCATCTGTTGGTAGACACTCAGAGTAATATCTTATGGCTTCCATGTGAATTTTAGGGTCTTTTTAACTCTATGATAATTGCCATGCTGGCCTTTCATGTGATAGATAGGCATCACGGCTAGCATAGGCATATTGGTTGCCTCACTCTTCTGGAAGCTTGCCTGGTGCCTACTGTGTAGCAGGAATCTTAAAAGTTCTTATTAATAAAATAAAACCTGAGGCCAGTTATTGGGCTGAACACTGGAAGGTCAGAGAGACAGAACAAGCCACAGCTAACCTCACCTGGCTAATTTCTCAGCTGATCTTGTTTCCTCAGACTGGAAGCCTCTATGTCCTCATATCCAAATGGCTCTCAGCTGAACTGTGCTGCTAGAAGCCTGAAAGCTTAAACAGCCAAATGCTTAACTAGCCAAATGCTGTTAGTTTCTGGTCCTCACACCTTATATACCTTTCTGCTTTCTACTACCACTCCCTGCGATTAAAGGCTCACTTTCTGGGATTAAAGGCATGTGTCACCATTCCTGGCCATTTCCAGTGTGGCCTTGAACTCACAGAGATCCAGAGGGATTTCTACCTCTGGAGTGCTAGGATTAAAGGTGTGAGTGCCACCATTTTCTAGCCTTTGTATATAGTGGCTGTTCTGTCTCTGACACCAGATAAGTTTATTAGGGTGCACAATATTTTGGGGAACACAAGACCACCACACTACTGGCTCCAAGAAAGCTAATTATCATGGAGAAGGTATTCAGTTCTGTTATAGCTCAGTGTTCTCTGAGTCCTGTTTATAAAGTGGATACATCTACAAAATGGATGTTCTTCCCCATGGGAGGCCTTGACTTCTTGCCGGGGTGCGGGATTAGGAATTGGTTGGGAGTGGGGATCTGGGGGGTAGGAGGAGGGAAGAGTGGTATCTTTGATTGGTGTGTAAAATGAATGAAAACATTATCTTTTTTTTAAATTTATTTTTTTCCTTTTTTTTTATTTTACAATACTATTCACTTCTACATAATAGCCACAGATTCCCTTGTGCTCTCCATTCCTGACCCCCTCCCCTTCCCCCCAGCCCACCCCCAATTCCCACCTTCTCCACTTCTCCACATCAAGGTCTCCCCCGAGGACTGGGATCGACCTGATAGACTCAGTCCAGGCAGGTCTAGTCCCCTCCTCCCAGATTGAGCCAAGCGTCCCTGCATAAGTCCCAGGTTTCAAACAGCTAACTCATGCAACGAGCCCAGGACCTGGTACCACTGCCTAGATGCCTCCCAAACAGATCAAGCCAATCAATTGTCTCACCTATTCAGAGGGCCTGATCCAATTGGGGGCTCCTCAGCCTTTGGTTCATAGTTCATGTGTTTCCATTCATTTGGTTATTTGTCCCTGTGCTTTATCCAACCTTGAAAACATTATCTTAATAAAAAAAAAAAAAGAATCAGAGTTTGTGTCACCTAGTAATATCAGAAGCTACATACATAAACTGTCACCAGCATGACTGTTCAAATGTGAGCCAGAGAAAGATGACACCAATGGATATGCCAAAGTGGATGAGGAAAAACACATGAGTCTCCAACCCTACAGAGAAAACTATAGGTAACTAGAAAAGCTGTGAGCAGGAGAGGTAGTTTTCCTCAGGAAAGAGAACAACACCTGGTATCCCAATGACAAACAGCCAGCCCTGAAAACATACAAACAAGTCATATTCTATGGACTGAGAAACTCACAATTAGGAACATACATGATTATACATATACATATATATATATATATATATATATATATATGCATGCAATATCAATTAGTCATGAAAGCAGCAATAAGTTCAAAGGAGAGTGGGAAAGGGTTTGTGGAACGGTTTAGAAGGAGGAAAAGCAAGAGGGAAATATAATTATAACATAGTCTCAAAGTACAATAGAAAATTAATTCCATATATTGTTCTTAGACTCACTTTAACTAATTGCAGTCATCACATTTATCATTTTTGAGTGTCAATTGTTTCTGATTCTGAGTTGTTCTTGTTTTCTAAGATCTTGAGTGCATTATTAAGTTGTTCATTTCTGATCATTCTTATTGTTTAACATAAGCACTGATATCTACAATGTTTTCTCTTAAAATGACCTAAACTGTATCCCAAGGTCACAGTAAGTTTGATTTAATTTTCATTTGATTGTAGACATTTGTAAATATCCAACTTCAGTATTTCAGTGTCCTACTGGTCATTTAAGAAGACTGTGTTCATGCTGAACTTATTTGTGTCGTTGTAGTCCTTTCTCTGTTATTGGTTTAAAATTTTATTCTAGTCTGCTCTGATAAGATGCAATAGATTGTTCTGTACTTTGTGTATTTGGTTTGAATTTCTTTGTGGCCTAGAGTGTAATCTTGTTTAAGTAAGTTTCCAGAAGGATGCTGAGAACATGTATTTAGTACATGTTAGATGGAATATCATATATATATAATATATATATATATATATAATATATATATATATTTGTTGTCTAGTCTATATTTGCTAGAAATTAACTCACTTCTGGTTTATTTGAATTTGATTGACCTATAGAAGTATGAAAAAGGGATATGAAAATCAAGGAATATTATCAGGATATTCTTGGCTTACATGTTTATTTGTGTTTGTTTTATGAGATCTTCAAGCTGTGTTTTGGGGATATATATATATAATACTTATATATTCTTGATCAAATGATCATTTTATCAATATGTAATGGTTTTATTATCTCTTTCAATTTTATTTTGAGACCTATTTTATCTGGTCAGCATACCTGAGACACACTGTTTTTATCTTCCTTTTTATAGAATATCATCAATACTTTGACTCAGTCCCTGAGTGTCTTTAATTTTGTGTGGAATCATAATGAGAGTGAGAAAAAATGATGGAATTTAGTAGGGTGGGGAAATGGGGAGAATCTGGATAGATTTGGGAGAAGAAAACTACAATAAGAAAAAATATTGTTAAATATACATTAAAATTAAATTTTAATTAAAATTAAAAAAGGAAAAACAACCCTCCCCCCAAAATATGGTGAATTGTGTTTCTTGGATTCAACTGTCAGTTTGATCTTTCATGACAGTCAGCCAGTCTACACCTCACTGCTGCAGAACTGCGACCATTTACATTTAGTGTAATTATTGAGAGGTATTTATTAATTCATGTAATTATACTGCATGGTTCCATTATGATTTGTTCATTTTTCTCATTCATAATAATATTAGGAGTTTCTCTGTTTTTTTTATTTTGTACATGATAAATTCCTTCTTATCTTTTTTTATTTGTCTCATGATATTTATTCTTTTGTGTTCTTGAGTTAATCTCTATTTTCTTTCTGTTTATAGCATTTTCAAAGTAACTCTTGGAGCATTGGCTTGGTGGGTTTAAAATGATTTAGTTTAAGCTTGTCTTTCAATGTTATTATTTCTCTGTCAACTTTAATAGATAGCTTGGCCGTACATAGCAATCTTGTTCAGCAGCTACTTATTTTGAAGACTTTAACTATATCATGCCATTACTTCCTGGTATGTATGGTTCCTGATGAAAGATTTCATGTTATTTTGATTTGTTTGCATTTGTGGGTCACTTGACATTTTTCCCTTACAGCTTTTCATATGTTTCTTTGATTTGTATATTTGATATCTTGACTGTAAATGTCATGGAGAAATTCTGTTATGGTCAGGTCTCTTTGAGGTTATAAATGCTTCTTGTTTTTGTATTTCGCTTTCTTTAGGTTTTGGAATTTATCTGATATAATTTCTTTAATATAGTCTGTAAATCTTTTCTTTGTATTAGTTCCTTACTCTACTCATTGATTCTTAACTTTTGTCTCTTGAGCACATCCCAGAACTCTCAGATATCATGTTCATGATCATTTTCTTTTCAAGATTGATGTGTGAATGTAGTATCAGATGTGCTTTTCTTCTTTTATATTATCCTAGTGTTTATCAAATCTGTTTTTGATACTTTCTACCACCTTTTAATTTGATTCATTTAAATTTACATTTCTAAAACTTCTATTAATTTATACAATTTTATTTTTTTATTGATCTACCAAGTTGCTGACTTTTTCATTCATGTGACTTAGAGTCTCCTATAATTTGCTGACTATTTTCTTCTGTGCTGTTGACTTCTAAGTTCAGAATGGAATTCTCACAATTGTTTGTATCCTCTTTTTTGGTGTTGTTTATTTTACCAGGAAACTTATAATTCTTCACTCAGAATTTATTTTTGCACTAGTTGAGGAATTAGGCTTTTTTGGAAAGAAAAGGTCATTTTATTTTTTAATATTTCTTTTGTTTCTGTGTTCTGATTTATACAGCTTAGTCTAGATATTTCTTCCCATTTTTTTTGAGGAGTTTATTGTTGCATTGCCAACTCTTGAAAGTTCAATCCATGATACTACTCAATAAAGAGAACACTGACTGATTTGGCAATATAAATGTCAATCTGGACAAGATGTATAGACACTCTACACATGACACTCTACACATGTATAGACACTCTACACATGTATAGACTCTACACATATATAGACACTCTACACATGTATAGACACATGTATAGACACTCTACACATTTATAACACTCTACACTCAATAAAGAGAAAACATACTGATTTGACAATACAAAGTCAATTCATACAAGATGTACAGACATACTTAAAATATATGAAAGCCCACTAACACATCACCAATAACAATAAAACAAAATAAAAAAATTAAGCTGATATACATTGTGCTATGAAATTAAAAATTATTTAGGGTAAATGGTAAATGAATTAAATAATGAAAGGAGGAAGAATAAGAGAAAAATAGGAAAGAAGCAAGGCTAAATAAAAGACAGGAAAATAAGGAATGGAGAAAAATGTGATGCACAATAAGAGAACAACCCAAGAAAAGTTACTTATTATGAAGTTGAAATCAGTATTAGTCAAATACAAGGAAGATCATTAAGAATAAAACTATACAGTTTTAAAAAAGATAAAGTCAAAATACTATTAAAAGCAGAAAGAGGATCAAAGGAGGAAATAAAGATGGGAGAAAAGAAAAAAAGTAGAAAATAAAATATTTACCTAAAAATGAACAACACCATGTCAACATAATTAGCTGAATGTATGAGGGGGAATACCAAAACATTTTTAACACAATTTTTATTGATTCTTTGGGAATTTCACATCATGCATCTCAATTCCACTAGTGAAGATTGCACTCTTATTCTGAAGCTTAGCCTGCCTGTCCTGCCCACTTACCTGATTTTAGAACCAAAGTAGATTCTGTTTCCCTTTCCCATCCTAGGAGCTGAACTGTAGAAGCTTGTTCTTACTTCTTATCAGTACTTCAGCTGACTTTTTCCTTGTACTTTTCAGATGTCCTTTCCCTTCTTTTGGGTGCTTCTGTACCTTTTTGTCCTTTCGAAACAGTCCTTTTTTTGCTCATTCTGATTCTCCTTTTACAAGTCCCACAGAAACTGTCATATTACCTTGAAGTCTTCTAAGGCATGTGTTGGAAAATTAGATTTAATACAAAATAAAGGTAGAGAAATGCAAACATTCACTTTTTTCCATCAGCTTTTTCCTTTTTATTTAATATTTTTATTTTATAATTAACTTAATTTCACATATCATCCACGAATTCCCCCATCCTCCCTCCTCCCACCCTCCAGCCCTCCCCCACATCCACCCCCCATTCCCACCTCCTCCAAGGCAAGGTCTTCCCTGGTGAGTCAGCCCAGCCTGGTATACTCAGCAGAGGCAGGTCCAGTCTCCTCCCCACACCAAAGCTGATGCAAAAATACTCAATAAAATACTGGCAAACAGACTCCAAGAACACATCAAAACAATTATCCACCTTGATCAAGTAGGCTTCATCCTAGGGATGCAAGAATGGTTCAACATACGAAAGTCTGTCAATGTAATACGCCATATAAACAAACTGAAAGAAAAAAAAACACATGATCATTTCACTAAACATTCATTTTTTAAAGGGGTGAGTAAAAGGAAAAGGAACAACACAAAAAAGAAATAAACAAGGAAGAAAACTCTGCATGACCACTTTCTTGTTTTTAACTAAATACCATAAAACATAAAGCATGAATAGCTTCAAAAGTTCTTTTTTTTTTTTTTTTTTAAATCAACAGTAAAAGAAAGATCAAACTGCTTGAATGCCTTCTATGATATTCAGGACATGTTACATGCTGTCTTTCTCAGCCTTTAAATTCCCATACACAGTTACTGTCAACTCTTGTCATTTCTTCTACAATCAGTTCCTCAAGCATCAGTAAACTGATAAAGATGTTAATCTCTTTTGTACCCAGCTGGTAGATAAATTGATTGAATCAAAAGTGACAAGGCCATAAAAAAAAGCCTGATTTTCATTGTTGGCTCCGGCAGCAAATCTAAAGATAATATAACTCACAAATATTTTGAGGGCTGTAACTATGTCAAAATCCATACTAACTTCCATTAAATCAAATGTGATGACATCTGATATCTTTTTAACATCATGCTTCGTGCTTCATGCCAATTCATATTTGTCTCCCATTTTTTTGTTATTTCATCCTTTTTTGAATTAAGAACCATCAAAAAGCAAGCAATGTAAAGTCTTTGAAACTTAAAAAACAAATGATGTAATGTAAGCAGTTGTTTGTAGCAAAAATCCAGATTCATATAGGAACCATTTCCAAAAACAGACAATATTCATAATTGAGATTAGGATCTAAAGGCTGAGTAAAGTCCTGACCATTGTGGTTTTCTCGATGTAATAGTAGGTCTAAGCTAAACATGTGCTAGCGAAGCTAGTTCAGAATATCCCATGGTCCTGAGATATGGATGCTGAAAATGAAGTAGCCTGTCCCATTTATGAAGTGATGTCTTGGCCGTGTTTAAATCTTTATGATTCCATTTACATTATTCATTTTATTTCTTGGGATTATAATATAATTGCATCATTTTTTCCTGGCCTTTTCTCCTTCCAAACTCTCCCAGGTACCCCCTTTGTCCTTTTTCAAATTCATGGGCACATTTTTCATTGATTATTTTTACACACACACACACACACACACACACACACACACACACACACACACAGATATATATATATATATATATATATATATATATATATATATATATATATATACATGTACTCCTAAATACCTTTAAAAAAAACACTTTCAGACTGAAGAATGAGTGAATGGGAAAGTTAGTGAATAAAATGCAAATAAAGAACTGAAGATCAGTGCTCTTTAAATATATCCCAAACCCATAATTTCTATTTCTAACATCATTTCTACTCATGGACTTTGATTATTTTTTCCTGGAAGCATGTTTGTTTTCTAAATAGATCTGACTTTTGTGCTATGATTTCATTTTCTACATGCTCTAAAGATCAACTCTATGAAGTGCTTATTAAAATTCTAGACATGCTAGTGTGAGTCTCAAAATGTACACATTGTAGTAAAAGTAACTGACTTTCTATACAGACTGATAATGGACATATTGATCAGTATTTAAAAATGTATTGTAACCCTAATGCTAACCCTAGCCTTATCACCCATAACGCTAGCCAAACTTGGTTTCAACAAGGCCCTTAACCAAAACCACCAATTTTTCATTATTTTCTAATATTTCCTTGATTTAAAAAAAAAAATTAGTTCTCTAGACTCACTTGAAGTTCCTGTTAAGTGACTCAAGGGAAACAAATTACATTGTTGGGCATGATTGCAATCTGCTCAGAGTTGATTATGCAAAATTGGCAGCATATGGTATCACGCACATCTTCAGGCAATGTTCTTTGGTTTGGTGTTCAGACTCAGGAGGTGTTGAGATTCAAGGTGGGAAACTTTACAGTTGCTAAAAAGTTCAGTTCAAATTCTGTCAACATGGGGTAGAGACTCTTTGGAGCATATGAAATGTGACAAGACAGTCACAAGATTTTGATTAATACTCATGTTTCAAAGTTGTCATTTAAATGGCTGACAAGCACTGGGCAGTTACTTTTTCTTCTAAAGATAGCCTAAATTAATATACATAAAATACGTTATCTAGTTTTAAGATGTTTATAATTATTGTTTATAACTTTGGATAAATTATAGTGCATATCCAAACAAAGGTTAAGTGGAAAAAACTTTAAATATTAAATATCTTTTTCAAAATCATATAAAGACCAGTGTGAAGAATAGATTATTTTTCAATCTCAGGTCTTGCTATGAAGATGTCTGAATTATACAACATTTGTTAGTGAGACTGATAGTTCTAATATTTTCAGGTTGAGAAACTTGTTCTATCTTTTGAGAAGATAGGCTTGATTATTTACTTATTTAAAAATATATGATAAAAATATTTTGAATCATTGTTATTATGGGACTGTTTTGATCCATGCGTATGTTTCTAAGAAATGATAAGAAACTATTAACTGTAATGATCAGGGACTGGTCATCATGGTATGTCACCTACAGTTAAACATATTTCTGCCATACATGTTACATTTTGACTCATCAAAATAAGAACAATTACTTTATTCATTGCCAAAGAAGATGCAGTTAAAAGGGAGGCTTATTTTGTGGGGTAACTTACTAGTGAAGGGACAGGTTACAGGGTCTGGGAAAGGTGTAGCGCAGTCCAGCTGTGTTCTCTGGAGAACTCTGCTCCATCTACCTCCAGCATCCAGGATCCAGGAACTAAGAGAGCTGGCCCATCAGGATCTTGGGTCTTCAGGGGTCCTCTCTTGGCTCCGTCTTGTAGGCTTGACAGTTACCAAAGCCTCAAAGGGGGTTGGAACTTCCAGGTCAAAGCTGGAATGGCTACCCACCACCCAGTGGCAGTGATAGAACACTGTTGTTTGTATCATGGTATGACTCAAAACTACTACTAACTCAGGCTCATTGTCACTGTCCCAGCAGAAGGTTTAGAATGCCTCTTGGTGACCAAAGGATTGAAGATTAGATTTTTATTTAGTTTTGCTGATACCAAGGGATTAAAGAATGGGGGTCCTGTTATCGTTCTCTAAAGGGAGGGATGTGAAAGTGCCAAAGATAACTTACATGTGGTCTCACTGAGTGAATAAGAGACTGCAGGTTTTCCATTGATGTTAGACCACTATTTTCCTAATCCTATGGCTTTTTATATACAAAAATGTATATATAATAATATATGTAGCTATACATGCATCTATAACTGGATATATGACTGTCAGTGGTTCAGAGTTTGACTCTACTACAAATCTCTGTATCTAGGAGATGCAGTTAAACACACAACCACTAACACATACAGAGAAAACAACCTAGAAATTTAGCGTAGTCTCAGGCTTCTGATATCTTTAGATAACAGATATCTTTTTTAGACATAAGAGGGAAAGCATTAGAAGAAGAGAGCTACCCTATGTTGCTGCATCTGAAGTTGAGCTTACAATTTTGGATGTTACTGGAACTTAGAAAAAAAATCATACCAAGTGATGTAACCTGGACCCTAAAAGAAATATATGGAATGTATTTGGTTATATGTGGATATTAGGGGGTTATGTAAATGATAACTAAGATAAAATCTATAGACCCATAAAGGTTAGGAATAGAAGAAGTGTCAAGGGGGGACTCATGTATCCCCCTTTGAAGGGGGAATAGAATAGATTTTATGGGAAGACTAAGGGAAGGTGGAGACAGGAAAGAAAGGAAGGGAAGGGACAGGTGTGATGGGGAGGGGAGACAGGGGAGACTGAGAGAATTTGGGGGAGAGAACTGAGGTGCCCTTGAGGGATGGTACGGAACCACAGTGCAATGGAAACCTCCCAAAATAAATGAAAGTGATCCTACCAAGGTCTCCTAACAATGTGTGTAGAGTCTCAACTGGTCATCTCTGATTACCAAACAAGGCTTCCAGGAGCAGGACAGGGTTGCCTGCAGTTGAATTCCTGGCAAAGGCAGTCACATGAAAATCCCTGAAGAAACCAGACTGTTTCTAAAACAATGGGCTACTCTATGAAATGATGCTGCATTGCTGAGGACAATACCCACACAACACATTTAACATGGAAAAGTCCAGTTGGTGCCTACATGGAGTCTCTTCCCCTATGCTCTAGTATTTTTAGTTCAGGAATGTACTCTGCAGGCCACTAAAGAGAAACTTAATTACCAACCTAGCCACAAAAACTCTGCCCTACAATTTATCCAGCCTGTAAGATATGCTAGGGAAATTGTGGCACAGAACATGTGGGAGTAGACAAGCAATGCCTGATTTAACTTAAGGTCCAATCCACAAGATAGAACTCATGTCCAACACTGCTTGGTGACTGAGAATCAGAGACTAGATGTCCCATAGACCTAGGTTAAAACCAAAGAATACTGGTATTTTAAAAAGGTATCAATAAAATGACTCCTAATCATATTCTGACATACTCATTGACCAATGCCTTATTCAGCAATCATCAAAGAAGCTTCCTCCAGTAGCAGCAGATGGGAACAGATGCAGAGACCCATAGCCAGCCATCATGCAGAGAAAGTATAAATGGGATGTCTCCAACAAATCCTTCCCCCCAGAGCTCACGCAACCCACAAGAAGTTGATGGACAAAATGTAAGAGCCAGAGGAAATGGAGGACCAGAAGAGAACAATCCTCTGAATCAATTAAGGAAGGCACACATGAACTCAGAGAGACTGAAGCAGCAAGCACAGAGCCTACCAGGGGTATGCCCCATGTCCCTTTATTAAATATTACCCTCTTTAACTTAGTATTTGTATGGGATTCCTACATGTAAGAGTGAATGGGTCTCTGATTCTTGTGCCTTCTCTTAGCACACTTTCCTTTATTCTGGTTTGCCTTGTCCAACTCGAATATGATGGTATTTACTTTATCTTTTTATGTTTTATCTTGTCATGTTTCATCATTATTCCTTAGAAACCTGTTCCTTTCTAATGAGAGAGAGAAAGGGGGTAGATCTAGAGCAGAGGTGAGGTAGAAAAAACCAGGAGGAGTAGAGGTTTGGGAAGCTCTAATCAAGATATATTATATGAGAAAAGAATCTATTTTCAATAAAATAAAAATAATGAAAAATAGTTCTGAAATTATGTTAAAAATCATTGGAATTTTCTTTGTGTTTGTACAGTCCCTCAAATATTGTCTGAGATAGATTGTCTGAGAGTTCATAGATGGCCAAACACAGTCACATTTTTATCAGACAACCAACGCGGTAGTTCTTGGATAAAGACTCTGGGTGTCTGATACCCCATCCCATGCTCTTCTATGTGATGTAGTGATATATATATATACAGAAATGTGGGTCATTTCCATTAACTTCCAATGTTCCTTATGTTCAGTGGAAGAAAGGGCAAGAGGAATTTCTCACACCCAAGGTTTCCTACTTTTGTCTCAACTACAGAATCCGAAATATCTATTCTATTTGAACAGCTTCTAAACTGCCTCACAAGAGAATTCATGATTATTGCTTTGTTTACAATCTAAAACCAGTATAACTATTAGACTGCAAAGAATGTCTGCAGTCAAATTGATTACTGTTCATAATATTCACCTAGGTACACATTAAAAACACCATCTACAGTGATAACTCCTTCCTATTCATTTTAAACCCATGCAAGTAAAATTTTACATGAAAACTTCTTACTCTTGTGCTTGATATATATAAGGCTCTTAATTGCTAGTTCCTTTTCCTGATGAATAGATTCTGCTGAGGAAGTGGGGAGAGAATAAACAGTTCTTCTCCTAATTGAATTAGGCTTATCCTGTCAAGTCTGTTGAACTAGGATATATCAAGACTTCAAATGCATGCGTGAATCTATATGACCTCAGTTTTCACTGAAATAAATGCTGTGAGATCTGAAGTAGGAACAGAAATCAAGGCATCCAACCCTTTTTGCACTCTTGTTAGTCAGTGTCCTAAATCCTATTGATGATCTAAGTGTCTTTGTTTGTTTGCTGTGCTTTATTTCCAGACAAGTAATCTCAAACCTTGTACTTCACTAATATTCCTGGTCTCTTTCAATCTCCAAAGAAAATAAAATAAAAGAAAGTGTTTGCATGTGAAAGAGGTGTTTATCTAGGATTCCTCCACATATTCCCTTTAAGACCAACTTTAGGGATTTCAAAAGATCAGATAAATGAATGCACAATGTGATCTCTGATCACACTGTTTTCTACTGGTTTTAAAGCATATGATGCATAAAAGAAACTAGTGCCAGACATCAACAGCTAGGCCCCGGGTAGAGCGCCGGGAGTCTAATTAGCGAGAAAGAGGAGGGTTTATATGAGCAAGAATATGACGGAGAAATGGATGATATCTACATGAACACCTGGACATTAGTGGGAGCAATGAACAGCGAGGGTCGAGGGAAAAAGAGCGGGAGATCCCACCTGGATCAAGAACAGAGAGGGAGAACAAGGAATAGGAGAACTTGGTAAATAAAGACCACATGAGAAAAGGAAGAAACAAAGTGCTAAAGAGGCCCACAGAAATCCACAAAGATACCCCCACAAAAGACTGCTGGCAATGGCCGAGAGACAGCCGGGACAGACCTACTCTGGTGAAGGGGTGGACAAATACCCTAATAGTCGTGCCAGAAACCCCATCCAAGTACTGAGGAATCTGGATGCAGACATCTACGGCTAGGCCCCAGGTGGAGCGCTGGGAGTCTAATTAGCGAGAAAGAGGAGGGTTTATATGAGCGAGAATTGTTGAAACCAAGGTTGGATAAAGCACAGGGACAAATAGCCAAATGAATGGCAACACATGAACTATGAACCAAAGGCTGAGGGATCCCCAACTGGATCAGGCCCTCTGAATAGGTGAGACAGTTGATTGGCTTGATCTTTTTGGGAGGCATCTAGGCAGTGGTACCAGGTCCTGGGCTCGCTGCATGAGATAGCTGTTTGAAACCTGGGACTTATACAGGGATGCTTGGCTCAATCTGGGAGGAGGGGACTGGACCTGCCTGGACTGAGTCTATCAGGTCGATCCCAGTCCTCAGGGGAGACCTTGATCTGGAGGAGGTGGGAATGGGGGGGGTGGACTGGGGGGAAGGGGAGGGGGGCAGGAAGGGAGAGAACAAGGGAATCTGTGGCTATTATGTAGAACTGAATAGTATTGTAAAATAAAAAAAGGAAAAATATAAATAATAAAAAAGATAATGTTTTCATTCATTTTACACACCAATCAAAGATACCACTCTTCCCTCCTCCTGCCCCCCAGATCCCCCCTCCCAACCCATTCCCACTCCCCCACCCTGGCAAGAAGTCAAGGCCTCCCATGGGGAAGCACATCCATGGGTGTTGGACTCGGGGGAAAAGGAGGGGGCAGGAAGGGGGTGAACAAAGGAATCTGTGGCTGTTATGTAGAACTGAATGATATTGTAAAATAAAATAAAATAAAAAATAAAAAAAGAATTTATCCACAAAAAAAGAAAGAAAGAAAGAAAGAAACTAGTGCCGCCACTGATTTCTATTTAAAGCAGCTTGACTTTCAGTTGGAAATGAACAGGTGGATCTTGTATCCATTGCTTACTGAATGTATGGCACACTTTAGTAAAATCAAGTAAGAATGGATTGACATTTGTTGTCTAGACTAAATTCAATTTTTTGCATTGTATTAGACTGTATCTACATATATGCCCTGAAGTTGTAGTTGTTTTCTTCATGCAAAGCAGAGGCAACATTAGGTATATAAGTGATTGTACTATACATAGCACAAAGTACTATTACTATTCTTTTTCTGAAGCCCAGACCCTAGCTGAGGAGCCACTGACAACTGATGCCTGCTAAAGAGTATAGATAGTCAGTTTTGAGAGACAGTTTTCTTCATGAATATGGGCCTGAAAGGATAACCTCTTCCCCTGTTAAAGATCCTATACTCAGGTGCATAAAAACATCACTAAATTGGTTCACTGTATTAAAAACAAAACAAACAACCAATACAAACCCTAAGCAACTGAAGTTTGGGGGAAAACAATGAGGGGGCTGGATAAGAAATGAAGGGAAAGAAATGGGAGAGTTAATTAGATAAAAACTCATTGCTTGTTTGTATAGTTTTTTGAAATAAAAAAAAAGATAAATAAAGCAAGGTACAATCCCTTAAACTGAACTATGAGTTAATTATATGTATTGTGTCAAGTCTTCTCCTTTACCATGAATCCATCAAGATGATCAATATATTGATAGTTGAGACAACTGAGGTAAAAAAAGTTGACTATCTTACCATGAACATGCAGATAAAAGGGGGAAAAGCATGGGTTGAAATGAAAGCATCTGTTCTTGAGTAATTGGATATGCTGATTTATCTACAGTATGTCTATAATAAGTGCCTGTGGCCATTTGAAAGAAAATGGCCTCCAAAGGGAGTGACACTATTAGCAGGAGTGGCCTTGCTGAAGTAGGTGTGGTCTTGCTGGAGGAAGTGTGCCACTGTGAAGGCAAGCTTTGAGTCCTCATATATGCTTAAGCCATGTCCACTGTCTCAGACTACTTCCTGTTTTCTGAGGATCAAAGATGTAGGACTCTCAGCTTGGTCCCTTCTCTATCACCATGTCTACCTGCATGCCACCATGATGATAATGGATTAACCCTCTAAAAATGTAAGACAACCTAATTAAATGTATTTCCTTTATAAGAGTTGAAGTGGTCATGATGTCTCTTCACAGCAATGGAAACCCTAACTAAGACAGAAGTTGGTAGCAGGGACTGGGGTATTGCTGTGACAGACCAGACCACATTTTTGTTTGAAGGAATGTAAAACTTGGGTCTGTGGATTAGAAAAGCAGTTGAATGCTTTAAGTGCTGCTTAATGGGACATACTAATAGCAGCATGGATGATCGTAGTGCTGAGGGTGATTTGAACTGTGGAGATGGGGGCTGGTTCAAGAGGTTTCAGAAGAGAAGAATATTAACATGTGGCCTAGAGATCATTCTTGTGATATTTTGGTAAAGAATGTGGCTGCTTTCTGCCCTTGTCTGAAGAGTTTGAGGCTAAAGAAAAGAGTTTTGGATTAATTCCATTGGCAGTGCAAATCTCAAATCAGACTAGAATAGACTCTGCCATGTGATTTATTAGTGGTAAATCTAGTGAAAATTTATAATGAAAGGGAGCAAGTTGAGCAAGAAAAAGTACAAGATTGTAGAACAATTTGAGGATAAAAGGGACACCAAGAAAGGGAATGGAGTTAATTCTTGTGTTCAAGGAGATAAACAGTATACGAAATAGAATAAAAAGAGTGGTGACCTCATGGCAAGATTCCACCCAGCTAATAGTCCAACTTGTGGAAAAGAATTAAAGGAAAGCTTAGAGCTGAGTTTGGTGGTGCGTGTCTTTAATCTCAGCACTCTGAGACAGAGGATGGTGGATCTCTGACTTTGAGGCCAGCCTGGAGTTTGCCCAACTGTTTTTGGTTTTGCTTTGATCCAGTATTACCTCACTATGCTCTTTTCTCTAAATTTTAGAGTAGTAATGTACATCCTGTACCATTATACGTTGGAAGTATGTGATCTGTTCTTTTATTTTTTGCTTTATAGGGGATTACAGTTAAGAAATTTTATGAGTCTTGGAAGAGACTTTGAAGTTTGGGCTTTCAAACATTGATGAGATTGTGAAAGACTATGAAGAATTTTAAAGTTAGACTAAATGCATTTTGCCTTATGATATTGTTATAAGCTTATGGGGGCCAGGGAGTGGAATGTAGTAGTCTGAATGTAACTGGCCCCAATAAGCTCATAGAGAGTGACAATATTAGGAGGTGTGGCTTTGTTGGAGTAGATATGGCCTTGTTACTTGTTGGAGGAAGTGTGTCACTGGGGGGGGCAAGCATTGAGGTCACATATGCTCAAGCCATGGCCATTGTCTCAGACCACTTCCTGTTGCCTGTGGGTCAAGATGTAGGACTCTCAACTCCTTCTCCAGCACCATGTGTGCTTGCATGCCACCATGTCTCAACATGACAATAATGGATCAAACATCTGAAAATGTAAGCAACCCCAATTAAATATTTTTCCTGTATAAGAGTTGCATTGGTCAAGGTGTCTCCTCACAGCAATAGAAACCCTAACTGAGACAGTGTCCATCATTAAGTTCACTGAATTTGAAGTAATCATTTTAATTATAAGTGTGTATGTGTGTATGTGTGTATGTAAGAGAGAAAGAGAGAGAGAGAGAAAGAAAGAGAGAGAAAGAGAGAGAAAGAGAGAGAGAGATGTTAAGTGATTAGGTTTGTATGCACAAGTTCAGAAATAGATATTAACTCTAAAGAAAATTCCAGGGAGTTCCTATCTATACACTCATAGCAGTTTTTCATTACTTGGAGCTTATAACTTTAGGTCTGAATACTATAACATGGTATGACTGCATTTCTCTTTTATTTACTCTTTATTTCCTAAGATAAACCAATAACTTTAATTGACATTCAAAGGTCATAGTAATTGTGTGCATCAATGAGATGTTTTGATAGAGATCAATAACTGGATTAAAAATAAACAAGCCCACTGAGCAAGCAATCTTGGCACAGCTCTTCTTACAGAGCATACCTTTCACAAGGCTGCTCTCTATTTCATCCCCACTCAGCCTACTGCTAGAGAGACTGACAGCTGTGAATGTTACCAGTAGAACTCAGTTGTCTTTTTTTAAAAATTTCCTCTCTTATATTGAAATTTTCCTCAGATAATATATCTTGATTATATCTTTCTATCCTCCACTCCCCTAAGTTCCTCCCCACACACCCCCATCAAGATTCACCCCCTCTTTTGGCTCTAATTGGGAAACAAACAGACTTCTAAGGTATAATAATAAAATAAAATAAGATTAGACATAAATTAAGAGATCAAAATTGGACAAAAAACACAAACAGAAGGAAAAGAGAAAAGAGAAGGCAAAAGAAACAGAGACCCATTTGTTTGCATACTCAAGAATCTTATAAAATCCACTAAACTGGAAGCATAATATATGTGCCAAGGATCTGCAGGAAAAGGGAAAAGAAAAATAAAAGTAAAAAATAATGAGACAAAATTAAAAATAAATAAACTGAAAAATATTAAAAATATGAAAAGCCCTAATAGGATATTACTAGACAAGTAATTTCCAAGATGCTATTGACTTCAACTTTTGTTGTCCCTCTACTGCTGGGCCTGCAGGCTGTCTTGAAAAGTAGTTTGTTTCCACAGCAAGACTCTCTTGGCAGAAAGAAAAGTTTTATTTGCAAGGGATTATCAATTAGAGTTTGCTTCTGTATTATTGATGAGGGCATGAATCCATTTTTCCTTTAAAATCTTTGGTGCTGGTCAAACTGAATTGCTGCATGTAGAATAATCCAAATACATCCATACTTACCACCCTGTACAAACTCCAAATTAATCACAGACCTCAATATAAAACCAGATATACTGAACTTGATAGAAGGGAAAGTGGGAAATAACCTTGAACTGAGTGAACCAGGAAAAGACTTTCTGAACAAAGTACCAATAGCACAGACACTAAAATCAACAATTAATAACTGAGAACTCAGGAAACTGAAAAGCTTCTCTACGGCAAAGGACATACTCGTTCAGACAAAGCAGCAGCCTATAAAATGGGAAAATTTTTTTACCAACTCCATAGCTGATATATAACTAAAATCCAAAATATATACAGAACTCAAAAAAAACCTAGATATCAATAAAACAATTAGCCCAATTAAAAAATGAGGTACAGATCTTAACAGATAATTCTCAAAAAAAGAAAAACAATTTTAAATGGCTAAGAAACACTTGAAGGAATGTTCAACCTCATTAGTCATCAGGGAAATGAATACTAAAGCTACTTTGAGATTCCATCTTACACCTGCTAGAATGACTAAGATTAATAAAAACAAGTTATAGCTCATGCTAGGGAGGATGTAGAGTAAGGTGAACATCCACCCATTGCTGGTCGGAGTGCAAACTTGTACAGCCACTATGGAAATTAGTGTGGCAGTTCCTGAGCTAGAGGGGAATAGAGCTACTTGAAGGTCCAGCTATACCACTCTTGAGCATATACCCAAAGTTCACTTCATCCTACCACAGAGCCATTTGTTCAACCATGTTCAAATTGCTGCTCCATTCATAAAAGCAAGAAACTGGAAATAACCTGGATGCACCTTAATAGATCAATGGATAAAGAAAACACGGTACATTTATGCAAAGGAGTATTACTCAGCCATTAGTTTTAATATTTCATTATTAAAAAGGTGGAATTATGAAATATACAGGTGAATGGATTGGAGTAGAAAATACTTTATCTGAGTGTGGTCTCCCAGACACAGAAAGACAAACATGGTATTTCTTTGCTTATATGTGAATATTAGCTGTTAAGTGCATGATAAGCATGTTCTGTAGAAGAGGTTAGGTATAGAGTGAGGGACTGGGGGAGCATTAGTTAGTGCTTCTTGGGAAAGGGACATAAAGTAGATAATTGTGGATGGATCTGGTTTGGGGATTGGCACAGAAAGGTCAACTGGAGAGATGGAGGGAAGAAAGGTACTAGGAAGGGAATATAGGGAGAGACAGTTAAAATTAAGGACCATTTGAGGGATAGTATGGAAAACAATATATATATATATATATATATATATATATATATATATATATATACTTTGGAAAATTGTGTTCTTGTGAGATCATCTCAAAAGTTATAATTTAAGTGTCAATCTTAGTTACTTTTCTCTTCCTCTAATAGAGTATCTTGACAAAAGAAACTTACAGGAGAAAAGGTGTCTTTTAATTTATAGTTCCAGATAAAGTATATTATGGTGACTAAAACATGCTCAGCCTTTCAAATTGCTTTGGTATTCATGAAGCTGAGAAAGAACGAGAAGTGTACTGGGCTACAAAACCTCAAAGCCAAGCCAGTGACTTCTTTATTTTAGTAAGACACCACCTTTGCAAGGACAAAAGAAGGACCTTAAGTTCAAACACATTAGCCAATGGTTATGTTTGTCATTATATAGCAATGCTTGTTTCATGAAAGAACACTAACATAGATTTAAAATAATTACCTTTCTTACTTCAATACTTACAGGACTTCTTGTAAATGATGTGTGTGTGTGTGTGTGTGTGTGTGTGTGTAAAATCAAACAATTCATTAATATTTTCAACAAGAACATGTACAAACTCCCCACTATGGAGGCAAAGACAGTAGGTATAGATCCTACTCTTTCATTTAGCAGTGGAGCAAGGGCCACTCCAGCTCACAGTGCATGGCAGTGAATGCCAGCTCCATACAGGTGACCTTGGGGTTTCTATAATGGTTGATGCTTTTCCTACGACAACTTCTCTGTCTGGGTAAAATTGTTCATGTTTACACAATTCAGAATCCAATATTCTATCCATAAAACTGTGTCATTGTACTCACTGCATAATCTTTCACAGAAACACACTGCATTGCACAGCACATGAATCCTTTTGGTTTCAAAACAAAGTAATAGTGTGTAATATTTAAATAAATAGTTTCACTTAAAATGTCATTTTCAAAATTACCGTACTTTTGCTCCACTGTGAAAAGAATTTAAAGCTCCAGCAGCAATGGGTTTACTGTACAGAATATCCCATCTGACAAGTACAAACTCTGAAGCACAAATATATTTTGTGGTTTTTTTTCAGACATGCCCTGATTCTCTTGAGGGACCAAATGGATTGTCCTTGATAAATTAGTCTAGTCAGGTATACAATGGACCCAGAATCATAACATCTAATGTTTTCTTTTTCTTCAAGTTACCAAACAGAACAGGCATAAACCATCTTTACTGACAAAAACAGTTAGAATGACATTTACTCATGTGAGTTTGAAAATATGTATTATAAGTTATAAGAACACATATATTACTTCATCTTCATATGCTAATATTTTACATTTAGTCTACTTTATAACTTAATATATGTCCTACAAGTTTTTATACCTGTGACAGAGCCATTCAGAATATTCCCTGCTGATGCTTCATGTGGGCAATGGATGCTGGGTTCTTAAGTTACTCCTTGGGTGCCTCCATTTTGATTCATATTCTTAGATGATCTTTACTGTTAGGGCTTCTGATATATATGGATTGAGTCTTAATTATCAGTATTTTAATGACAATAGAACTCTAAATTGAGAATATCTTAACTCACACTTCAGAGAGAGAACATGAAAATGTTCATTATCACTTCAACTTTGCATAATTATTATGAAATTAGGCATTCAATATTTTTCACTATTGGACAATATCTTACAAAATATGATGTGTGCTCCTGTCTTTTTCAATGTATTGTTAACTTTTTTGGTATCCTATAATTTGCTTTCAACATTATGTTAACTGCCCTTATTGTGAGTAGAATTTTTCTCTCTATTATTATTTGCAATTCCACATTTTACACAATAGTCAAACAACTTAATTCTCTGAATGTTTTCCTTTGTCAGTTAAAGTAGGAAAATGTTTTACTTTAGTGATTCACTCAGGAAAATATTTCTTTCTAATGCAATTGCTTGGTCTTGATGCTGGCTCGATTGACAATACACCTCGTAATATAGCAGAACAGAATCTGTTCTAATTGCTGCCAGTTTGAAGGATGCATGTCTTATTCAGCAGCAATAATAACATACACAGCAGCATTTAACATGTGATTAACTACTTGTATTTTGTCACATGTTAGACCTCATGTCATTATCTCACAGTAATAAAAATCAAGTTTGTATCTTACATGTGTGTGTTTGAGAAGTTATAATTGAGAATTCTAGCATGGATGCCATTTTAAATATGAAAGTAATGCTATTCAAAGTAATCAATAATAGACAAATATGCAATGTTTATGTGAATTTCTAAGAACACCTTAGCTACACTTTTGTATCTGATTTCTTGTGTCAGCTCTGTGTTTATCGTCTCAATTAAAGCATCCTTAACTTAGGAAAGATGGATACTAACTACTCAACCTAGTTGGTAGGTTAGTTTGCCACTTTTAGTAAGTACCAGATTTCCTGGAGACCAAGGTAAGTCAAATTCTTATCTCCATCCCCAGGGAGACCATTATCTTTTCATTTATAGTAATTTAGGTATCATTCATTTTGACAATCTTTAACCTAATAAAAATTGAATTTTTTTTAAGACAGAAAGGAATTTTACATGAATATACAGTGTCACTGCTTCCTAGGCACACTATGCAGCTGTCATTTTCTTCACACTCCTTGGATCTCCTAGAGAAGGACATATTTAAAGATATGGCAGCCATGCACTACAGCATCATGTCAATGTGAGGTGAGAATCATTTCCATTAAGAATTTTCCATCCTTAGCATGATGAAGCACAGAAATGAGAAGGACTTGGGTTTGGATGATCTCTTTCCAACTCACACTAGCTCAGAAAACTTCTGTGTTCTTATAATAAATGTGTCTTCTATTAATTTACACCAAACTTAGTCAAAAACTCAGTTCCATTTTATTGAAACATACAAATATTTAGTCGAATACATGATGTGATCTGATATTTAACGCTTGGTTTCTCATCCCCCCGGGAGTTTTACTAGTTCGTGGTGTCTAAGTGTTGGGTTAGCTGTACCTGGTGTTCTGTGCTGTTATCTCTATCTTTACTCTATAAGGAATTCTAAACACTGATTTAAGTTAAGTTCTCTCTAAGGATATAAAAAAAGAAGATGGCAACTTATCAGAAATATGTATTGTTTTTAAAAGTGTATCAGGATGCCAGAGATTAGCTGAATTAAACATTGCAATGAATTGCACATTGTTAACTCACGATACAACAGCTTTATAGGTATTATTGTGTACTCTAGGGAAACACATCCTGGCTGTTCTAGGTGTTATGACAGCCTACACTGCAAAGATCCTCAATTATGAGTTTGTTTTTCTCCAAGCCATTGCATATGGAAGGAAATCCTTGCAAACAGAAGCCCAGGCCTGACTGTATAAGCAGACAAACTGGAAAACAATGCAGTATGACTCTATGACTTCACGTTCCACTGTAAGCAATGGGCAGTTAACATTCAGTGGTGCTATCTTCTGTCCTACTATTCAAAGACAAAAGATTCATAATGTGTTAATTCAATGCTTTAATAATTATTTTTGATAACTTTATAATCATAAAACAGCCTTATTTTTCTATTTCTTTGATTGATTTCAAGTCCATCATCTACTTGATTAAAATAAATGTGCTTGAAAGGAAGGAGACAAAAATGTTACCAAAGTTTGGTAAGTGAGAGATTTGGAATTGGGATTTTAAAAATTGTAAGGCAACATTTTTCAAGGTTGGGCATTCTGATCTATAAATGAATGCAAGACTCACATAGCAAGTTAGTGAGTCATGTGTTTGTTATTCTTTGCTAAGAAACATGGTTTTTCTATGTGTTTATTACTGAGTCTTTGCCAGGATCAAGACTCTAATCTTCACCAACTGATGATCAATCCAGCATGTTTTCAGTAGTTTATGATGCATCATTTCTCTTTGAAATTGATATTTTTCTTCCTGAGTTCAAGTTTAGAATCCACTTGACTGAATTTTTTATCTAAAATGTCTTTATACTGTGTCTTTATGGCTTTATTGATTAAAATCATAATGAATTATTAGACGAGCAGAGATGAAGGAGCTTAACTTTGAAATAGGAGCCCCCCATGAGTAAGACTAGCAGTGACACAAACTATAATGTAATTATTTGAATTTTCACTCAATATATACTAAATAATTAGATTGTCTTTGTCACAGCAGATGAAATGCAAAACCTAGTAGAAGTTTTGATGGTTAGACTACAGTGCACACAGGGATGGGAGTAATGGAATGATGGACTCATCTTTGCCCATGTATTGAAAAAAAAAAAAAAAACCTTACTGGATGAACACCAAACAGTGGACAGTTGCTGTAATATTTTTCCCGTGAAACTTTATAGTGCTACAGAAATATCCAGAGAGTGATTTGCTTTGCAGAAGTTTTCCCGAGATACATACTCTCTAATTCATCCAATTTACCTTTGAACTCACTCTGTAGCCCATGCTGACCTTGAAGCTATGATCTCACTTCATCAGCTGAAATGACAGGTCTGCATCTCAACATCTGGAAAATTTTTTTCTAAGTTGATTTTTTTTTAACATTGATAAATAAATAAGTAAAGTTTTCTAAGTATCTACATATATGTGCATATGTCTACATATATACGACATATGAGTATCTACATATAAGATTAAGAAGATAATACATAGATGCTATCACATATAAATCTTCAGACAAAGAAACATTTTTATTACAATAATTTGCTGTCTGAATTGTGAAGCAATCTATGAATTTTGCAATATTAATTCTAGCAACATTTTGCTAGACCCTTCTTTACATGAGGCCCTAATGGAATCACTGAGAAATATGCAAAGATGAGTAATACTTTGCCTGTTGCATATTAAGTAATGTATTATATTGTTGAACACATAACTGTTTTTTTTTTTTTTTAACACATGACAAAAAACCAGAAAGAGATGGCTTAGTTGGGGGATCAGTGACCATAATTGATTGCTCTTTGTTTTCATGGTTTCCAGCAAACAGCGTGATAAATAACATATATTTTATTTTTATCAGCCTGAAATTTTGTTTTTGTTGTCAAGATTAGGAGAGAAAAATCAGAAGTAAAACAGAACTGACATGGAAGTCTCTCTGTGTTGTACAGACATTTAAATTAAATGTTCCATGACAGGATAGGCAAATAACTCCAGGGCACAATCCAAATTTGCTTCTCTTTCATTTCTAGTCTTAGGCAAAGAGAAATACATTTATAAACTGAATGTTATATAATATTTTATTTTGATTATAAGCTAGAAATGCCATCCCTTCAATTTATGTTAGTAGGTATCATTAATCTTGTAAATCATTTAGAGAAGACTTTGACCTAGGAGGGATGCTGCTGTCACAAGACATATTTATTTTCTAATATAAAATAAAGCAACCAGTAATTCTAATAGAAAGCATAAATGTATAACACAGACACAAACACACAGACACACAGAAACAGACAACAACAACATCCATATGGTTGTTTTATGTAAAATGACAGGAAACAAGAGTAGTGACTAATTGACTTTGTATAACTACACTATGTAGCAATAAGAAATCATTAAAAAAGGACAATGTTTTCAAGATATAATTTTTGAAGTGTTGAAATTTTACTGACAGAACAAAATTACATATTTTCTTTTTGAGGGGATCACACTGAACTCACAAATATTTGGACTAATTACCATGTGGGTTAAAATGCACTATCAAAGAATAAGAATATATGTTATAAGCCGGGCGGTGGTGGCACACGCCTTTAATCCCAGCACTCGGAGACAGAGCCAGGCGGATCGCTGTGAGTTCGAGGCCAGTCTGGGCTACCAAGTGAGCTCCAGGAAAGGCGCAAAACTATGCAGAGAAACCCTGTCTCGAAAAAAACAAACAAACAAACAAACAAAAAAAACAAAAACAAAAAAAGAACATATATTATAAATACATTATTTCTACAATGTTCATTTGCAGAAATTGTAGTTACATAGAGAATGGAGATCTGCTGGGTCCAAGTTGACATGATAGTAAACTTCTGATGTTTTCTTTCTTTTCTGTAGTCTTGTTTTCTCAATAAAAGATATCTAGATTAAATCCACGAGCCTTATATAAAGAGATGTAAGTAACCTCAAGTCTCTAAGTAAAAAAAAAAAAAAAAAAAAAAAGAGTTTTTATTATTTTTTTTATTTTATGATTTAATTTAATTTTACATATCAGCCACGGATTCCCCTTCCCCCCCCCACACCTTTCCCCCAGCCCACCCCCCATTCCCATCTCCTCCAGGGCAAAGACTCCCCTGTGGGATTCAGCTCAACCTGGTAGATTCAGTCCAGGCAGGTCCAGTCCCCTCCTCCCAGGCTGAGCAAAGTGTCCCTGCATAAGCCCCAGGTTCCAAACAGCCAGCTTATGAACTAAGGACAGGACCTGGTCCCACTGCCTGGGTGCACTTAAAAGCCAAACAGCCTATTGCTCCCATTGCCATGATTTGGACATAGTTCATTGCTATAGAAGGAAAAGAATGATTCTGACACTGCCATGAACTTAGAGTCTAGGATCCTGCAGCCTGATTTTAACCGAAGCTTCTCTTTTTATAACTGTGTTGCCAAGAGCAAGTTGCTTAAATTTTGCTCCCAGCTTCCAAATAGGAACATTGGAAAGTGACACCTATTTCATTGATTATCACATTTATATATTGCTTAGCTGGCCTGTGTATCAAGGTCACAAAAATGCACACAGTTGCTATCAAGCTGAAATCTGACTCATGCAAGTCTACAAATGTTGAATGTAAGATAAGCAGGCAAAATGAAATCTAATAATTAATTTTTTTAAATATGTGTGTGTGTGTGTGTGTGTGAGAGAGAGAGAGAGAGAGAGAGAGAGGGAGAGAGAGAGAGAGAGAGAGAGAGAGAGAGAGAGAGAGAGAGAGAGAGAGAGAGAGAGAGAGAGAGAGAGAGAACTCTACAGTGCACATGTGGAAGTCAGACTATAACCTGAGCTTTTGGTCCTCAGTTATCATAGGAAGTTAACTGTTTTCTATTTTGCTATCAAAGCACTTGGGATTTCAGGAACATCATACCTTGCTTAGCTATCATATGATCCCTAGGGATTTGAACTCTGGTCTTTATATTTCTGCTTTTACTCATTGAACCATCTCCCTGGCCCAAGTTATTAGTTTCTAACATGGTAGATATTACATCATACCAAAGTATCATCACAGCAGTAGTTAAATGCATCCTTCCTTATGTATGTTTTTCAAAAACAAAATAAGGAGCATCTATAGAATGAAAAGACCTATAGTCTTCCCACCTTGTTCTTTGGAACACTGGTCTCATACTCCTCTCTGTATTTATTTTGCTTTATATTACATGTAAAGCAATATTCTATATTATTTGACATGTTTTTTCATGCAAATAATGAAGAATAACTAAATGAGCTTCTTTGAGCCTTTGACAGAAATATTCCAAATTAAATGTTGTTAATACACTTGGGATTTGAATAGTAAATATCGACTGGTTGCACCTTGAGAGTTAATTCAACTGGATATAAGCAAACATTTATACAGCTAACCGAAAACTTTCCATGGCTTAATATTGATTTTTCTTCCCTAGAGTTTGTTAATGAGCTTCATGAAGGACAGCATGACGTTTGTGAAGAAAGATATATGACAAGGGTAACCATCAAAGAAAATAATTGCTTGACAAATGGGTTTTCTGCTCTGTCTTTCCCATACTCGGAACAGTCATGTCCCAAACTTTACTTTGGTCCTAGTACATTGATAAATACATTGAGCAGTGCTGTATCTCCAGGACAGTGCCATGACTCACGACATTATCATGAAGAGAGTGAAGATAAGGACACTAGTCCCTGATCTCCTACTTCCCTCCTCTTCCTCAGTAGTAATTCTGGCCATGTGAGTCTGACATTGTCTGTTTACTTCTTGTTCACTGTACTGCATATAAAGCTATGAGAGATCAAGAAAACCCCATGAATTCCACAATCCTGATCATTAATAACTAACACAATTAAAAAAACAAAATGAATGATCAATATTAACTGCCTATTCGTTAATGGACGGAAAATTTCATTAAAATCTTGAAATAGTTACATTTTTACAACAATTGCTGGAGGTGTCCTTTTAAGTCAGCCAGTTCAGCTAATTGCTCATTCTCTTTAATCACTATGCAATCATTTCCAACAAATTAAGCTATAGATAACAATGCTTATGGTTTTGCTTTATAGTGAGACAAACTCCATTTTCCATTTTCCTTTTCCTGCTGAATGTTGTATATGTGGCATGCAAACATGGAGAATGTATCTTTATGTGCTAAACAGTCCAAACTTCTTAAGATTTCATTCCTCTGCTTCATGATTTAAGTCTGTTAGTCATTCAACAACACTTTATTTGACATCTGTAAAATATTTGAGCATAAAGTAGGGCAATTGTCTGGCTTGTCTTTTCCTTGTTTTGTTCTAATTAAAACAAGAGGCTGAGACTATTAAACTTTATTGTATAACTCATTATCCTGAATAAAGTAGAAAAAAACAAAATCCAACCAAGGTAGAAAGTATCTTATTTTTAGTGGCAAAATTATTTATGTCATTATAATCTCAAATTAGCTATTTTTTTGAAAGTCTGTTCCTACAAACAAGTTGTATAGATCTATGATGGAAAATTACACTGTGTTATTATATACATGAACACAGAGGGAGCTGTTTCTAGTGATTTGAATATGAAGAGACTATTTTAGAGAGTGACCAGATATGTTCAGACAGCTTACCTAGCAGTATAATCTTTTTGCATCTCAATTTTGTCTTTTGGTACACTTGTTTTGACCATGACATCACTCTTGGAAATGAAGGTTTAGCCTTTCCTTTCAAAGAACATTAACAGAGACATTTCAACTTAAATTGTTCAAGAATTATATAGGTCACATTCACAGCTTTTAACTGGAATGATATAAACCTTCCTTTTCCTCCAGGATGACAGAGTCTATGTAAGTGTGTAGGAAGATGGAAAAGGAATCATGGCTTCCTGGGCTTATTCTCACATTTTCCTCAGTCCCAGGGGTGGCTTTTCAGCTTTTCAGATTCGCAAACTTAATTTCACTGGTTTACAATGTGAGAGGCTCTCCCCATGTGGAATCGATTCATGCTGTTCCGAATCACAAGAGGCTGCTAGAGAAGCTACAGGCAGAAGCATTAATTTATATTTTTTAAAGTACCTAATGGAAGAAACATTACTGCCTGATCACCAGAAACACCTGCCCTTAGAAGATAAAAGTCACAGGAATCTATAACTGTATTGTTCTCCAATGAACACCACTTAGTGTGAAGTACATCGGTGCCTTTTGACTTCACAGGAGCCCCTACATTCAGAACCAACACTTTGTACTCAGCTTTGATTCACTATTTCCCATTAAATAGTTTCTTTGTGAACTCACTTAGTAAAATAAAACCTCAGTGAGAGTATCTATCTCTGTTCCATCCAAAATCACTGTAATCTGATTCTTCAAAATGATATCTGCTCAGGTTCCTAAACCAAATCAGAATGCATAATAACACTTAAATTTAGCTATTTTGTGTGGATCATAAGAGCTCTATTGCCACAATTCTGACCCCATAGCCTGGTTGAAACCATGGATGCCTTATGTCTTAAATGG
Organism: Peromyscus leucopus; assembly: GCF_004664715.2. Classification (NCBI taxonomy): domain Eukaryota; kingdom Metazoa; phylum Chordata; class Mammalia; order Rodentia; family Cricetidae; genus Peromyscus; species Peromyscus leucopus. The sequence goes on along the minus strand of NC_051067.1, from coordinate 102,558,111 downwards.
TAAGTCATTTAACAACACTATCTTTAGGTTGTATTCCTATGAATAGCAGACATATATTTTATCATATAGCATAGACAATGTAGGTTCTATATCTCTCAAATTGAAATTCAAGATCCAAAATGTTTATTTGTTGCCAATGTTCCATACCTCAGTGAACAGAAAGCTCCATGTGTAAAATATCCAATTTGTTATATCACAGAAATCTTAACTTTCTAACTTAAACTCCAATAATGAGCATACTTTTTTTTTTTTATTTTGAATCAATTGCAATGTCTTTGGATTGGTTTTGATTCACATTAGTATTAGTTTTTCATTGGGTCTTCTCTATAAATATGTCCACGGGTCCTAGGAATAACCTCTTCATAGGAATATCACAGAAGAATAATGATTTTTTGTCTTAGGAAAAATATATGTATACACATACACACACATATATTGCAGACAATGAGCAATAAGTAGGATATGTTTGTGGAAATTCAAAGGAAGAAATTAAGTATATTGTAAATATATTAGTGCTTGTGTCTAAGTAGACAGTAGATCAAGGAGGCAGAGCCCAGTGAGAGGTTATGGAATGTGAAGAGACTGAATCCAGCACACAGAGCTACTAAAATATTATTCAACCATGAACTTTAATGAAGAATTTAAATAACCTAAAATAAGGCTAAACCTTGGAGACAGTATGCTTCCTGAATGGAGATAGTAACAAAAGGTCACATATTAAATAACTTTACTCAAATGAAGTGTTTTGTTTTTGTTGAGAAAACACATCTGTTGTTTCATGAATGGAGCAGAAGAGTGTTGTTTCTTTTGAAAATTGGGTGGTTTTAATGGCCCACATAGCCTCATAGACTTGAATGTTTAGTTAGCAAGGAGTGTCATTGTTTGAAATGATTGATTAGGTGGTGTCGACGTGTTGGAAGCAGTCTCCCCTTGCAGTGTTCTTTGAGATTTCAGAAGCCCATGCCAGGCCCACCCAAAGTCTCCCTTTTGGCCAGCAGATAAAGATGTAGCCCTCATCTCCTTCTCCAGCACCATTCCTGCCTGCATGTCACCATGCTTCCTGCCATGGCAATAGTATACTAAACCTCTGAAACTGTAAGCAAGTCCTCAATTAAATGCTTTCTTTTATAAAAGTTTCCTTGGCCCTGGTGTTTCTTCACAGCAACAGAACACTGATTTAGACAGTAAGTATGATGATGGCTGAAACTCTTAAGATTTCTATAAAGGATAACAAAGATATTCTAAATTACATACCAATTATAAAAATGAACCTACTATAGAAATGAAATTCAACATTTTCTAGGTAGTAGAAGGTTAATTTACTTAAGCACTCAATTAATGCTGTCAACTCCAGTTTCCATAACTGATACACAAAACCAAGGAGCCAAACCCAGATTTGTGTCAATGCTAAAAAGAGAGCTAGATGGTAACTCCTAGAATTTCTTAATATTGGACCCCAAATCATCTTTATCCATAAGTGTCAATCATCCTCTTTCATAAATTTCTTCTTTGCTGTATAAAAACCAGAAGTATGCTTACAATGCTTGAATGAATTTTTTGCATTTTTTTTTGTAAATGAAAATTAAGTGCCAGCTGTAGTAATTTTTTCACTACCTGGTTTGGTGCAATAACATCCCACTGCCATTAATTTTACTAATGTGGAAGAATTAACATTGTCTAGAAAAGATATCAGTGTCTATTGTATAAATTTTCTCACGTATCAAGATTAAAAACATATTCACAGCTTTGTGATATGACTGCCAATAGGAAAAGTTTAATAATACCCATATGAAATGAAAGATTTGTGCCACATTGTACAGAAAAGCTCATTGCATCTACTGGAGGGACTACAGTTTGCTACGATGAAATTCAGCATTATGGACATTATGGACTGCAGTGATCTAGGCGATACTCTGTTTCCGAAGCATGCATAACTCATAACAGCTCCACTAGGAATGGTACCTTTGTTGGTGTTTTACTGTTGCTTGAAGAAGGTGTCGTAGACAGTTTGTACAACTGCCTACTATTTTTTAGAGGTAAAAATTTCTTGCACACTTTTAACATGTGTTTTTGATCCACGTGGTTGTACTTGTTTGGGGGCTGGTAAGAATGTTTAGCCAGATATAAGATTTGTACTTCATATTAACAATCACACCCCAAATACTGAATAAAATAACCTAAATAGTCATAAAAGAGGTCACATTCATAGGGACTCAAGGCAAGTAAGATGTGTTTATATAATATCAAAATAAGGGAATTATGTGGGGGGAATTTCTTTCTTATATGTTCCTTATATGCTACCAGTTAAAAGTATTCAAATAAAATGGGCACTGCCATCTGGCAGATACAGGGATAAAGTTCCTACTAAGCTTAACCACTGACAAAAGTGAATTCTTATTACCATTTAAATTTTCATTTATTTATTCAGCCAGTTATCATCAACCACTGGCTGCAAAATATTGGCCCTAGCTATAGAAGTAAGAACACCAAACCAGGACTATATCAAGAACTTCAAGAAGATAAATTGAGAGAAAAAAAGACACTACACTACTGCAAATGATTATAAAACAATGATGAATGGCAAAAAATCTCATAATTGAAATATTAGTGAATATCGTTATTTCTATGTGTAGCATTATGCTAATGTCATTAAAATTAAAGATGTAGTGTTCTGACTTGTTAGGGCTGCATAGAAACATATTACAGAGTAGGGAGTTTTGACAGCACAGATTTAACCTTCCTTAGTTATAACTTAACACACTGCTGCCTTGGAATTTTCTGAGACCTCTATTCATAGATTAAAATTGCTATCTTTTAAATATGACATTTGTCCTTCCTGATCTCTGTGTATGAGTTTGCTAACTTCTTCAGAGAAGGTCACCTATTGCATTGTCTTTTTGCAGCCCTCAGAATGTTCATTGTTAACCTAAGATATGCTAACCTAACATAATGAAGTATCTTCAATATGTTTTCTACAGAGATGAATGCTGAGGTTCAGGAACTTAAGGACTGCAGAGTGAGACTATGGAAGGAATAGCATTCATTCCTACAATAGTTAAGTTTTGCTTTACTGTCCTTTCTCATCTCCTGGATATGTGCTCTAAAATTCAGCAGACAATTGCCTGAATATGAGAGTCACATATGTTAAGCTCTAAAATTCTTCATATCAGCTATCTCAGAAAGCTGCATTAAAAAGTCACTACACTCCATTTTATTCATTGTTGAAGAACAAAATAATCTTGTTCGCAAGAAAATACATGGAAGTGGAGATAATTATTTTAAGCAAAATACTGCAGAGTCAGAGATGGGTAAAGCAGTATTCCTCCCAAATACAGAATCTAGGACAAAGTGCATGAGAGTTAAAAAAAAAAGGGAGACATCTAGGAGGAGGGACGGCAAATGAAGAGACCATAGAGTGATGTGAATATGGAAACCACATGTAGAAAGTACCAGCTGTGTGCATTATTCTGCTCAGTTAATGTATGTAACACAGTCAATAATTTCACATTCTTTGCTTACTGTTTTATCTTCATTAATTTACACTGTGCCCAAATAGTGCTGTAGAACAGAAAATCAAATCAGCAACTTTCACCAAGAGATTTTTCTGTTTGTGGATGGTGATGGGAAAGAAATGAAAACGTTTTTGTTTGTTTGTTTGTTTATGTTGGGTAGGCACTCTGCCACTGAGCTACAATCTAAAGTACCATTTTAAAACTGAAGAAAAGTGAGACCTTTAAAATGAAGTACAACCAAATCAGTGCCTTATAACCGTCCAGGCTGGAGACAGGTTCTAAATCACTGTTTAATCTACAAATGCATATATCCTTTTCTGGACCTTGTTACTTGCAAACATGCTAATTCATAAAAACACATCATTGTGCATGTGTTAAAATGTTTCATTTGATAACATTACCCAACCTGAATACATTTATATGCTTACGAATTTTGGAAGAAAAATATAGGCGGCTACTTGAATGAATTAACACGCAGGTAGAAACAAAAAGATCCTCGGTATTGGGTGAATACCATCAAAATGCAATGTATTACATTCTCAACAGTTAAATAAAAATGTTGTATTAATCAATATTAAAGAGTATAGATAAGTATATTATAAACTATTCTAAAACTTGAATTATATATGCATATGCATTTATGTGATATGCAATAAATATTAAATTACATTTGTGTATATGAACATATACTATATAAACTTACATTTAAAATATATCATTACTTTCATTAAAAGGCTTTTGAGGAATTAACATTTTAAACTGATTCTTACATCCTCCAATCACCTTTTTATTTAACACAAGAAGGGCCCCAGAATCCTTAGAAAAATTCAAAACATCTTCACTAAAGGTAGCACAACTGGCTATAATCTGAAGGTGAGGGAAAAAACAAAAACAAGAAAGATAAAAGATCCAGCCCTCCTCCGCCTAATGGGCAATGATGTAAATGAGCAGGTTTTTCAAAGGGAAAATGCACACCCAAATTTTTGAATTTTCACACTGCCAGGTTGTATCAGAAGGAGAGCTCCCATCTGGCTGAGGAGGAAGAAATGTGTGACCTCCAGAAGAGTAGGAGAGGACTGCTTTAAAGATGAGAAATGAAAATGTCACCAGAATTTTGAGAAAATACTGCTTCCCAGGAGCAGATTAATGAAGCAGAAGCTGAGTCCAACTGTCAGCAGCTGAATTAGTAACGGTAGAAGCAGAACCTGAGGACAGGTGCGGGCTTGTCCATGAATCCAAGGATCTTACACGTCTCCAAGCAAATCACAGGATGCCTCATCTGAGTTTTATCTGAACATTTTAATGGCTCATTTGCTTGAGACTTTAACATTTTTAATAGTTCATATTTTTTACATACATCGATATCTATTTCCTTCCACGGAGGAATAGTCCCAAATTCAAAAGAGTAAAATGGGAAGAGAAAGCAGATTGACACTACCACAGGGTACTCATCTTAGATCTGTTTCCAGTTAAACATCACAAATGTTAAGAGCTGCTTTGAATACTCTCCTAGCAAGTGAAGTAGAATAGTGGATTCAAATCTGCACCTTTGGACAATAGTACTAAGTTAAAAATCTGGTGCTGTGAAAATATGTCATGTGCCACCAGGGCAAGCTTATCTAACATCTCTAACTCCGATTTCTCATTTGGAAATAATTTCTGATTCGAGTTTATTTTGATCATTATATAAAATAGAGCTGTTTCTTCTCTCTGGTTCTAGCACTTCAGATTTTCTTCTCTAAATTATCTGAGATAGGACACTCTGGTATTTTGTAGCTAGAGAAAAGTGTTTGCTGAGACCCATGCTTAAGAAGGAAGTCAAATGGTTGATATTAGCTGACACCCTTAACTGTGAAAGAGAAATGTATTTTATTTTTGAACATAAAATCAGAGACATTCAGACTAAGTGGTATTTATTTTCCTTTAGTAATGTTTTAAATAATAGTTACTTAATTGGATGTATAAAATCAGATATCTTGTCTATATTGAGCCAAAAAAATTGAACTAATTTAAAATTTAAAATAAATTTAATGTATAAAAGCTTTTTTTTTTTTTTAAATTTAAGAATGCATACGCAACCTGGGCATGTCTTTGTATGCTTTTAATCCCAGTACTTACCAAGACAGAGACAGGAAGATCTGTGAGGCCAGCTTGGTCTACAAAGTGAGTTACAGACAAACCAAGGCTGTTACACAGAGAATCCCTATCTTGAAAAGCCACGACATTTTTTAAAAAAGAGAATTCATGAGCAGGTGGGTCTCTTGTACCTACCAAGAGCACAGATGTACGTATAAATGGCACATCTTTCCTGATATAAATATATACATGAAATACCTTCCTATTAGTTTTATATTTGTATGTGGGGTGGGGGTATTACATGTGTGGCACAGTACATGTATGGAAGTCAGAGATCAGCATTTTAGAGTTCTTTGTTTCCTTCTACCATGTGGGTTCTGGGGCTTACGCTCAGGTGCCAGGCTTGGAAGCAAACAGCCTTATCTGCTGAACTATCTCACCAGCTGTGAGATATTTGAAATGGTGTTAATTAAGTAACCATCTTTAGTTTGGAATATATTGTCATTTGATATTTATAAGAAAACATTTCTCAAATGAACAATTTAGTCAATTCACCTATTTTCATAGGTTGCTCTGTTTAACTTATAAACTGTAGCAGAGCTTTAAGAGGGATGTTGTATTACACTTCATTGGTTCCCCTTCAGGAGCTAAAGGGGAACCATCTTATTTTGGCAGGACAGTGATAAGACAACCTGTAGCTATTAAAAGTCACCCCAAATTGAGTATTGTCACAGATTAAATGAGACCTTCATTTCTCTCCTGTACTCCCCTCAAACATGTATTTGTCACCAAAGGGAATACAAGGCTTCAGAACCTGTCATGGCCTGAGTGTATTTCCACAAAGTAGATGTTCTGGAACCGTCCTTAATGACTCTTGGCTGGGAAGGAGTGCCTTAAAGGACATGGCTGGGCCACACAAATGGAGCTCTAGTGGATGATTTAAGGCCTTCCTCTCGTAAGTTGCCAGCACTTGTTCTAAACACCTGGATTGGTTGTTATGAGAGCAGGTTCCCACAATGCAGCAAGTCCTCGTGCTTGATGTCGTGTGCATGACCCACTTGCAATTTTACTTAGTGTGTGAGCTGAATGCCATAATATTCTCACCAAAAGCCAAGAATAATGAACTAGAACACATTGATTTTTTCTTGAGGTTGCACAGACTCAAGTATTGTGTTATAGTAACAGAATGAAAAACAAGGACCCCTAAGCCTGAGCCTAATAGTAACTCTTCCACGTGCTCAACATATCTTGTGAAATCAATTTTTAAGAACAGTGATACTAAAAGATCTTTCATGGTTTCATCTCATTCTGAAGACCTGTTTTTTTTTTTTTTCAGGAAATAACACTTGAATAAATGCAAAGGTGAAAAATTTTGCAAAAAGATAGAAACAACAGAAGCAAAACATGCTACTGCTTTAAGGAAGAAAGACAAGCAGAAGGCATAGTGATGTCATTTTCTCAAATATGTGCATGACAACTCTGCCTTTGTTTGCTTCTGCTGTGCTTATGTGTATGCAACAAGCCACTTAAATCTTCTCACATCTGTGTTGATAAATAACTGAATGGATGCCTGGCACATGGCATCAAGCTTAGTATGTAGAAAGCAACTAAATGACAATGTTAATTAATCACTTAAGCTAAGAAAATAATAATTCTTAGTAGCTATATTAATTTCAGAGCTAAGCCTCAACATTTTGTTTTCTAAATAATTCATTTTTCTATTTTCCCTTATAGTGTAGAACTCTAACCACTCATGTCCATAAACTAAAATCTAAAAGGATGATTACATACCTCTAAAGTAATATTTCCCCTTTCCCTCGCACACAAGTGCCACACCTATAAAGTCTAGATTGGCCATAGAATTAATTTAAGGATATAATCATTTTCATTTACCATTCTATATTTTTGCTTTTTTATTATTATTTTTTACTTTTATATCAGTGTGTGCATGCATATATGTGTGTGAGTGTGTGTGTGCGTGTGCGCGCACGTGTGTGCATGTGCATGTGCATGTGTGAGTGTACATGTGTAACTGTCCCGGCCAAGGGCAGAAGACACTGGATCCTTTGGAGCTAAAGTTACAGGCAGTAGTGAGGAATCTAACATGGGTTCTGGGAACAAAATTTCATCCTCTACCAGAATAACAAGGACCCTTAACCACTGGGCAATCTCTGCATCCCCTGGCAGCATCTTGATCATTTCTCTTATTCCATTCCAAAAATGGATCTCTGTGTCATTTGCTTTATTTCCCACTGGTGATATCAACTGCATAGAAAGAATACTAACAAGGGGTCAAGGGTGGGGTAGATAGTACTTCATGTTCATGTCCTAAATTCCTCTGTGTAAGCTTCCTTTTGGCCACTATGTTCCTCAATAAAGAGGGTGGTTCATACCAGATCATCTGTCCACCCACCTCATTTATGTTCCACTGCTCACTCTATCCTCTTATTGTATCATTTTGTGTATTATAATACTTCACTATTGCTAGCCTTGGGATATTTTGCTTCTGCTTGCTGGTATCCTATAATGTGTATGTATAGGTCTGTGATAAATAGTGACATTATTAAACTTTGTGCAAATGCCTAAGCTTGAATGCTCCATCTCACTCTTCCCTGCTACTGCATTAACTAACAAAAGACAGTTTGCCTGGGGATTGAAAATGTGATTGCATTTGCAAATTCCTGCTTTCATCTATACTTTTCTCATAATCACTTTTCTTCCACACATGAGGTAGGAAAATAAGTTATCTGAGCCACATTCATTGTGAAATTCCTATAAACTTTATCCACAAATTAAATATATATTCAGTTATAGTTAAATCTGAGATGAGCAAATGGATGGATAATAGATTATTTTGAAATGGAGAAACCTCAGTATAGACGTTTACCTAAGAAAGAAGTGATTTTCTTTAAATAGTTTTTATACTGATTATCTCGAAGGGAAGAAAATAGCTGTTTCTATTTTGGCTAACTTAAGGAGATAGGTATTATTAATACAAGTACATGGAAAATGACAAAATCAAAAGAACTACATATTGGCTCAATATTTTAATTTTCTCATAAATTTCCTTTATATCATTTTTTATATTACAAGCAAACAATTAAATATCAATTGAACAATAAGAGGCAGATTTTAAACAAAATGGTATCATTTGATGGAATATGCCCTCATTGTAGGTAGGAAAACATGAACACATACAGTTTAAAAACATCATGAGTAACTTTTTTTAATATATAACAAGTAGTGTGATTGCATGCAATATAGAGAGTAAGGGTTAGGTTATTTATTCTTTAAAATATAAACTTCCAAATTATTTCTAAGTAGTCATGAAATACATTAACATAAAATACATTGGTTATCTAAATTCTAAAATGAAAAAAGATACATATAAAAGTTTTCATACATTTTTGGTGTATGTGCATGTGTGGTGCAAGGATATGAGTATGTAGATTAATACACGCATGCACATACATAAATGAGTAGAGCAAGATTTCGGATGCCTTGCTCTATTACTTGCTAACTTATTGCTTTGAGACAATGTCTTCTTGAACTGGAAACTCAAAATTTTGACCAGCCAAACTGAACTCCAATCTCTTAGTATCTGTGTATATTTACCTCTTAATGCTGTATTGATTGAATTCTGTATGCAGGATTCAAATCCATTATTGAGCTACCCACCCTCTCTCAATAGGTTTTATTTTATTTATTAATATATAATAATCCCTAAAATAAATATATATTTTTCCCTTCCTTTCCCTCCCCTCCCCTCACTTCCCCTCCCCTCCCCCTTCCCTTCCTTTCCTCTAGGAATGAACTTCCTGTAGGCATGTAGCTAAACTATTTTGTCTATTAAATTTTGAAGAACAAAGTGAACATTCTAAAAATTACTATATTTAATAATAAGAACAAAATAGCCAACAATTAAAGGACTATCTAATTCATCAAAATAATACGTAGTTGATGTATGAATCTTCCTACTCTTTTTTAGAACTGAACTTTTTCTTAAAATAAGAAACCATACCAGATCAATGTACATTTTCAAGTACAAAGGAATTAGTACTATAACAAAGCAAGAGATTTTAGGACAAAATCACCTTAATTCTCTGAGATTTAACTCACAGTCCCTTTTGTCTTCGTGATATATTTTTATTTAATAGTTAGGAAAATAAGTACTCTGTCTAATGTTAATGTGACTAATATTTAAAAAAAATCTACATTATGACTGTATGGAAGTGGGAAATAGATACAACAAGTGTGCATGAAACACTACAATTTACACATGGGAAACTTTCATCATAACTCCCCCCACCGTGTGTGTGTGTGTGTGTGTGTGTGTGTGTGTGTGTTCAGTTTTGCCTGGATTTGCACACACACACAGGTCAGAAGTCCTTGCTTCTATGTTGCTCTATCTCTATCACTCTATTACAGCATGTGTGCTGCCATACCTGGCTTTTTGCATGTGTGTTTAAAATCTCAACTCAGGACCCATGCTGACACAGCAAGCACTTTACCCACTGAGCCGTTGTCCAATCCTTTCAACTTCTTTTTATTATCTAATTATTTTATTATCTAGTTATTAGACTATTAGTCATATATTTGCACATGAAATAAATTTAACTTGTTTAGTAATTAAAAATAAAGTATATTTTTAAAAAAACTGAAAAATGTATTAACAGGATACTACTGTCTTTGCTTGTCTTTTAGTGTTGTCTTTCATTGCTTGAGTGGCCTAGTTTGTATATGACATAGCATCTCTAAGACTAATTTGACTCTCACACTACAGCAAACATAATTGCCTGGAATGATGTTGTCTAAGGCTGTAGATTTTAATTCCCTCCTAACAGACTGACCGATGCTTGCATCACCAACAACCTCCAGACTAGTAAATATTAACTATATATTAATTCTTATTAGTCCATACAATAAAATATTTGCCTGGATTTTGCCCTAAGCCACCGTGAGATTTGAGTTGCCAATTAGTCCACACAAGCCACAGATGTGTTTGTACTTCACATCAAATATTTCTCATGACAAGAGAATATGTAATTTCTAGAGTGTCTGTAAGGTTATGAGAGTGTGTGGGTCACTAATTATCAGGGGAACAAGAAGATCATTGGTTATAGTGCTGTGGGCACTTTTACTGGGAAAGCTGGGAATTTCCAATTGATTTATAAGTGATTAATGGCAACAGGAACTGGGTGTCAAAATTGTATAGGGGTAGTTATTGAAGTATTTAGATTTGAATAACAAGAAACATAACATATATGCTAGAAATGATATAAATGAGATCAATTGTGTTGAATGCCAAACACAGAAACCTTTTAATCAGAATACAGTCAATGAAGTTAAAAATAAAGCAAGTTAGATATGCATGAGGAATACTCCAGATATTGATTGGAAAAGCATGGACAGATGTATTCATTTATTTTGAATGATCAGCTACTTACTACAAACTGGAGATATTTATTAGTCTTTAACTTAATTTGTAGTGGTGAAGATTTTCCATTCTGGCAACAAGAAAAATTAGTTTCTATTTTTTTTTCTTAAAGTTTCATACACATTTTGCTAAGGAATATCCACAATTTTTTGACAGTTTGTAAAAAATGGTCTCAATACTACTATTCCTTAAAAGTTACTTGATTTTAAGAGTCCATAAAATCCTATGAAGGAAAGTACTTTGAAGAAGATGAGGGCATAGTTACTAAGCTAAACTTCAGTCTCCTTGTCTGAAAAGAAGCAGAATGGTATCCAAAAAGCACATACACATGAGGGTCAGGAAGAACCAGGCCCTAACCAGTCAAGCATCAAGAAACAAACAGGCTCCTGGTTGAAGACAAATTGCATAACATGAAAATTTAGAGTGAAATCAATAGATGTTTCAAAGAAATACTACTAAGTTCCTTGAGTATCCTGCAGGTTTAAAGCTAAAGAAATAGAGAAAATAGAAGCAAAATAGATTAGGGTTTTAGAAGCACTGCAAATAGCAAGCATTAAACAGAAACACTAATATGTCCCTCCTTGTTTCTTTAAGCAGACACATGGTTAAGTGGAGTGACAGAAATGTCTACTGATCAAGGTGTCTAATATAGATTTCTCCAACTCTCTGTTCCCCATTTTGTGCTTACCTAAGACAGTGTCTTTATATAGTAAGAGAACCTGGATCAGCTAGAGCAATCAATGCCAAAGACTCAAGAGAGCTTTTTCTGTTAGTTCTTTTTCATAACTACATTTTGAAAAGCTTTGCAATCCTTCCAGTACTCTGTGTGAAATATGAATTCACAGGCCATCTAATTAGATCTCATGTCCTTCCTTGTTTGTCATAACACAGGGTACAGTTAGGTCAGCCTATCTTCTGCATACCTTTTTGTTATTTAATCCCTAGAAAATTAATGTAAAATCGCTAGTTTTAAAGGAAGTATTCTTATATTTTCTATTTTGCTCATTATCTTCATTTCTCTCAGAAAAGGAGATTAGGATATTTTCTGGTTGTGCTTTTCATGGATCAGTGGTAGTCCCAAACTATTCATGCAAATAAGACTAACAAGACTATTAAATTAGTAAATTAGTACTTTAACAAAAAAATACAGTCAGGTTATATAAACAAGGGATGAAGGTCACATATTTTATAATCATAAAAAAAGTTGTTGTTTGTGATACCCATGGCCTTTGGGCTATACTGTGTCAAAAATTACACAGCCAGACTCTATGTAGTGAGGACTCATTCCGTTTTTTTTTTTTTTTTTTTTTTTTTTTTTTTTTTTTTTTTGTAGTTTTCTAGGAACATATGCAGAGGTGTTAACATGAATAGGGCATTAGTCCAGAGAAACAGATCAGCTGACCCATCCTGGAGACGAATGGGACAATTGATGTCATACCAGTATGTATTTACATTATAAATAAAAAATAGTGAAGGAGATTTTTGGCACCAACATTAAAATGACTGTCTCCACTCTCAGCCCTTCCATTCTTTTGGCAGCACACTAGACCATTTCAGAAAAATGATGAAAGATGTGAATGAACTACTGGCAATATCAGTAGACAAATACATTTAGAATCTATGGAGTAGAACACATTAAATAAAAAGAAAATAGGAAATCCTATCTTTCTTTGGCTGTGAGGTTACCTGAGCTACACAGTCAGGTGTTATTCAGCTAGATGAAAGTTCTATGAATGAAATTGTTGATCATAATTACCCATTATTGATGCTCGGGCAACAAGTTACAACCATAGAGGTATATGATCTTGAAAAAGAGAACTGACAGTGACTATCCCAGTGTGGATAGGGAAATTCAGGACTACCATAAGAAAACTTGTGCCAGGTTTCCCAGGCCAAAGAAACAGGCCCCAGATGGAGTCCTGTGGACTTCTTCCATCTCCTTGGCTCAGCTGAATTCCTGCCATTTGCCTACATCTGCCAGGCGCACGAGGCAGATTCCCTTGCCTTCCACCCTCCTACTTCTCTCTCCATCATCATCCCGGCATTTCAAAATAGAGTTCATTTCACTGTCTCATTACTTACTGGAGACAAGCCTTGGAGTCCTCTTCCCACCAAAGCAGCCCACTTCCTGATGCATGGATACTTACGTTCTGCGTGGAGCAGGTGTTATTGTTTAAAAATACTAACCAAACTCCTATAGCTACTATAAAAAGCGGGGATTTAGAAACTTTATAGGCTTGTCAGAGAAAATGGCATTAAGAAATTTGATCTTGCACCTGCCTACTTACTCTTCACATTTGCATAAGTGTTCATTGCCTCCAAATGAAGCACGACATTTAGTTCTATTTCACTCAAGAGAGGGGCCCTGTCCATCTGTAGAGCTTCTTCGCAAAGAGTCACAGATCTTTGTTTTTCTCAAGCACAGGAAAGAATAAGGAAGATTTCAAAATTTCATACTAAAATTCACAATGTACAGAATAATAGAATTGACAGAAGAATCATACACACACACACACACACACACAACACGTATAATATACATATATGTAATTCTAAATCTAGGATCCCCAATTCTGAGGGAAATATGGCATTTGTCTTTCTAAATGTGACTTATTTCGATTAATATAATGATCAACACTTGCATCCATTTTCCTACAAAATGAATAATTTCCTTTATCACTGAATAAAGCTCAATTTACATATAGGCTATGATTTTGGTCTCTATTTTCTGTTGGCAGAGATTAAGGCTGATTCTATTATCTGGTCGTTATGAACAGCTCTGAAACAGACATGTATATGCAAGGTTCTAAGTCCTTTGGGTGTATGCCGAAAAGCCATATATCTAAGTCACATGATAGTTCTGTCTTTAGTTTTTCTTCCTCCCTTCCTCCCTTCCTTCTTCCCTCCCTTCTTCCCTCTCCTTCCTCCCTCCCTCCCTCCCTCCCTTTCTTTCTTTTCTTCCTTTTTTTAGACCCTCCATACTGATTTCTGCAGTGGCTGAACTAATTTGTATCCCCACCAGCACTGTACATGTGTTTCTTTTTCTTTGGTCCCTCACATCCTTACCAGCCTTTTTAATTTTTTTTTTTATATAAACCATTTTGATTGGGATGAAAGTCTCCACATAGATAGTATGAGTGTGTGTGTGGGTACGTGTGTGTGTGTGTGTGTGTGTGTGTGTGTGTGTGTATTTCATTTTATTTGATTTGAAAATATGGCTTCACTTTTGAAAGGTGAAACAAGCAAAGGTACAGAGAAACAATAAAAACTGAATTCAGGCAGGAGATGGCTGTTCACGAGATCTTCTCTACCAGGAAGCAGAGAGCAGCAAATACTGATGCTTATCTCACATTATGCTTTCTATTCAGTCTATGCCACTCTATGGAAGAGTGTCACCTCTGTTAGGGTGGGTCTTCCAACCTCAGAAAACCAAATCTTGAAGCTCCTTCAGTAGTGTCAGGATGGCCAAGTGGTCTAAGGCACCAGAAAAAAAGCTCCAACAAAATTCCTTCATTTAAAAAACTTTATTATTATTCCATGTGTTAATGTGATCAGTGGTGTGTGTGTGTGTGTGTGTGTGTGTGTGTGTGTGTGTGTGTGTTATGTATGTGCACTTACCACAACACATGAGTGGGCATCAGCGGACAACTTCACAGAACCAATTCTTTCCTTCCAACTGGGTTATGGGGATAAAACCCAGGTCACCATGCTTGCACGGCAAGGGCTTTTACCCTCTGCACCACCTTCCTGGCCCAATAATCTTAAAAAAATATGCCCTTGCCTATTATTTCCTCTTTTTTGTTTATTTGTTTGTTTTAAGACAGTGTCTTTCTATTATATAACTCATACTGTCCTGGAACTCACTCTGTAAACATGGCTGGCCTTGAACTCATAGAATCTGCCTGCTTCTACCTCCAGAGTGCTGGAATTAAAGGAGTCTTATCACCACAATGGACACTTATTTTTTATTTGCACATGTTTTCTCCATCGCATTTTCCTTTAAGATTGCCGGTGTCTTGTGGTCAGGCTTACACTGAGTTTTTTAATCTTTTTGTGTTCATTTTCATAAAGAGTGAGAGACTGAGATAGAATTTTCTTCTTTTCATGTAGATATTGGGCTCCTTTCCACAAAGTAAATTTTTGGTACCTTTGTTAAAAATAAGGTGGTTTTGGAAGCACTGTTTACATCTGGGTCTTCTGCTATGTTCCATTTCTCTATACAACTATTTTGGCTAGTTTGCTGGTTTTGTTACTGTGGTTCCAAATTATAACTTGAAATCAGCTATGGTGATACACTCAGTTTTGCATATGTTGCTTACAAAAGAAATCAGAAAAAATATTATACATGTAAGTACTATAAATGAAAAAAAATGACACATATTTTATACATAAAAATACATATACAGCTTACTAGGGTTACTATACTATACACAGTAATCACCCCCTCCAAAAAAAAAAATATCTTGTAATAAACCCATTCAAGGAGTTGAAAAACTTACAAAGAAAATGTTAAAACACTGAACAAAGAGACCAAAGAAGAACCTTCAAGACAGAAAACTCTCAAGTTTATACATTAGCAGAATTAATAATGTAAAAGTATTGTATCACTAAAATCAATCTACAGATTTAATACAATACCCATCAAATGTACAATACCAATCTCAGTGAAATGTAAACGCTGTTATTTATTTAATTTGTATAGAACCCCAAAGGACAAAAAGTAGTCATAAAAAATTAAAGTATTTTAAAAGAATATTAAGAAGAAAAAATAGGACATGTAGAATTACAAAATGAGTTACTTTTATGCAGACATATTTCTTTAGTCCTTGATTAAATGTCATTCATATGATTTCATAGCTTTTAGCTAGCTTATATTTTTTCTCAGTGCTATAATGTGCATTAGTCATGTCTTTCCATATTTGATTTTCCCATCTCTATGGTCTTATTTTATACTTCTAAAATTGTCAGAATTTAAATAATTATATTCAATATCTAATTATTATCATATCATTTAATACCACTGCTAACAAATGTCCTTTTTATTCTTCAGTGTACACACTTACTCTGAAAAGCAAATTTAAAATTATGCTTAATTTTTTTAAAATCTACATCACTTCCTCCTAGTCACCCAATGGAGATTATTTGAGTTGTTGGCTTCATTTATGAATTCTCTTTTGGTTCATCTTTATCAAATTCTGTTGTCACTTCTGGCATCTTTAGATGAGAAAGAACTTTGTGATTGGGTAGATAAACTGATCTGTGAAACATGAAGTGTTTTTGTAGCATCTCTGGTTTTTGTTAAACCTATTTCTGTAGTTTTATCCCACAAATGTTTTATCAACATGGGTCCCTCAGACACTCATTGTCAAACATTTCCATGAACAAAATAATTACCTCTCTGAGCTTTGGTTTTCTGGCACTTGTGTGACAGAATATTACTTTAACTGTGTAAAGGTGTGTTGCATTTGTTTGTGCTGCATTTGTTTAACTAGGCAAAGATGTATTACATTTGATTACGTTGCATTTGTTTGATGATGTAAACATGTGTTGCCTTGTTTGCCTAAGGCACCAGATTGGTCTAATAAAAAGGTCTATAGCTAAGCAGTAGGAGGATAGCTGGGGCTGCCAAGCAGGGAGAATAAGTGAGATGAGGAATTTAAGCTCCAGAGAGAGAAAAGAGGAAAAGAGAATGAGGGAGAAAGAATGGGAGATGCCAGGGACCAGAATACTGGACACAGAAGGAAGCAGGAAAGTAGGACAGGCAGAATGAAAGAAAGGTGAAAAGTCCATAGCAAACACATCTATGAAGAAAAAACAGGTTAAATTAGGTTATAAGAGCTGTTGGAACAAGCATAAGATAAGGCCCCACATTCATAACTAGTAATGTCCCTGTGTCGTGTTTGGGGACAGTATTCTAAGAAAGCCTACTATTCACTTGTGTAGGTGATGAAATATGAAAAACCACGTAAGAACTGAACTTTTTTTCACCACACACACTCCTCTTCTTCTATCCTACTCAAATTTACATCCTTTTTAAAAACATTTTCAGAGATTCTTCAAATGTTTAATTTTGTGTGTGTGTGTGTGTGTGTGTGCCACCCTCAACATAACCTTACTTTATCACATATCACCTAGGATAAATTTTATTTGGATTTCCCATAAGTCTCTGAATTTATCATGTGCAGAAATTATTTTTTTAGGTTAACTCTTACTTGTCTTCATTTCTGTTATAAAAATCGCACAGATAAGGGAAACTTGTTTTTAACATTTGAAGATATTTCAGTAGTCACATGAGTACTGAGATGATGAGAAGAGGTGTTTGTGGCATGATGGAAATAGGACCTGCTCAGGAGGTATTTACTTATTTATATTTGGAAAAGGCACAATCATTGTAGCACCATTCAGTGGTCGGAGCTTAAATTATATAGATGGCACTCTAGCAATTGAATCACCTAGCTTTCCTGGTCATTCATACAAAAACTACACTGTTTATCATTTTTGAGGTTATAAATAAAAAGGATACCTTTCTATTCTCTCCTTTTCCATAACCTTTTGTAGATTATAGGGTCAATCTTCAGGATCCCTGCACATGCATCGATCTATGTAAGAGAACTACAACTTGTCTCCCTCTTTCTCTCATTCTTCCCTTTCCTCACAGGACAATCCTATTGTTTTTTGATTCTTTAGTTTATAAGAAATTCATAGTAGCATATTTATACCTGGGAGAGTTTATCATCTGAAATATGACAAGAAGAGCTTTCAACATGAATTCATGATGTGCATATTTATTTCACAAGAGATGAAAAGGAATAAGTAAACCAAATAGATATGTACTGGTTTTCTCTGACACAATAAGTAAGAAGAGTTACGTCAAAGTTACTGGAGAACCTTAAGTATCATGTAATTTGGTAAAAACATGTGAAAAAGATTAGGGTTGTATAATGTCTTCTTTTTATATTCTTGCTTTTGTGACAAATCTTAACACCACCACCCACCCCTATGCCTTCAGTGATGCAGATACAGTTTTTCATGTTGACTATTTAAAAACTGTGGAACTTTTTCCTGTTAATATGAAATGAGTATATTTGAAAGGTTTGTTTTGTTTTATTTTTATTTTTTATTAAGAAAAATTTTATTCATTTTACATACCAATCAAAGATCCCCCTCCTCCTGCCCCCCTCCAGCCTTCCCCTCCTCACCCCTATTTCCTCCCACAAGAAGGAAAGGCCTCTCATGGGGAGGCACATCCAGTAGAGGCAAGTCTAAGCCCTTCCCCTGCCTCAAGACTGCACTAAAAGTCCCATCATAGGTAGTGGGCTCGAAAAAGCATGTTCATGTACCAAGGATGGATTCTTTTTTCTTTTTAATATTTTTATTTTATAATTAATTTAATTTTACATATCAACCACGGATTCCCCTGTCCTCCCTCCTCCCCTCCCCAGACCCCCCCAATACACCCCCCATACCCACCTCCTCCAAAGCAAGGTCTCCCCTGGGGATTCAGCCCAGCCTAGTAGATTCAGTTGAGGCAGGTCTAATACCCTCCTCCCTGCACCAAGGCTGAGCAAAGTGTCTCAGCATAGGCCCTAGGTTCCAAAAAGCCAGCTCATACACCAAGGGACAGGTCCTGGTTCCACTGCCTGGGTGCCTCCTAAACAGTTCAAGCTCATCAGCTGTCTCACTTATCCAGGGGGCCTGGTCCAGTTCCATGGGGGTTCCTCAGCTATTGGTTCACAGTTCATGTGTTTCCACTAGTTTGGCTATTTCTCTCTGTGCTTTTTCAAATCATGGTCTCAATATCGCCTGCTCATATAATCCCTCCTCTCTCTTGCCAGTTGGACTCCTGGAGCTCCACCTGGGGCTCAGCTGTGGATCTCTGCATCTGCTTCCACCACTCACTGGATGAGAATTCTATAATGACAGTTAGGGTGTTCGGCCATCTCATCACCAGAGTAGGTCAGCTCAGGCACTCTCTAGACCATTGCCAGTAGTCTATAGTGTAGGTATCTTTGTGGATTTCTGGGAACCTCTCTAGCACTCTACTTCTTCCTATTCCCATGGGGGTCTTCATTTATCATGGTATTTCTTTCCTTGTTCTCCCACTCTATTCCTGATCCAGCTGGGACCTCCCACTCCCCTAAGCTCTCTTTCCTTGCCCTCCATTACCGCCCCGCCCCCAGTTTGCTCATGTAGATCTCAGATTTCAGAGATGGATTCTAATCCTACCACCAGGGGGCACCCCCAAGCAAATCAGGCTACACAACTTTCTTGGCCATGCAGAGGACCCAGCCCAGTCCCATGCAGCCTCCACAGCCATTGATCCAACTTTCATTAGTTCCCACTAGTTTGCTTTGGTAGTCTCTGCAGGTTTCCCCATTATGATCTTGATGCATTTGCTTGTAGAATCCTTCTTCTCTCTCTCTGACTGGACTCCTGGAGTGCTGCCTGGTGCCTCGCTGTGGATCTCTGCATCTGCTTCCATCAGTCGCTGGAGAAAAAGCTCTGTGATGACAGGGTATTAACTGATCTGATCTCTGGGGCAAGCCAGTTCAGTTCAGGCACCCTCTCCACTATTTCTAGTATTCCAAGTTGGTGTCATCCCTGGGGATTCCTGGGAAATTCCCTAGCACCCGATTTCTCTCTATTCTCATGATATCTCCCTCTATCATGGTATCTATTTCACCGCTTTCCCACTCCATCCCTGTTCCAACTTGACCATCCTGTTCCCTTATGTTCTCATCCTCCATCCCCTACCCTCCATAGCCCACCATTCATCCCCAGTTCACTCATGGAGATCTCATCTATTTCCTCTTCCCAGGGCGATCCATGCATCCCACTTTGGACTTTCCTTGTTAGCTAGCTTCTCTGGAGTTGTGGGGTTTATTTTTAATTGCTTGTTTATGTTTAGGTGTGATCACCAGTGTGGGTGTTTACAGAGGCTAGACCTGTCAAATCCCCTGGAACTGCAGTTACAGGTGATTGTGAGCATCCTGACACTGATGTTGAGAACTCAACTCAGATCCTCTGAAAGGGCAGTATACACTCTTAACCTCTGATCCTTCTCTTCAGCCTTTGTATGCATCTATTTTCTTTCTTTTTAGAGTGAGAGAATTAAATATTGACATGAACACAATTGATCCTGCAGTAGATCAATGTAGAGTGAACCTATCATGATATACTGAAAATGGAAGCAGCAAGATTAGTGAGCCATGCAAGAAAACACATTTTAGGTACTTGTTTTCACTTACAGCAGAGCACATTGGTGTTTGATGGTGAGTGGCATGGAAGCTAGCTACACATGCTCCTTGTCACTGATATGGTAAAGTTCCTTTGGGGAAGCGTTAGACATAATTGGCAAGTAAGCGGGAGTGTAACTGAGGTAGAGCCTGAAGACACGACTTGAAGCCCCACCTTCTCAGTCATGTCACTTAGGCTTTTAAATTCAGTGTCTGACCATTAGTATATCATTTGACTCCTATGGAGTTCTTACAACTTACACTTGGTGCAAGTTGTAAAAATAAGTGTTATTTTAACACTCCAAGGGAGATTTTGATTTAATTAGAATAATAAAAATGTAGCTCCTCATTTGTATTTGAAGGTTAGTTATGCAACTCTATGTAGATATATAAAACTCTTCTGCAATGAGGATGAAAATTGACAGGATAGATTATTCTTCCCCGCACCAATTTTCCAAATTTTTGTTCGTGAACAACCAAATTTCCTTTTCTTCAGGCTAGCATATAAACATTATTGTTTTGAGGATAAAAAATATATGCCTTGGCTTAGATATCAGTTTATCGAATATTACACAGAGAACATTTTCCAGTATAGAAAAGCAATGCGTGTTTGTGAGAGGAATCACATTTTGTTGTTTCTATCCATGACTGGTGTCTATGTAATTTCTGAAAAATAATCACAAAAATGGCTTGCTTCTCCAAATGAATTATTGGGAAGGTGATACGATCAGCATTTCATAGCATGTAAAAATCAATTGCTCCAGTATGACAGTGGAAGGCAGATTTGGAAAGGGCAAAATGGAATACACTGAAATGTAGTGTCCCCAGGTGTACCTAGACAAATAGGACGTTTATAGAAAATCAATCACGTTTCAGCCTTTGGGCTAAGAGCTGGTATAGGATATTTATAACAAACTACAGTAGGTAAACATATCAGTATCTTTGAGTTGACATATCTTCTTCCTTACAAGTATCTTCTGCATCACAGTGACAGAAATTTTGCTATAGTTACCTCTCCAGAGCATTCTTCCATTTGCAGTTCCAAGTACACTGTAAGATTCAGCAAGAATTTTCATTGTTCAGAGAAATATGACTTAGTTTCACAGAATGAATAGAGTCACAGTGACTTAGAGCTATGTCCCATACTATTTACCCTGCTTCTTATGAATAATCTTCTTTCCATATACATAGAATGTTAAAGCATGTTAAAGACATACATAGGAAAAATGCATGCACCATTCTAGTATTTAATTCTTAATGATTTTATGATAGTTTTCTTGATAAAACTCAGTCAAATACATTTTGAAATTTTTTCCTGTGCTTAAAGAATACATTTTAGTGCAGAAAAATGACAAGGAAGGAGATACTGAATGGATATGGTCTGACCCAATGAATTGAAGGTCTCATTTCTTTATTCCCATTGAATAAACAACATAAATATTCTAATCTCATTTTCATTCTGAATATTCATATTTCTTTGATTATAGGTTTCTTTTATCCCCTTAAAAAAGCAAATTGAGGGCTTTATTTTTAATAGATGTTGGTATGGCACCACTTGTTCAGAATCACTTGAGGTAATTTAATAATTTACATTTCTTTCATGCATGTTCAAAAAAGTATATTCTGTTACAGTCAATAGTTGCTGAAGTCACTCACATCAAACCTTGCCTTTTCATTCCCTCTTCTGTGAAATGAAATATCTGAATCAAGAATTACCATATCTTAGAGTCTCAGACTGTATAATTATGCCAATTTTCAAGGCAGCTCTAATTGTTAGATAAGATGCATTTGAAAATCAGCATTTTACACTGATCACTTGATTCAGTCTCATTAGGTAATGTCACCTGACTCTCAGACAGTAATTAATGCTATGGCTAGGAGATTAAATTCTCTGTATTCTTCCCTTCAGTTTGCCCTCAAATTTGGTGCAAAAAATGAAGGACACAGAGCAACAGGCATGAAAACATACATCAATGATTATTAAATATGATATCATGAAGCAATGAGAATATTATAGAACCAGAATTGAAGTCATGAAGTCTCCAAGTGAAATAACACTGCAATTTTTTTTTTTTGAAAAGGACTCTAGGGCTTCATGTAGGACAGAACCTACAGTAGACTGAAAATGATGGTCTCAGAAATTATTGTATGAGCTTTTTGCTTTTATTATGTTCATTTTTAGACTTGATGGCAGTACAAAAGTGAAATTGAACTTCAATATCAAATTTGATCTTGTTCTAGATTAGCAATATTCAGCTGATCTCTGAACATCTTGGGCAGGGATGGTGATCATAGAAGACACAAACATATAATGTGCAGCTGAGTTAGAGTGTTTGATAAATTGAATCCATTAAATGTACTTTTGATTTATGGTCATGTCAACATGGCATGGGTACATCTGAATGTAACTCTATTTTGCAGAGTCAAGGAAAGCATGTCCCAGGAGTTTTGCCCCAGGTGAGAGTAAATTTTCAATGAACAAAAGGAAATCAGTAATATCAGGATACAATTCTTCCAAAAAAAAATATCATAAACAACCCCTTTCTGACTGGCTTTCAAGTACACTCTTGAAGAGGTAACTCATGCCTGGGAATTGTTAACTGAGACAAAATCCTACAGCTGGCTTGTTCCTAGGCCCTAGGGAGAACCTAAATTTATTGTTATTATTAAAAGTGGACATAGTAATTAATTTAATTGTAAGTTATTATTTTTATATCCAGAGATTAGTACACCATTCAGCCCTCATCAGAGATATTTCTACAGTAGATAGTCATACACTTATACACAGGAAGACAAGCTGATCCCAGAAATATGAAAGAAAAATGTGTTGACAGAAAAATTATGATTTAAGTTGGTCTGCACTGATAATATTTAATTACAAATTGATAATGTAAAAAAAATAAAATTTAATTTCTAAGGAGTAGTATTACACCAAACATGCAGCAAATAAAATAAGGATTTTGATGGATAGGTACTTCCCATCACAGTATAAGACAATGAAAGCTGAGTCCTTGTGTTAGGCAAATGTTCCTTCTTTTTAAATTGTGTAATGTATAATGTCTACTTCTATGATATCATAGGAAAGGAGCTTTTCCTTTTAGATCATTTAAGGGTTTTATACTCATTAAGATAAAGATACATAGAAAGGAAGAATAGAATTTGCCTAATATTTACAGTAAGGTTTTGATAAAGTGAAATAAAAATAATTATAAATAAGGCTCATGATAAAGGCTAATCTGCCATTGTTATGCAGATTTAAAATACATCAAAATGAATCTTCTGCCAAGCATTTTGGCCTCTGGCTTAATTTCGTAATTCCCATGTAATGGTTTCTGAATTCTGTCTGTTTCTTTTTTTTTTTTGTGATATATATTTTTTATTTTACAATACCATTCAATTCTACATATCAGCCATGGGTTCCCCTATTCTCCCCCCTCCCACGCCCTCCCCTTACCCCCAGCCCACCCTCCATTCCCACCTCCTCCAGGACAAGTCCTCCCCCGAGGACTGCGATCAACCTGGTAGACTCAGTCCAGGGAGGTCCAGTCCCTTCCTCCCAGACTAAGCCAAGTGTCCCTGCATAAGTTCCTGGTTTCAAACAGCCAATTCATGCATTGAGCACAGGACTTGGTCCCACTGCCTAGATGCCTCCCAAACTGATCAAGCCAATCAACTGTCTCACCTATTCAGAGGGCCTGATCCAGCTGGGAGCCCCTCAGCTTTGGTTCATAGTTCATGTGTTTCCATTCATTTGGCTATTTTTTTTCAATAATTGAGTAAAACTGAAATTTATTATAAGCCACAGTCGTCCTAGGGACCTCCATGCTATATATATATATATAGCCTTTATGGTTCTATGGGTTGTGGTCTGATTGTTCATTTTATATCTAGAATCCACCAATGAGTGAGTACATACCATAACTGTCTTTCTGGGTTTGGGTTACCTCACTCAGGATGATTTTTTCTAGTTCCATCCATTTGCCTGCAAATTTCATGCTTTCATTGTTTTTCTCTGCTGAGTAGTACTCCATTGTGTATATGTACCACATTTTTTTCATCCATTCTTCCGTTGATGGGCATCTAGGCTGTTTCCAGGTTCTGGCTATTACAAATAGTGCTGCTATGAACATAGATGAGCATGTATCTTTATGGTATGTATCAGCATTCTTTGGGTATATGCCCAAGAGTGGTATGGCTGGGTCTTGAGGTAGTTCGATTCCTAATTTTCTGAGAAACCGCCATACTGATTTCCACAGTGGTTGTAACAAGTTTACATTCCCACCAACAGTGGAGGAGTGTTCCCTTTGCTCCACATCCTCTCCAACATTGGTTGTCATTGGTGTTTTTGATCGTAGCCATTCTAACAGGTGTAAGGTGGTATCTCAGAGTCGTTTTGATTTGCATTTCTCTGATGATTAAGGATGTTGAGCATTTCTTTAAATGTCTTTCAGCCATTTGTAGTTCTTGTTTTGTGAATTCTCTGTTTAGCTCTTTAGCCCATTTTTTAATTGGACTGTTCAGTGCTTTGATGTCTAGTTTCTTGAGTTCTTTATATATTGTGGAGATCAATCCTCTGTCAGATGTGGGGTTGGTGAAGATCTTTTCCCAATCTGTTGGCTGTCTTTTTGTCTTATTGACTGTGTCTTTTGCCCTGCAAAAGCTTCTCAGTTTTGAGAGGTCCCATTTATTAATGGTTGTGCTCAGGGTCTGTGCTGTCGGTGTTTTATTTAGGAAATGGTCTCCAGTGCCAATGCGTTCAAGAGTGCTTCCTATTTTCTTTTCTATTAAGTTTAGTGTAACTGGATTTATGTTTAGGTCTTTGATCCACTTGGACTTGAGTTTTGTGCATGGTGACAGATATGGATCTATTTGTAATCTTTTACATATTGACATCCAGTTATGCACCATTTGTTTAAGATACTTTCTTTGTTCCATTGTATAGGTTTTGGCTCCTTTGTCAAAAAACCAGGTGTTCATATGTGCATGGATTAATTTCAGGGTCTTTCAAATTCGATTCCATTGGTCCGTATGTCTGTTTTTATACCAGTACCAAGCTGTTTTTATTACTATGGCTCTATAGTAAGGTTTGAGGTCCTGGGATTGATGCCTCCAAGGGTTGCTTATCATATAGATTCTTTTAGCTATCCTGGGTCTTTTACTGTTTTTTCCATTATTGATCCAAGTTGATATTTATCTTTCCAAGTCTGTGAAGAATTGTGTTGGGATTTTTGATGGGGATTGCATTGATATCTGTAGATTGCTTTTGGTAAGATTGCCATTTTTACTATGTTAATCCTACCTACCCATGAGCATGGGAGATCTTCCATTTTCTGTGATATTTCTTCAATTTCTTTCTTTAGAGATTTAAAGTTCTTATCAAAAGGTCTTTCACTTGTTTTAGTTAGTGTTATCCCAAGGTAATGTTTATATTATTTGTGGCTATTGTAAAGGGTGATGTTTCTCTGACTTCTTTCTCAGCCCTTTTTTTATCATTTTGTGTTATAGGAGGGCTACTGATTTTTTTTTTGAGTTGATCTTGTATCCTGCCACTTTACTGAAGGAGTTTATCAGCTGTAGAAGTTCCTGGTAGAGTTTTTGGGGGTCACTTATGTATACTATCATATCATCTGCAAATAGTGAAAGTTTGACTTCTTCCTTGCCAATTTGTATCCCTTTGATCTCCTTTTCTTGTCTTATTGCTCTAGCTAGAACTTCTAGTACTATATTGAATAAATATGGGGAGAGTGGACAGCCTTGTCTTGTTCCTGAATTTAGTGGTTCACTTTGAGTTTCTCTCCATTTAATTTGATGTTTGCTGTTGGCTTGCTATAAATTGCTTTTATTATGTTTAGAAATGTGTCCTTGTATTCCTATTCTTTCTAAGACCTTTATCATGAAGGGGTGTTGGATTTTGTCACAAAGGCTTTTTCAGCATCTAGGGAGATGATCATGTGGTTTTTTTTCTTTCAGTTTGTTTATATGGTGTATTACATTGACTGATTTCCGTATGTTGAACCATCCTTGCATCCCTGGGATGAATCCTACTTGGTCGTGATGGATGATTGTTTTGATGTATTCTTGGATTCGGTTTGCCAATATTTTGTTGAGTATTTTTGCATCAATGTTCATGAGGGAGATTGGTCTGTAGTTCTCTTTCTTTGTTGCATCTTTGTGTGGTTTGGGTATCAGGGTAATTGTAGCCTCATAAAAAGAGTTTGGTAGTGTTCCTTCTGTTTCTATTGTGTGGAACACTTTGAAGAGGATTGGTATTAGTTCTACTTTGAAAGTCTGGTAGAATTCTGCACTGAAACCATCTGGTCCTGGGCTTTTTTTAGTTGGGAGACTTTTGATGACTGTTTCTATTTCTTTAGGGGTTATTGGTCTATTTAAATGGTTTATCTGGTCTTGATTTAATTTTGGTATTTGGTATTTATCCAGAAAATTGTCCATTTCTTCCTGGTTTTCCATTTTTGTGGAGTACAGGTTTTTGAAGTATGATCTGATGATTCTCTGGATTTCCTCATTGTCTGTTGTTATGTCTCCCTTTTCATTTCTGATTTTGTGAATTTGGGTGCTCTCTCTTTGCCTTTTGGTTAATTTGGCTAGGGGTTTGTCTATCTTGTTGATTTTTTCAAAGAACCAACTCTTTGTTTCATTGATTTTTTTTGTATTGTTCTCTTGTTTTCTATTTAGTTGATTTCAGCCCTCAATTTGATTATTTCCTGGCATCTATTTCTCCTGGGTGAGTTTGTTTCTTTTTGTTCTAGAGCTTTCAGTTGTGCTGTTAATTCCTTGGTATGGGATTGCTCCATCTTCTTTATGTGTGCATTTAGAGCTATGAATTTTCCTCTTAGCACTGTTTCATAGTGTCCCATAAGTTTGGGTATGTTGTACTTTCATTTTCATTGAATTCTAGGAACTCTTTAATTTCTTTCTTTATTTCTTCCTTGACCCATTGATGTTTCAGGTGGGCATTATTCAGTTTCCATGAGTTTGTGGGTTTTCTATAATTTTTGTTGTTATTGAGTTCTAATTTTAAGGCATGGTGGTCTGATAAGATACAGGAGGTTATTCCAATTTTTTTGTATCTGTTGAGATTTGTTTTGTGTCCAAGCATGTGGTCAATTTTTGAGAAGGTTCCATGGGGTGCTGAGAAGAAGGTATATTCTTTTGTGTTAGGATGGAATGTTCTTTAGCTATCTATTAGGTCCATTTGAGTCATAACATCTGTTAGGTCCTTTATTTCTTTGTTAAGTTTTAGTCTGGTAGATCTTTTAGTGAGAGTGGTGTGTTAAAATCCCCCACTACTAATGTGTGGGGTTTGATGTGCGTTTTAAACTTTAGTAGTGTTTCTTTTATGAATGTGGGTGCTTTTGTATTTGGAGCATAAATGTTTAGAATCGAGACTTCATCTTGGTGGATTTTTCCCGTGATGAATATGTAATGTCCATCCTGGTCTCTTTTGATTGATTTTAGTTTGAAGTCTATTTTATTAGATATTAGGATAGCTACACCAGCTTGTTTCTTAGGTCCATTTGCTTGGAAAACCTTTTCCCAGCCCTTTACTCGGAGGTAGTGTCTGTCTTTGGAGTTAAGGTGTGTTTCTTGTATGCAGCATATGGATGGGTCCTGTTTTCTTATCCATTCTGTTAGCCTGTGTCTTTTTATAGGTGAGTTGAGACCATTGATATTGATGGATATTAATGACCAGTGATTGTTAATTCCTGTTATTTTTTTGGTTGTGTTGTGTTGTCCTTCTGTGGTGTATGTTGGTGTAGGATTATCTATTGCTTGATTTTTCATGGATGTGTTTAGCTTCTTTGGGTTGAATTTTCCTTCTAGTGCTTTCTGTAGGGCTGGGTTTGTGGACAGGTATTGATTAAATCTGGTTTTATCCTGGAATATTTTGTTTACTCCGCCTATGGTGATTGAGAGTTTTGCTGGGTATAGTAGTCTGGGTTGGCATCCGTGGTCTCTTAGTGTCTGCATGAGGTTTGTCCATGATCTTCTAGCTTTCATAGTCTCTATTGAGTAGTCTGGTGTTATTCTGATGGGTTTGCCTTTATATGTTACTTGGTCTTTTCCTTTGCAGCTCTTAATATTTTTTCTTTATTCTGTGTGTTTAGTGTTTTGATTATTATGTGGCGAGGGGACTTTTTTTTGGATCCAGCCTATTCGGTGTTCTGTAAGCTTCTTGTATCTTCATAGGTATTTCTTTCTTTAGGTTAGGAAAGTTTTCTTCTGTGATTTTGTTGAATATATTTTCTGTGCCTTTGAGTTGGTATTCTTCTCCTTCTTCTATCCCTATTATTCTTAGGTTTGGTCTTTTCATGGTGTCCCAAATTTCCTGGACGTTTTGTGTTAGGACTTTTTTGTCTTTATTGTTTTCTTTGACTGACGAATCTATTTTCTCTATCATGTCTTCAGCGTCAGAGATTCTCTGTTCCATTTCTTGCAATCGGTTGGTTATGCTTGTTTCTGTAGTTCCTGTTCGTTTTGTCAGGGTTTCTATTTCCAGCATTCCCTCAGCATGTGTTTTCTTTATTGTCTCAAATTCATTTTTCAGATCTTGGAATGTTTCTTTCATCTGTTTAATTGCTTTTTCTTGGCTTGATTTGATTTCTTCCCATTTTTTGTTCGTTTTTTCTTCCATTTCTTTAAGGGAGTTTTTTATTTCCTCTTTAATGGAGTTTTTCATTTCCTCTTTAAGGGAAGTTTTTATTTCCTCTTTAAGGGAGTTTTTTATTTCCTCTTTAAGGAAAGTTTTTATTTCCTCTTTAAGGTAGTTTTTCAATTCCTCTTTAAGGAAAGTTTTTATTTCCTCATTGAGGGAATGTTTTATTTCTTTTTAAGGGCCTCTATCATCTTCTTAATGTCATTTTTAGGGTTGATTTCTTCTGTTTCTTCTGTCATGGTATGTTTAGGTCTTGCAGGTGTAGAATCACTAGGTTCTGATGTTGCCATATAGGTCTTTATGTTGTTGCCTGTATTTTTGCACTGGCGTCTACTCATCTCTTCCTCTGTGAGGTGCAGGTGGTGTCTGTGTCTGAGAGTGCCTCTCTTGTTATAATTTTTAGTCTTGATTTAGTAGTGGTTCTTGGTTAAATTGGTGCTATTGGGCTATTTCTTCAGGGGCAGCTGATTTCGATCGGTGAATTATATACTTATGATTCTGGTGATCTGGTTTGGTGTCTGGGTAGCGCCTTCTTCTGTGTTCCCAGGTCACGTTTTGTTCATTTGTCAACTCCTCAGGTGATCTTGATTCCTCAGACTTTAAACTGTAGGCATCTGAATCCTCTCCCAGATGGGTTTCAGCTGAGCAGGGTAGTCTCACCAACACCTCCAAATTGTTGGGTTTCACAGGATCAGCAGCTGGGCCCTGGGTTGTTCTCAGACGGAGTGTTCAGATTCGTTCTGGTTCTGACCCACCGAGATAGCTTCTTCCCCAGATGTTGGGGTTAGGGGCGTCCCTGTTCCAAGCTGCGTCTGCTTGTCTCCGTCCCTGGGCCTGTTTATCTCTGCAGTCCGCCACCGGGCCTGTATGTCCCTGTCAGCTGCTGCTGGGCCTGTCTGCCTCTGGAGGCCGCCACCGGGCCTGAATGTCTCTGCAGGCTGCAGCCAGGCCTGAATGTCCCTGTTGGCCGCTGCCGCTGGGTCCGTTTACCTCAGCAGGCCGCCGCTGGGCCCGTCTACCTCTGTGGGCTGCCGCTGGGCCTGAATGTCTCTGCCGGCTGCCGCCGGGTCTGAGTATCCCTGTCGGCTGCCACCGCTGGGCCCGTCTACCTCCACGGGCCCCCGCCGCAGGCCTACCTGCGTCTGCTTGTCTCTGCCGCCGGGCCTGTCTACCTCTGTGGGCCGCCGCTGGGCCTGAATGTCTCTGCCGGCTGCCGCCGGGCCTGAATATCCCTGTCGGCCGCTGCCGCCGGGCCCGTTTACCTCAGAGGGCTGCTGCTGGGCCCGTCTACCTCCACAGGCCACCGCAGGCCTACCTGCGTCTGCTTGTCTCTGCCGCCGGGCCTGTCTACCTCTGTGGGCTGCCGCTGGGCCTGAATCTGTCTGTTTCTTTTTTATGTTTTTAATTTCTCTTTTGCTAGCTCCTTTTGATGGAAAAAAAAAAAAAAACAGTCTTGAGCTAATTCTAAAGTCTCATTCCAGTATTTGCAACATGTACATAGGGTAGCATTGATCTATAAGGAGAAAGAAGCATTCTATGATAAAGGAAAATTTAGGCAAATTTTATTTACTAATCCAGCTCTGCAGAAGAGACTAGTAGGACATGCTCAACCAGAATAGAAGATCAACTGCACTCAAGTGAATATTAGAATAAATAATCCCAGAACATTTAAAAAAATGCTAAATTGAATTTATAGAATATATCATAGAATCAAAAGTTTATCAGCAAATCTATAAAAATAATTGTTGATTAAATGACAAATACCATACAGGTTAGAGAAGTTTGTGATCAACAGCAGTTAAATAAGCAAGAATACAATACATATACTAGCTTGTGTTTAAAAAAAAATAAAGGAAAATATTTTCATCCCAACAGAGGCTACTCTTGTGGTCCATAATTCATTCTAGTTAATTCTTCATGGAATGTCAAATGACCCAGTGCTTTGGACTAAAACAAAATGTTATTAGCAGTATAAAATGTGGATGTATATTTTTGGATACTATTTGTAATTGAAGATATTTGTTCAAAGGTATAAAACAAAAGAGTAAACATAAAAACAGGAGCAGAACTGAAAACCAAACAAACAAATCATATTTAATCTATGTAATAGTATGCAGGCAGAGGTTTTATGGAAAAAAATCCAATAGCAAGGTTGGGACCACATTCAATATTCACATTATTAAAGAGAGTTTTATATATTACTTCTTTCCAATAAATAGAATTTTCCCAGAGAAATGATTAATCATCTTAAATAATGGCACAAAGGCCCTCAACTCACTTTATGAATGAAATAACTTTGGAAGTTTGTTTTAATTTCATCTTTTGGGTTAAGCAGTGTATTTTTTTCTGCCTTTTCAAAACTATCTCTTTTTCTTTTGAACTACATCTCAAACATTTTAAAGATGTGACAAAAGTTTTATAACTTGAGCATATATAAGATTGTGTGAATATTGGATACAAATCTGCAAAGCTAAAAAGAGACAGGAACATAATAGACATGGATCTCATTCTGTTTTTCAATCTTTGCCAAGAAGAATTGCAATGGCCTTTACAATTGCTCATTACTTATATAAAGAGCTTTGAAGTTAAGAAGAAAATTACAATGGTTATAATTAATGCAAGCAACAACTAAATCACTCATTAACATTACTCCTGCATTATTTTGTAAAATACATTTTCAAAAACAGGAAATAGCTTTAGGCACATATACTATATTTTAATGCATTTAATCAAACATTAATCTTTATATTCACAACTAGATATTTAAATTGAAATGAAAACACTAAATACTAATTGATTAATTCAATGTTTATGAACTCTGTTTTTTGCTTCTCAGTGACAGAGCTACAAGGAGCTGCTACATTTAGGGGTGATTTTAGAGAGAAAATTTTAATTAAAACAGAAATAGAAGCATGAATATTGAAAGTAAATAAATCATCAGAAAAACTTGCAAAGGGTGATAAAGAAAGGTTATTGCTGTTTGCCTTCATTAATTATAAATGTATAGATTATAGAAAGAGCACTTGTATTTCAAGATAGTTGTTTTAAAACATGTTAAAATAATTTCTCTCCTACTTGCCTCATATTTGTTAAACTCCTAAAGCATAAATGAATAAAGAATATATTCAAGTTTATAAATAAATAAGCAGATGGCTCATGTACAGTAATATGTCCACTAAAATACACAACAACAATGAAGACTCAGCAAACTGAATGCAGCATGTATATGTTGAAAACAGAACTTCAGGGCCATAGATCCTGCATACTTGAAAGTCAGTACTTAAGAATGTAGCACTTCTAGCAATGCCAGATTTTATTTAAATTATCTCTCTATCATCTCTCTCTCTCTCTCTCTCTCTCTCTCTCTCTCTCTCTCTCTCTCTCTCATCTCTCTTTCTACCTATTTATCTATCATCTCTCTATGTCACATGTTTTTATCTACTCATCTATCATTTATCCATGCATCATCTCTCTTTTGTCTAATTATCTGTCATATATCTACCATATGACCTATCTCTACCTATCATATATCTAACATCTATCTATCTATCTGTCTGTCTCTCTGTCTATCATCTATCTCTTTCTCTCTTTCCTTCTCTATGTTCATCATTCTACCTATCTATCTATCTATCATCTATAACTCTCTCTCTTAACTTCCTAAATCACTGGAGCAGGTTTTAGGGAATAAGGGTTACAGCTCTTTACTTACTGATTGCATAAAAACCAATGAAGTGAAATAGTTTTCTAAATTATATGCTTGATACGAGTCTTTGAAATTAAAGTATAGGGTGTTTTGTTTGTGAAGAGTTAGGTAGAGAAAAGAGAATGAACATCTAACACACAAGCCATGAACTCTTCATTCTCTGACTGCAGATATGATACTCACTCTCTCAGCTAATTAATTCTGCAAGTGAAGTGAGTACTACTAGTTCCCAGATGCCCTTTACAGCAGAATGTAAAGAGGGAAAGGATGAGGACAATTTGTAGCTCAAAGCTATCATCATAAATGATGTTTCTTCCTTACGTAGTTCTAGGTCTTAATGTAGTATTGGCTGTGATCCTTCTTAGTA
Source organism: Peromyscus leucopus (assembly GCF_004664715.2). Taxonomy (NCBI): domain Eukaryota; kingdom Metazoa; phylum Chordata; class Mammalia; order Rodentia; family Cricetidae; genus Peromyscus; species Peromyscus leucopus. Next base: position 102,525,106 of record NC_051067.1, on the reverse strand, counting down.
AAAATTTAGTCCTAATCTTCAGTAAATCCTATGAACTCCTGTGGTGATATTGTGTTCCCCAATATTTTGTACACCCTAATAAATTTATCTGGGGTCAGAGAACAGAACAGTCACTAGATAGACACCAATCCTAGCCTTCTAGAGGCAGAGATCCATCCAGTTCCCTATGAGTTCAAAGCCACACTGGAAACAACCAGTCATGGTGACATACACCTTTAATCCCAGCACTTGAGATATCATGTCTTGCTTGGGAAAGACACATGTCTTTAATCCCAGGAAGTTATAGCAAGAATCAGAAAGTTATATTAAGGCATGAGGATCAGGAACTAGAAGCTTTTTAAGCTTTTAGGCTTTTAGCAGCAGTTCAGCTGAGATCCATTCAGATGAGTACACACAGGCTTCCAGTTTGAGGAAAAAGGATCAGCGGAGGAAATGGTGAGGTGAGGTTGGCTATAGCTTTTTCTTTTTCTCTGATCTTTCAGCATTCACCCCAGTACCTGGCTCTGGGTTAGTTTTTATTAATAAGATGGTTTAAGATTCATGTTACAAACCCCACATATATTATTTTATACCTTCAAATCTCATGTTATTTCCTGAGGATTTTCTAAATTCTATGTAATAGAAGTAGGCTTTAAATTTCTATTTGTTAAAATGATTTGCTATTTATATTGGTAACAACACTGTTTAACATCAAAGACCCCAAAATTCATGTATTCTGCCATTATTTATCATTTCCTTTTCATCTAAGTTATTAGTTTTAACTAGCATCTTAGCCTGCTTTCTCTTTCTATAACAAAATATTATAGACTGTTTAGTTTTGTAAGGAAAGGGGTTGATTGCCTTGCAGACCTGAGAAGATAGAGTACAAGGTGTCAGTTTCTGCCTTGAATTTAGTGAGGGTTTCCTAATGCATCATACCATAGCAGAGGGTATGATGTAATTAAACAAGGCTTACATGCTATCTGTAGTCGACTCTCATCATTTTGAGGGAACATTCTAAATATGGAAATTAAGCTAAAATATGTATTTCTTTAGTCACTTGACAAAATAACATAAATAAAATGTTACCATTTTACCAATAATAGGAGGCTTTAATTATTTTGAATATATGTATAATTATTTTGAATATATGTATCAGAGTGCCTTAAAGAATTTACATGTATTTTCAATTCTTCTTACAGTTTTATCCATATTGTAAAAATAATTAAAGCCCACTATTATTGATTATAATGTTAGGATCGAGGTAAATACTGTGTGTCTGCACATCTGTATAATCATGTTATTTTGTAACTTCTGAATCTTTACAAAACACTTGTATCTTGATTACATGGCATCTTTCATGAACAAGTATTTTGTGAATGACCAACAGCTACTTAATTACTGGTTGCAGAACAAAGCAAGATACATTCCTTCAAGTTACCAACATCAGCTCATATTCCTGCATTATGATGTCAATAAAACATTAAATTCTGAAGATGAGATGTAATAGGTTTTACCAAAATTTCTATTGCATATGCTTTATAGTCACTTTAAAATTTTATTATTTAAAAAATATAAGGTTCCACAGTTATTGATCCAACTTTCATGAGTTCCCACTAGTTTGCTTTGGTTGTCTCTGCAAGTTTCCCCATCATGATCTTGATGTCTCTTGCTCATAGAATCCCTCTTCCCTGTCTTCGACTGGACTCCTGGAGCTCTGCCTGGTGTTTGGCTGTGGATCTCTGCATCTGCCTCCATCAGTCATTGGAGAAAAGCCATGAAAGTTGGATCAAAGGCTGTGGAGCCTATATGGGACTGAACTAGGCCCTCTGCAGGGTGAGACAATTGTGTAGCTTGATTTGCTTGGGGGCCCCCTGGTGGTAGAATCAGAATCCATCCTTGGTGCATGAGGGGGCTTTTTGGAGCCCACTACCTATAATGGGACACCTCACACAGCCTTGAGGCAAGGGGACGGGCTTGGACTTGCCTCTACTGGATATGCCTCCCCCTGGGAGGACTTGCCTTCTTGGGGGGGTGTCGACAAGGGGGTGTGGGAGGAGGGAAGAGGGGGATCTCTGTGTGTAAAATTTAAAAAAAATTCTTAATTAAAAAATGGAAAAAATAACAAAACAAAAAAACACGTATAAGGTAATTGAGGATTCAGCTTGGGGCAAAGCACTTACCTATCATTCATGCCATCCTAGGTACAATCCTCACTATTACCAAACATAACAATTCACTGTGTAAATCTTAGAGTATACCTCCCACTTTCAAAGGCATGATATGAGGGTACAAAATTAAGAACATGATATATATTTTTTTTAACAACAGCAATGACAACACAACTGTAGCTGGAGAATTTCTCTCCAGGTCCCACCAAGTCTCGCCAGTCCTGGAGCCAACTTGTAAAATAACATACAGACTCTTACATTATTTAAACTGCTTGGCCATTAGCTCAGGCCTATCATTGTCTAGCTCTTACTTTTATACTTAGCCCATTTCTATTAATCTATACTTTGCCACGTGGCTTGTGGCTTACTGGTACCTTACAATTTTCTTGTCCTGGCTGTGGCTCCAGGCAGTCTCTTTCTCTCCCTTCCTGTTCCCTCAATTCTCCTCTCTGTTAGTCCCACCTATACTTCCTGTCTGGCTACTGGCCAGTCAGTGTTTATTTATACAGAGTGATATCCACAGCACACAACCACTAAACAATTGATTGTAATTTAATTAAATAAAACATATATACTGAATCTTAGAGATAGGGCATATATAACTTTAGGAAAACAATCTTATGGGAGCAGCTATTGCCTAATTCTTGCAGAAATGTTAGGATTTTGACTTAAGCCCCAAACATTGAGTGCCTAAGAAGTCTTAGTGAAGGTTAACAAACACATGGTCATTTCCATGTGTTGGAGTTGTGCTAGACTCTGGATATATAATTCAGTACATACTGTGTCCTTTACAATATAAACCCACTTTCAAAGATCACTGTAATGGTAAATAGATAGTAAATATTAAAATAAAAGAAGGCCACAAATTCTTCTCCCTTGAGGAAGATTTAATATATTAAAGCAGCATTTATGATGAGCCTTGAAGGATGTGTTTTGTTTATCTGGTAGGAAGGGATAAGGAATTATTTCTTTGACAAAGGTACAGAGTGGGCAAAGATATGGAGGCATGAAATTACACAGTTTGCAGCCATACATATTAATGTATCAGACAATGCTCACTAGGGAATTTTCTCCTTAGCTTTGAATAAATAGTAAAATTTACCAGACTGTCACAAGCTCTCTTGTTCCAGTTACTCAGAGGAATTTAGACCTTGAATGCAAAGCCCATCAGCTACTCAGCATGGCCCTGCAGGCGTCTATACAGCTGTTCCCACATTCGACCATGGACAATTTTTTTTGCAAGATCCTTTTACCTCCATCTAGAGAAAGTTGAAGCAATGGAGGGGAACTCAAATCTTCCAAGTGTGTTAAATATACACATTGTCAGGCTAAATGACTTTATGCATAAAAGTGGAAAATGGAAGGCTGCCATATCTGAGTGTGGAGTCTTTGAAGGCATAGTTTAAAGTACTTGATATCATGAAAACCACAGGCAATGTATAACCAGAAGAGAGTGGAGAAGCTGTAGGAGACAATTTCCTCCTTTATCTGCTGGACATATATACAGTTATTTTGCTATTATACTATATGATATAGGCAGAATTGTAAAATGACAGTTGCATTTTGTTTAGAATTTACATTTTTCACTTGAAAGCAATGGAGATTTTGTATGGGTTACTAAACTAATAACTTGGCATATTGTCTGAAGAATATTTGTTTTTGGTTTTTAAATACAATGGCCTTTCTATTTGTATATGTGGAGAAGGAGATTGGCCAAGAGAAGGACAAGTAGCAATGACAACATATGGGCAAGAGGTCAAGGACACATGAGTTTTCCTTTGGCAGTAGGAGAGCTCATCAGAGACTTATGATTTGGGAACAGGGCTTTGGGGAAAGAAACACAAAGGAGGATAAATGTATCCTACAATATTACCTTGGTTTTAGGAGGAATATGGGTCTCTAAGAAGAGACACTAACAAAGGCAATTTCCCAACGCATCTGCTGTGGTCTCTGTAACAGATTGCTTCCTAATACCATAAAAGAAGATTTTATAATAGTAGTAAATATATAATTTCAGTTTGTACATGAATTATCTGTAAGATTCCAAAGCAACTCATTCCATTACTAGTGAGAAGATCGTGGGGAAGAGAGAAGGAGCTCAAAACACAGTATATAAAGCTGTAGAAGATGTTAAAAATGTGAGCATGATCATGTCAATCTTCAATGTTTAAAACATAGGAAATAATATAAGTGATGAATCAGCCTTTTTGTTGATATAATTTAAAGACATATAAATTCCTCAGAAAAGGGGTTGTGGATTGATTTAGCGAGAACAATTGTGTTTTTGAGATCCGGTTAAAATTCTGAGAAACATTCAGTAAAAACAGAAAGTTGTGTCCCAACAACCACTTGACATTACTTGCTGGGCAGTTTTAATTTCATAACCTCTTTTATTCGTTCCAAAAGGATGGATGTGACTCCATTGTCATATTTTAGAGAATCTGGATGCCAAAACACAAAGTAATATGCCTATATAGCACAGAAATTAAAGAAAAGTAGATCTGAAAACAATATGAACTATTTCTACACTTATATTTGTGTATTTTGATTTTAAACACCTCTTTAATTCTTAATTCATATTCCGTTTAACGGTTGATGATTATTTTCCATTACTACACCTCTAAGTTGTGGCGGTGAAGCCACTTCAGTTTTCGTCTCCGAGACTACATCCTTTCCCTCTTTTTCTCTGAATTACAATAGACCAGTCATAGGTCCCAGCTGATGAACTGACTCCTATGAAATTGATTCATCATTTTTTTTTCCATGTGAGAGAGCCTTTTCCCTGCCTTTTGTCTCTGCTCCAATTATTTCTGCTTTGGAGGTTTCCCCTTTCCATTCATCTCTTGGATCAATGTTCTTTCTCTTGTACAGAGTCAGGATCATGGATTAGAGGCACTCATGTCAGGGTGCCAAATTACCAGTGAGCAATTAAGGAAGCTCATTCACAAATATACATAATCATTCAATTATGTGAGAGTCAGAAGAGTCATCTTCCTTGGACGCTGGCATCCCAAGCCACATCAAAGTGGCTGGCATTTATTTCATATCATTTTACCTTGATGAATGCTCAGTTTGACCATAGTCTCATTCTGTGAGGCCAACAAAAGGAGCTTTTGTTTGCATTTCAAAGCCATTTATCATTTCTCTGGTTTTAAACATTCACAGCTGAGATAAAAGGAAGAGGGTAGCCATAGTGCTTAGCAGCCAAAGGCTTTGGGAAAAGTCTGGACCTACCTCATTGTTTTCTAATTATTCAGTATCATCTCAGCTAACTTTGTATTTCAGAATAAGGCAACACTGGAACTACTGAGGTAAATAATTCCAATAATGTATTATGACCAAAATGAGTCCTCCAGTGTTGAATGCACTTCTGGGTTCCAAGGCAGATGACACCAAGCACTGCTGGTTGTTTGCCCTGTAATTTGATGGGTAGTTTTACCCATGTGTATCTAAGTTCTCACACATGTAAAATGAGGGAATAAAAACATTATCATTTTGACACTTTCATTAGCAGATTAAAATGTTAGATGTTCTAGTCAAGAAATTCATCAAATTAAATATGTCATGAGTTTTTCATTCCATATGCAAAATTTGTATTTAGCAATATGTCAGAGACATGGACACAGGGATTTTCCCACCAGAAACATGTATGTAAATGGGAAGAGGCGATCTCAATTTAGAAAGTGTCTCCATACAATTGGCTTGAAGGTAAGTCTGTGGAATATTGTCTTTGATTAGTGATTTATGTGGGAGGGCCCAGCTCAATGTGGGCAGTGCTATCACTTAGCCATCATGATTTGTATAATGAAGCAAACTGAGCAAGCTATGGTAAGAAAGTCAACAGTAAGCTTTTCCCTTAGATTTTTTGGGCTTGTGCCTTCCTCCAAGCATGTTGAGGAATATTTGTTTACACTATAAAAATGTGTCTCTGCTTAAGGTGTCTTATGATAAAGAGCTAAATAACCAATAAGCAAGAGAAAGTAAGCAGGACTTTTTGGGTAGAGAGAGAGAGAGAGAGAAACTTGGAGGAGGAATCTAGGTGCCAGATATCACCAGCAGAATCAGAACAAGTTGGATGTGCCATACTAAGAAGTGGTAACTGAGCCATGTGGCAGAATATAGATTTTAAAAAATAGATGTTAATTAAGTTATAAGAGCTAGTTGAGAAAAGCTTAAGCTAAGGTCTAGTCTCTGGGTCATTATTTGCAGGCTAGTGGAGCAAAGATAGTCTGCCAAGAAAGCTTGCTACACAGGCTCCTTCTTTGTCTGATTGACTTATAAGGGATAAGGAGAAATTAACTCATTCCTCTTCAACTTGCCTTGATGTGGTGTTTTAACACAAGAATAAGAACCTTAAATAAGACAATGTTTGACCACATCATGCTTATAGCATGAATTTTCTTGAAGTATGGTCAGACACTATTTGGCTACTGTTATTTAATATTACATTGTATAAATAATTCAGTAAGGGATAATGAAAGTCACACTCAGTCTCCCAAAATATTCTGCTTCTCTCCAGGCATGATCATATTCAATAGCTTAGCAAACCCATAACATTCCATTCTACATAAATGTATATTTATTCTTGAATATAAAAACAGATGCAGAACCACACTTGTATACCTCTACATTTACCTTTTCAAAGACAGGATGGAATTTTAAAATTCATATTGTAACATACCTTTTGTTTCCATTCATCAATAAGCCTAATACAACTTTCTGCACCAGCACATATTGAATCTCAAACGTCTGTTGATAGATACATATCTTTGCATCTTTTGACATACATTTGGTTATTAACTGTAAAACAAACTTCCAGAAAAAAGTATTTAGCTATGTTTGTTTTTATTTACTTATTTATTATCTTTAAGAGTCTCCCTCTATATATGTATATACATATATGTAACCCAATATAATTATTAATTCACAAAATATAATGTTATATTACTCTAACAATGAATTGATATTTATAGTAGCAGAGATTAGTGTTCGACCAGTGATGTTTACCTTTTACTATATTATTGGATGGGTCAGGAAGTAGCATCATTTAAGGATATGAGAAAGGGCAAAGAATTTTAAAGATAAATCATAATAATTTTCTCAGAGAAGGCTATGCTGATCTTCCTTTCAAATGTTCCTTGTCTGTTTCAGTAAAGCCGAAAAGACTATAAATCTAGCAAAATTCATGTGATTAAAAACAAACAAGAAGAAAACTTTTAAAAAAGTCAAAGCATATCTTCACATTGTTATTTTATTATTTATTTTCTTACTCATACCTCTCACAAGATGATTCTTAAGCATTTGTGCTATTATTATAAGTTTCTGTGTAGGAAACATTCAAAGGTATTACTTGTCACCAAAGATTCTGAAAGACAAAAAAAGGAAGAATGTTATTTACTGAGCACTCACTGTGTTTTATTTGCTGTTCGGTGTTATTCTCATCTATTTCTGGTAGAAGTGGCTAAACCTTGTGTTTGAACTCATTATGTAGATATACAGAAGCTCAGAGAATGGCTTCTTCCAGTGAGTAAAATGGGAAGTTTATTGTCAGACAAAATTGGTTCTGAATCCAATGTAAACCAGTGAGATAGTGTATGTCTTTCTTTACCTGATTCCCAGTTTTTTGTCACATTACATCTCACCTGCTGCATTGTATTTAATACAAGACCCACTAGGCTGTGTAATAAGTTGTTATGACTGCTTGATGTTTTTGTCATTGTATTCTACACTGTGAACTTGTATCAGCTGAGAGCAGTTCAGATGAATGGAAGCACAAGTTACCTGATCGGTTCTGACTGGTATCTCTGGACAAAGGTGGACATTAGTAGTCTACTTTGTTCTGGGTCAGTGCTGAGGATGCAATACAGGAATTTACTCATGCTAATGAAATGTCCTACCACTGAGCTATGCACACACTCTGATTAATTTCACAGTAAAACAAGTCAGAGGGCAAAGGTAGAAGTTCTGCTTAAGAAGAGGTAGAGACAGACTACCCTATAAAAAAAAAAAAGGCTGCTCCCACTTCTACAAAGAGATTTTATAGTAGATGCCCACAACTAGGTGAACTGGAATGCCCTAAAAAGTTGAGATTTCTTTAATAGTTGTGTTATTTTTAACCAGAAGTTACTGTAAGATTGCTGTGGATATATTATAACCATGATCCTGGTAGACAGAATAGATTGCACTGCCAATTCTAGAATATTTTTAATAATCTACAAAGCTACAAAATCAGACTTCTAGAAAAGTGTCAGCATTTATATGCACTCTGTAATTTTTCTGGATATTTTGACTTCATATAGTCTGTATGGTGGATGTCAGCCTCTAATTCTTTTAAAATACCTGTGTTATTTGGTGATATATACACTTGAAACCTTTACCAAGTTCTAAGAACATTCAACCACTATTCATAAGAGCAGACAATGAAATGTAGTGTCACAAGTTAGTTGGAATTAGGATTTATAAAACCCAAGAACAAATCTTTCTAGTCACTGATCAGAGTGATCTCAATTATCACAGAAACCACCAGAGGTGCTTGAATAAAGATATATGAGGAATATGCAACCCCAATGACAATACTTTAAATAGGCTCCAACAGTAACTCACAGCTTTTTAAATAGACCCATTAGCAACCTATTTGGTTTTATGACTGGAATTATTGAGATATAGCTACTTTATTACTTGTCCTATCTGACTAATGGTAGAAATGATCTTACAAAAATGAAGACAAATATATTGCAAGAGCTGGAAGGAAGTGAGGAGATTATAAGAAAAAATTAGAATACTCCTTTGAGATTATTGGGAGTATAGCAAAGTATGTTATGGAGGCAAGGTCTGTGTCCTACCTCTCTTTATACCTGGCTAAGTCTTTCTTGTCATCATGAGTCATTTTATTTTTGGATATATTTGAAAATTTTTTAAAAATCTGGATTAGATTCTCTTCCTCTGCTTCTATTTGTCATTTTTTTTTCTCATCCAGATGCTTTCCAAGTGGGTCGTAACCGTCATTTTCTCTTCTAACTATCTTCAGGATTACACTGTAAGCATTGTCTGGGTATCCTGTTTGTAACTTCAACTCCAGTATACAGCAGACAGTTAGTACTCATTAAATCCTTAATGGAATGGAGTTCATGCAGAGCTTTACCTTAGAATGTGGTTTCTTTATTTTTTTTCTTAATACCCTGGACATCTTTTAAAATTAATTTACCAATCTAACATGTGTGTATTTGTATGTACATGTGTGTGGGTACCTGGAAGAGCCAGAAGACAGCATTGGAAACCACACACACACACACACACACACACACACACACAACTTTCAGAAACACAATTTCCAGCATTGAGTTCTTTTCTCCCTCCTTTTTGAAGCGGCATTTTGCTTTTTGTTTCTGCTGATGTACTGCTAGTTGCTCCTCAAATGCCAGGCAACTGGTTTCCATGCAGTGAAATCTTCCTCCCTGTATTTCCCTCCCTACCATAGGAACACAGAGACTGCAAATAGGCACCACTACATTCCTCTTTTTATGTGGGTTGTAGGGATGGAACTCAAGTCATTAGGTTTGCATGGCTAGCTCTTTTATCAACTGAATTGTCTCCATGGCCACTGTGGGGAAATTATTTTTATTTTTATTGTTTAGATATTTATTATATTTATATGAGATATTCATTCCTCTCTCTTAATTCCATATTTCTTCCATTGGCTCCCTTCTTCTTGGCAATACCTCCCTACACAAACATTCATGTGCTATTTTTGTGTCTGGCCTACTGAGTTTATTGCAAATTGTCTGAGCACAGGTATGTCACTGAAGATCAACCTCCAATGAGCATTAATTGCCCACCGTCCCACTAAAGGAGGGAGATATCCTGGAACATTCCATCATCCATGGGCTCAATTTTGTTCATTGTTTAAAGGCATAACCATGAGGCTGCAGGAAATTCTTGGTTGCAATGGCTATGCCATGTCAAGCACATTATTATGTTTAAATATTTCCTCCTCTCTTTCTCTCCGTTCACATGGGGTGCCTACATTGGTGAAGGTGCTAATTGAGGCTATAATATGGCATTGTAAATCCAGAAGCTAGGATTACAGGCATTTGTGACCTGCCCGATCTGGGTGCTTGGCACCAAATTCTGGACCACTGTGGGAGCAATAAGCAAAATTCAAGCCATCTCTCCAATTCCCAGAACACCTCATTTGTAGCACAATACCCCTCTTTATGATATTTTCTGAGACTGATAGGGATGTTAAAGCTTGTTCTGTTGGGGTGTGAGTATGCTACAATTTCTATTCATAAGAAAAAAGGAACATAAATAGACAGATTGAGAATGGCAGGAAGAGCATCCATGTGCACCTGCTTTTAAGGTCAACCAGTGTGAATCTCCTGTCAAACCCTATAAAAAGGAGACCAAATGAGGGTCTAGGAATAGGGTGACTGCTTTACCTCATTACTTTTACTATATAGGCCACTTAGCTAGAACTAGAATTTAACACATAACTAAGGAGGGGGAATAGGTAAAATGGAGGAGCTGTTACCAAGTAAGATTGGAGAAATTGACATTAAGGAAATAAAATTTAACTCAGAATTTTTCCATGAATGCTATTCAACAGAGCAGATGGACCAAAAAATGATAATAGAATTTGGCTTTTAAACTTATCTGGGGTTCACCATTAAAAAGTGTTTGGCATACTTTAATGGTCTGGCTGTATGGTTAGAAATTGGATGGCAGAGGCTAGCAGAAGTAATCTGTGCACGGAAAAAATTAAACAGGACATACTTGTTGTCATGCTGTTCTAAATGCTATTACTGGGGCCAGAGCTAAGCATGAGGTAGGAAGTAAAAATAGATATGCATTTTGAATGGCTCGGTAAAATTTTCACGAAGAGGATCCTATTGACAATGGTCACAGAGAGATGATAAGAAATCACCACATTTAAATCACCACATTATAAAATGTAAATTTAAAGGGGATAGGAATATCATGCTCTACTCTTTTTTTTTTTTTGAGATAAGGTCATGTAATTCAAGGTAACCTTAAATTACACTTTTATGCACCTATCACCTTGGGCTGCTGATTCTCCTCTTCTACAAACAAGTGCTAAGATTACAACCATGTGCCTCTGTGGTGAAGCCTCCATTTGAATTATGTAACTCTACCTTCCAGAAATTTGTTTCTAGAACCCCAAATAGTATTCTTAAACACTTCATAAATTGTGTAAAGCTTTCCAGTAACCCTCTTCAGCACATGCAGTTGGCAGAGTCTAGGTACATCCTGAAAACTATGATTTATCCATATTAACTACACTCTCTCAGAAGTCTCTATAATTCTCCAAAATGAAAAAGTACAGCTGGCCCCACTCTCATTTTTGGCTTTCCCCCATCAACACAGATTTGACAATACATAGGCAAAGGAAGACATCCATGTAGCCTTTTCGGTAAGAATTGAAAAGGAAAATCGTGTCTAGGCTAAAGATGAATAAGCCAAACATCAAGCAGTGTAAGACCTAGACTAATGTCACCCACCAACCTAAAATTCCATTATTTGATAAGAATTTTTCAGTTGAAACTTTCCTCCTTTGTGGCATGCTGACTTTTCAGAGATCTTGGCTGCATTTGACAACAAAGAAATATATAAATGAGACTACAGCATCCTTTAGGTAAGTTAATTGTTACATGTCTCTTAAAATGATAATAATTACAATAAACACCAATAAATTGACAAAATCAAGTGGTTCTCACTTAAAGATGGCTTTTTGCATCTAGAATACCATTAAATTAAAAAAAGATGTGGGAGGGAAGAGGCAACTTAGACATGTTCCAACATAAGGTAACTTCATTGTTGTTGAATAAAGTAACATTTCTGTTCAAAAGCTATGTAGATGTATACATATGAGAGTATATAGAAAGATCTAATGTAAACTGTAGCAAAAATAAAACACTGTTTGCCATGTATAAAACAGAAATAAATCAGAAAAGGCTCCTTGAGAGAATATGGGACACTTAGGTGATTTCTCAAGAGGAAAATTCAGTTGGAATATAGTTGATGCCTTCAGCTGACCTGAAAATGTCAAGTAAGGAGTTTGAATACTCAGCTTCTCCCAAGGATTATCAATAAATGTGTCTACTATAAATGTTTAACCAGTTGTCCAAATAGACTTTCATAATTTCTGTCTTAGCTTTCTCTCATAACTTGCATAAGTGAACAGAGATTTCTACAGCATATTGTTGTAAACCTTTAGTTTAATGTAACATGGTTTAAAACAATATATATTTAAAACAAAAGTGTGTGTGTGTGTGTGTGTGTGTGTGTGTGTGTGTGTGTGTGTGTATTTAAAGTCTGGAAGAAAGATTTTGGTCACAACTGCAGTGACAGGTTTAGTGAGGGTCATCCACTCTCCAGAGTCTTTGAAGCAAGACTCCATTTATCTTCCAGCTCCTTGTTAGCTGATGCCACGTCTTTGCTTGTAGTCACACCCATTCCATCTTTGCATCCAAATTCACATTACCTTCTCCTCCTCCATGATTATTAAGTTTTTCTGTCTGTTGTGCAACACCAGCTAAGAATATCTGAGAGTACCTTTCTCATAACTGATAATCTTTTCATCTCCAAAACCTTCTATCTTTCAGAGAGTAGGACTTAGTGTCTTTGGTTGGCCATCATTCACCCTGCAGATGATCTCATTATGCTGATATTTTAAAAAAAAAAAATTTAAATGTATAAGGAAATAAGATCTTGATAATTACTATTAATTCTGTAAAATGCTAAACTTTGTTCCAGTGTAAATGAAAGTTAAAATAAACAGAACCTCTTTAACACTCTCATCAAGGTTATGAAGACAATCCTTGCAAACACTTAGAACAGTGCCTACCACATATCATAAGCTCAGGATACTTGAACTTTTATTATATATGTTACTATTTCCACACATTTATAAGGGTTTTATAACTAGTCTATGTTGAATGATCTTGTCTACCATAGGCACTACATGAATTCAGTCATTTTTAATTTGATTCCTAATGTTTTATTAATCAAAAACATTTATCAATGCCATTCAGAGCTGGTTCAGCAAAGATAAGCAATGTGGCCACATAGTGTTGACATTATGCCAGCAAGAACAGACATTTAACATTTCATTAAGTAGTGTGTTCATACTGAGGTAATGTTTTAGATATAAGAACACTTGATAAAATAGTGAAAATATTTTTACCTATACTAACTGCTCCAAATATTCCAACTTCCTTGTAAGTCCTTTTACATCATATTTTATTATTCATTGTTCAATTCCAAATTCCATTCCATCTATGTTTTAAGACCCTAGAAAAAACAAAGCTAGAACTCACCGAGGATACTGACCTTAGGCAATTTGTTATTTTAAAGGCAATCCCAGTTCCATTATTGAAATAGAAATTCTCCATTAGCCATCTCTGGAGAATGTGTGGGAAGTAGAGGCCATCAGATAAAAGCTGTTGTAATACACATCTTACCACTAACCTTTAAAATAAGCCTGTAGTGCTAGGTGTGGTTGCTAATCTCAGCATTAGGGGGCCTTATGCAACAGGTCTGAATGGTTTGAAGCCAGTGTAGACTATATAGTAACATCCTAGCTTGAACAATAACAACAAAAAATAATTGCAACTTAATTTTAAAATAAGCCTATCAAGAAGCTACTTCAAGATAATTCAATTCTTCATCCCGTGGATAATGGCAAGACAGAGGCAAAAGACTCACACATTGCAGAAAAGAGAGAAATATATTTTCTTTTATATATTAGATTCTGAGATTATTTGAATCAGCAAATCTATAAATGTCTATCTATGATTCTTTTCTTGAATTATGAGGGAGGAATTCTGAATCACTCTTTACAGCTTGATAACAACCTCCATGTCTCTGAAAGCTTTGGAAAAATAACAAGTAACCTCTTAGGTAAAGCCATTCAGTAAAAGCAGTATTTTGAACTCAGCCTTCAGCCTTCAGAATATCATCTGTACTATCTTCTGATGTGCCAGGATATTTATTTTTTTATTCTTCCTTTTCAGTATCCATCTCTAATAAAATGGTGACACTTCTACTCTCAGCTAATGGTTCTTGTTTGGATGTTGAACACCTGCTTTCTAATTCCTGAACTTTAAAATTATAACCAACTATGCAATACAAAAGTGGGTGCCTGTAGTAGGAAGTTTTCCTGTGGCCTGCCCGGTCCCACAGCAGCTCAGACCCAAGTAAACACACAGACGCTCATATTAATTACAAACTGGTACAAACTGGATAGCCTATGGCTCAAGCTTCTTGCTAACTAGCTCTTATAACTTAACCCATTTGTATTAATCTATAAGTTGCCATGTGGTCCCATCATTACCAGTGTGCTGGCATCTAGCTGCTCCTTGGGCAGCAGCTGGCCTCTCCCCTTACTCACCTTTGTCCATTTAGTATCTCTCTTGAATTTTCCTACCTGGCTTTATCCTGTCCTGCCATATGCCAATGCAGCTTTATTTGTCAACTAATCAGAGTTCCTTGATCTTTTTTCTCCCAGATTTCTTTTTCTATATGTTATCTCTGCCTGCCAGCCCCACCTATCCTTTCTTCTGTCTTGCTATTGGCTGTTCAGATCTTTATTAGACCATCAGATGTTTTACACAGGCATAGCAGCACAGCTTCATAGGGTTAAACAAATGCAATATAAACAAAAGTAACACACTTTAAAATAATATTCTACAACATAGACTGATGCCTTTTCTCAGAATACTAAACCCTGACAATCTCACTGTTAAAGACTGTGGCCCTATGTAGAACCACTATTCTCTTATCAAAGTGACCTTTTATCCCTCTTGTGGGGCATTTTCAGCATGTTTTTACTTCACCCATATATTTTTTAATTGTATACATAGCTGAATTATGAAAAAGATTAAAGAACATGTTGAAGTTCTGCCTCAGCCCCTTCTCCCTCTCCAAACCCTGCCCCTCAGAAACCTGCCAAGCAGTTTTTTTCGCTTACTGCTTTGGTGGAGAAAACTATGACTGGGGATTCAAAATAGTTAATCATCTTGTGCTAAGCCCGGGTAGAGTTGGACCTCCCCTGCTGGTCTCTGGCCACATGGGCTTATTCCCACAGGTCCTCTGGCAACCTGGAAAGCCATTCTCCCTTCCACCCCACCTCTGACACACCGGGACCAACTTAATGCTCAGTAAGTTACCCATTTCCAAACCCAAAGCCTATAAGGGATTCAGGATCTCTTCTGAGTGTTTTGACCCCTTCTGGGTGAAAGGATTCCAGGTTACTTGCTAGTTACCTTGCAGCACCAGGTAACTCCAGCCCACTTGCAGAGCAGGGACAATCCCTGGCCCCTGGGGTTCCCCTCCACAGAGGCAATCCTCATACCTTTCCCAGCCGTAGGTTTATAGAACCGTATGCAGTTCTGTATCCCTTTGTCTCCGGAAAAAGGCTTGTAATGGGTACTTGTGGGTGCAAGTGACATCCTCAGACACCTTTGGGGGGTCTCCTTAAAAAATTATCCAAACTGGAGCTGTCTTATACTTATGTTGGTTTGAGTTCCCTAATCCAGGGTTACGAGCTTTGCACTCCCTCCCCTTCCCCCATTGTTTGCCTTCTCCTGCCTTCACTCTGGACGACCTTTTGCTCAATCACTCTTGGCTTCCCCCTGTTGCACTAACTGCAGTTCCTGCTGTTTTCTCTTAGTGGCATATCCTGGAAGTGCCCACTTGGACTTTGCTCACCAGGCTTCCTTGCCATTTGATTTGTCCACTCTGGGATTCTTCCCACAATAGATCCATTGTCTCTGTTCCTGCCTGCTCTCCCACCCTCAAATGCCTCATTCTTCCATTTGTTACATGTAAAATGTTAAATGTAAATGAAAGCTGGAGATACCTGCTGCTCGCTCCCCCGCCCCAACAGCCTATCAGACCAATAACTTAAGCTCCAGCTGGCTGTATTCTCCAAGTGGCTCTTGCTCTTTTGGCTTGCAAACCCACATTCCATGGTCTCTATGGCTGTACTTCCTCACTCTTAAATCTTTCACACCTATGTTTTCTTACATGCTGCTTTATACTGTAAATTCTTATTCCAGGGTTTTAAAGTTGGTCATCTGACATTATTTCCTGCAAAAAAAAAAAAAAAAGTTTTGCTTCTCTTTCTATTTTAAAAAAAAAATCTATTTTGTGTGTATGGATGGAAATGTGGCCATTGCATGCTTGTTTCTAACTGGTCTTGGAGCCTGAGTGTATGTATTCTGTATGGCAGCCATTGCTACAAAAACAAAAACAAACAGACAACAACAACAAAAAATCTTAAAACTGGTAACTCCAAGTTGGAACTGCTCTGGAAAACAACATGTGGTCTGCCGTTATCTTTATTAAGTACAGCACATAGGCAGCTACTATTTTGACTAAAGGATGGAGAAAAGGGAGGTCATATGACTTCACAGTCTTAGAGAGAAAGGTGACCACATAGAATGGGTCCACCAAGAAATAAAAAGTCTCAAAAATATTTTGGATTGGGATAGATTTCTGTATAATAATTCCTGTCCTGTCCTATAAACAAGGTTTATAAATGATAGGATTTAAAACAATGCTGGTTTACTAAGATATCGAATCTGCACTTCCATGCATTCATGTACTGGAACATATCTTTCTGGTAGTCAGATTTTTGTAATGTAAAAGTAATCCTCCTGGTATTGATTTTAGAAATACTAAATTGTTTACACTGGGAAAACTGGGTTTTGCCTTCTAGAGATACTAAACTGCTTATACCTAACAGATAATGATCCCCTGATCCTTGAATGCTTCAGAGATCTGAGAATACGTCATTTAAAAAAATGGCTTCTCATGATAGATACATGCAGTTCCTGGCAGCACTCCTAGCTGCTCCTGGGTTGGCACAGAAAAACTTCTACCTGTGGCTTACTTTAAACATAGCAAATCGAGCCACAGAGCAGAAAACTGCCTTGCACCTTAACTACTGCTAAGACCCTGTCTAGACTGTGGACAAGCAGGACACTGGAGAATTGATTGCCTCATTTTGCCACAACAAGGTAGGCTGATCTCCCCCAAATTCCTATTCTACAGAAAGTCTATCAGATCTTCTGGCCTTGGCAGGTGAAAACGGATACTGTCTTGTTGTAACCTCTATCACCAAAGACCATGGAGAAACCTGGATAGCTACCTAGGCAGCTGGAAAGCTGTCTCACTTGTGCTTACTCAGGTGGAATTATCCTTCTCAGATGTGATGGTGTTTAATGACTAGGGTACTGATAGACTTACCAGTTTAACAGTTCTCCCTGCAATCCCCGGAGAAGACTCCAACCACCCCACCTGGTACCTCATTAGTTCATTAGTTAAGTTTACTGTTAAAAGATACAGACAGGTTTTCCTTGTTCACAGGCTTCAAAGTAAAGGATAAATAGACTTCAGAGTTTTAGCAATTATATATGTAGATTTGATAAACTGATAGAGCACTGGCTACAAAGAGTTTTCAGAAGTTCTTATATTTATGTTGATTTTACTGGTCCCAGGTTTTAGGACTGCATAGAGGCTTTTTCAGCATTATTGTATTGTCTCCAGCCATATATAGCACAGCTATTGAAATGCCAACACATCCCCCTTTGAAACAGGTTAGCATTAAAGAAGGTATGGAAGCCTGCAGTCATGTTCAACTCTGTTCCTCCTCTCCTGCACCTCAGTCTCTTTCCTTTCCTCTCCTTTGCTTGCTCAACCTCTTTCATTCTTTAAATTTCTTCTGGTTGTTTTCTAAGTATAGAGTTAAAGGTATGTTTTATTGGACCCAAACCAGGTCCTAGGGAAAATGTTTTAGCCCAGAGACAAAGCCTTTGCTATGACACCAAGGTATACATCTATTCCTGCTGTTTTCCAGACACCTGCAGGTTCCTGTGGAAAGAGTTCTGCCACTGTATCAAGAAATCTGGCCTGGTAAAAACTAATATCAGTCTCTAGAGCCCTTCTTTGACCCCACCCATCTTTGAGCCTATATTTTACAGGTCAACTCCCCCCACCACTTTTGTGCCAAGACCAACCCACAGGGGGCCCTCCAGATATGCAAGTCCCTGCACCATTTCTATGGACACCACCTGGGTGAGGACTGGTAGGTTGACCTCACCCACATGCTGACTCATAAAAATCTCTGTTACCTCTTAACTCTTTTTGACACCTTTACAGGATGGATGGATGGAAGCACTCCCCTACTCTGGAATGTCAATCTGTAGACTGTGAATGTGTCTTTCTCTGATTGTTTGATAAATAAAATGCTGATTTGCCAGTAGCCAGGCAGAAAGTGTAAGCAGGATAAACAGAAAAGGAGAATTCTGGGAAGAGGAAGGCTGAGTCAGGAGTCACCAACCAACACAGAGGAAACAAGATGTGAAGGTAGAAGTGAGAAGAAGTACCAAGCCACATAGCTAAACATAGATAAGAATTATGTATTAATTTAAGTGTATGAGCTAGTCTATAATAAGTCTGAGCTAATGGCCAAGCAGTTACAATTAATATAAGCCTCTGTGTGTTTACTTGGGGGATGCGAGTGGGAGAGATTTGTTCCCACCACCAGCCAGCCAGGATACAGGAAAACTTCTCCATTCCATTTTTACTGGCAATCTCCCCATGACTAGTCCCATTCATAGGACTGGTGATAACAACTTGTTTTTTGTTTTTTTGTTTTTTTTTTCCCTAGCAACTTGTCTTCTCTGCTTCCTCAAGAAATAGATCCTTGAGGCCTTCAGGATGGCAATTGAACTAAGACTTTTTCATACACACCTTCTGCTGAGTCTGAGACCACCAACTCAGACTCCCCCTCCCCATGCTGTTCCATGCCAACAGGAAGTAGCCAGACTTCAATCTGTGCCAATGTATCTAAGAAGGTTGAGATATTTCCTTGGAAGTTCCACCTCAGCCTCCTCCTCCCTCTCCAAACTCTGCCCCTCGGGAAGCCCACCAAAGAGTGGCTCCACCCAACCCCCCAGAGCTGCTCAAGACCACGCCTACAGGGTATTTAAGCTCAGGTCCACAGACCTGCCATGTGATATCTCCCCCTTCTTTCTCCTAAGATCACCCAGGAGTGCTCTGCTCAAATTAAACCTGGTCCTTTACTTTTAATTTGGCTTGATTTTTCCTTACTGGATCAGCAGAAAAACCTAGTACCAGGGATTCAGAATACTTATCAATATGCAATAGGAAAAGCAAGATCTTTGAATCAGATGGAAGGCATCGTGGTTTGACCATGCCAACACGATTTTAGTATCTCATAAGTCAGCTAGTGATAATGACAGTCTTTATGAGTTTTTGATGAATCAGAGGAGAAAACACTTGTAAGTAGGAATAACAGAGTTGGGAAGATGCCAAATACTAAGTAACTCCTTGCTATTGTTATAAATAGTTTGTTTCTATTTAAAATATTTTTAAAAGGACACTTATTCAACATTTCAGAATATTAATATACTTATTTTTTAATCAAGTCCTATTCTGGTTTTAGCCTATGGCAGGTGATCCATATGCCACAGTAAAATTGAATATCTGAGCAATGTTTATATTTCAAATGATTCTATGGAAATCCTTTACGGTCAAGTAGTCTCCCTGTTATATAAAATTAATTTCTTAGAAATTGCAGGGGGATATAATAAGAGGGGAGATGTACACATAGAAGAGCAAAGGGAAAAATAGATGATCTGTAAGATATTTATCTAAATAGCGTGCCCGCTAAGAGTGGCAGCCTGTGTAGTATCTCCTATCAAGACAGGAGTAAAGATGAAGCCTGTGGAGACCAGAGTTGGCTTTCTTAACCTTGTTTTAATGTAGGAGGAAGGATGGAGAAAATCAGAAAAGGACTACAATCTCTGTCTCCTATAGCAGTTTCTCTGACAACATTGGCTGTCTTGTAGCAGCTGAAATGTGAGGCTG
Organism: Peromyscus leucopus; assembly: GCF_004664715.2. Classification (NCBI taxonomy): domain Eukaryota; kingdom Metazoa; phylum Chordata; class Mammalia; order Rodentia; family Cricetidae; genus Peromyscus; species Peromyscus leucopus. Next base: position 102,505,040 of record NC_051067.1, on the reverse strand, counting down.
CATAAAGTGGTAGGAAGCATTTCAATTGTGACTAGGCTGCTGCAGCACTATAACTATGGCACATTTTTTTTTTTTTTTTTTTTGGTCTTCTGGGGTCTTTATCCATTTGCAAAAATAAGGAAAATATCTACCTCCTCAGAGAGCTACTCTCTTGGTTAAATGATATAAGCTTCGCTAAAATTATTAATGTAGTCCAGAAGTCTAAAATGATAATGGAGGTCACCATCTGTGTGTCACACATATTTATTCAGGCTTAAAATGAGGAACATTTGGGGTGTGCATATATGTTCATATTTAATGATAACTGACTCTCATTTGAAACATTTTAGTGGCATTGGTATTTGCCATATGCTCTTATCTTCCTGGCTTGACTTTTATATGCTATAGGTGGGTAATTGATCTAAATTGTCCAATTCACACTTTTTTTCTCCTAGAATGTACATTTGGAGTAAATTAGTATCTGTCTTTCTGTGTGTGTGAGTGCATGAGTGAGAAGTGGGAGGGGGTGCGTGGAGGACACACTATTACTACATTTCCTGGGAACCTTCCATTAATAAATCCTTTTCTCGAGAATCCCATTCGCATTCTCTTCTCCTGGAAAAGTCCATTTAAATCAATTGGCATGGAAATTACTTGCTACAGAGTAATCAGACTAATGCAGGTGTTCATAAATTACACCACAAGGGCCATTAAGTTAAAAGAAAGGGGGAGAGAGAGACAGACAGAGAGAGGTTTGTGCCATTTGGTTTTTCAGACATTTCTTACTAGAGACCTATTGGCCATATAAAACATTCAAGACACTACACCTCAGTTTCCTCATCTCTAATATTTATGCTAGAGTATTATTTGGTGACAAGAAATAATATATATATATTGAATATTTGTATGTCATGTAAATTTAGTCAATAATTTAGTCAATAGTAGCTGTGACTGTTACTGTGCCTGTCATTACAGCTGTTTCTCTGTAAATGATTTTAGTTCAGGGACACAACTTACAGTCTCCTTTCACTGTACTTTTCAGTTTTTACTGTTTACAACAGTTTTTCCCTACCTTATAGTCAAGCCAGAGTTAGAACTCTCCAAGTCAGCAGTTAAAATGGAAACATCAGTGCAAATACAACTGAAAGAGACTGGTTGCCATGGTGATGCGTTTGCCAAAGTCATAGGGAGGTAAGCTAAATGGCAAGGGGGATTAAAAGTTTCTAGAATTTTTTAACTGCATTGAGTGTGATGGCTAGCAGGACAATTCCAAATTGTACTTGGCAGACACATCTTCTGTCTTTACAAATCTTCCTTTACAATGAGCTTATTTTTCTCTGGTGATGTTGTTATCCATAGCAATAATTATATCTCTGGCAAATGTTTCTTCAGAAAGAAATTTAGGATCCACTTATGGTTTCAAGTTAGTTACTATGAGTTTAGATCACACTTCTTCAAAATTTTTCCAGTGCCCATTCTTCTAAGGCTAACATTCATTATATGTAACATGTAAAGAAGTATACATACATTTTTAGGCATTCCATTAGTTAATAATTCATGGAATTATCAAATATCCAGACAGTTAGTAGACATTAAAAAACACATTAGTTATTAGCATTGAATTAACATCATGACTGTTGTCTTTGTGGATATTATCATTGTACTCCTTATTTTAGAACTATTAGAATTTGGACAACCTTAAAGGATCATTTAGATATACTTATTTTCATATTGAAAAAATTACATGTCAGACAATAGGTACAGTAACAATAGAAATTAGCAGACTCTGGCCAACCTGAGAGCATCATGATCTACAGCTCTTTGAGTTACAGATTTGGGAAGCTTAAGGGCATGCTTTTTTCACAAACATTGAGTCTAAGCAAAGCAGCATATTTTACATGGTACATGACACACATTAGGCATTTGATATGTCTGGATCAAGTTAATTAATGTATAGAACAGTAACTGAATTAGTGTGTACATCAGTGTCAGCTAGGACATAAGGGCTCCAGATGGCTGTACAGCAGAATTGTGGAGTCTCACCCAACTAAGGACTAGCATCAAGAAGAATTGTCATGAACATTTCCAGTCAATGTAGTCATGACTTTCACTGATCACTTCTGCCAAGACAAATGGTAGTTATGATCATATCAAGTTTGAATAAGTTAATGTGATATCTTCTATATGTACATAAATCACAGTATCAAGGTGGATTTTAAAATGCATCATGTTTCTAGTTCCCTTACTTATTCCCAATCTGAGGTTTCCTCTGTTTCAAGCCCCTCTAACCACTGCATGTCTCTCTTTCAACTTTATTCCAGGAGCTATTAGTCTCATTGGTCTTCTTCACACATGACACTGAATATTCTACTTGTGGACTAACAAATACTTCTTTAACCCCTGTCTCTTCAACTATTAAGAGAACAACTCTCCCCCCACCCCCCAAAAAAGACTGATTTATATTAGACTTTATACATGTTCATCTGATACAAAACTCTGTCTGGTTACCAAAAATCTGTAACTATTAACTTAATTAGAAAGTTTTCAAAGAGAAAAATTCATCCTGTGGTGTACTGATAAGACCCATGATTTAACCCTAACTCCTGCTGAAATGGACAGAATTCATGTCCAAGTATGGGCACATATGTGTGTTTCTGACCCTGTGAATAATTTTGAGATGGAGAAAAATATTAAATTTTGATAATTGTGAAAACTTTTCAATAATTAAGCACAAATGAGACACAGATATTGTAACTATTACTTTGGAGATATTATGACATTGGCTTGCTTACTTTACCACTCATGAAACTTGATCCATTTTGAGATTCCATCAGGAATCTTTCTCCTATTTCTTGTGTGCTGCTCAATGCTCACACAACTACTGCTGTACATTATACCATTAGAGAGTTTGCCAGGGCAAGCCCTCAGCCAAGAGCTCGCTCAGATGCTGAGCACTCCACTGAATTTCAAGTTATATATGCCAGTCCATGGTTCTCTCCTTCAAAGCTTCCCTTTACTTACAGACTGCAAATTGGTATAGTCACAGAGCACAACTTCATTCTGAAAACATGCTTTATGATTAATTAGACCCATTATTTGCTAGACAGAGCTTTGCATTAATATCTGAAATAGATCTTCAATTTATACATGGTAATAATTTAGATTATCACATTCCTGATATTTCTTAAACTTAAAGGACAATAAGACACTAGGGTTTCATTTTTTTTATCTGAATATCTTATATAGTAGCAAGATGGATTTTCATGTCTGCTTTAAAAATGAGAAATATTATTAGAGAGATTAAGTTGCATAATATCAACATATAAGTGTATTATCACTGGCTGGATGGTATGTAAAATATGCACAATTTAGATATCAGAGGTTACAGCTAGTGCCATAACATTCTAGAAGCAAAGATGCCAGCAGATAACACCACTGTTAAGGAAGCCACCAAGAGCACCATTCTGTAAAACAGAAATAACTTCAGAACTTGGAGCTTTTAAAATTTGTTTTAAGGGTTTTTATATACTCCAGTATCCTAAATAAGAAAGTGGATGTTACGAATGCTCCCTCAAACTCCCTCCAAATTTACACATTGAAACCAGCTTCTTAAGGCAGGACTATTAGGATTTCAGTAGATCATTAGTCTTATAGCACATAGATAAAAAACCTCATCAAATCCCCAGTGCGCTCACTTTCTCTTTCCCCTTTGTAAGCATATAGCAGAAAGAAGAACAGACAAAGCTAAAAAAGATGGGTCTTTGTGAAACATTAAGCTACCTCTTACCTGTTACAAATTCACCAGTCCTTGGAATGTGGGACACAGGTCTCCAGAAGTGAGCAGAATATGTTAAATATAGGCTTCCCAGTCTTTGATATTCTGCCCAAATGGAACAACACAATAAGTCAGAAAGGCTACTGTAAAACGAGGAACATGTCTTCAACAGTAAACTGAGGAGGTTCACATCCAGCCCTGACACATTGTTATGATGTCTTTGTCAAGTATATTATCTAAAACACAGCTTCTCTTGAAATATGAGTAGACATGTCTGGTGCTTTGCATAGTATCCAGTTTGTAAGTCATGTTCAATAAACATTTGTCATTAGTCAGTATAATTTTACTTTGATTTAGCAGCAAATAAATATGAACACATAAAGTACTAATACAGAAGGCCTTGGTGGCCTCAGTATAGGGAAAATTTCTGTGGAAATAATGGACAGTTCTTTATGAATGTTTAACTTGGAGGACTTTCCTGCTTTCTTAATGGGAGATTAATCCTTGTCAAGCATTTGGAAGCTGATTCAATGAAGTCATCGTTCTTACCTAAGAAAGTCATTTCCTCTGCCCTGGTTTCCTGTTGAATTCACCTCTATGAATAATATTCATGCAATATTTAACTGCTGTGAGCATTTGAATACCTGTGGTTGAGAACACTTGTTTTTTGGTGAACACACAAGACAGACTGATGCTCTTGTTTTCGTATTCTGAGGTCATCCAACTACTAGGAAATCACAGAAGAAAACGATGCCTGCTTGTCATTTTATACTGATAACAGTAATTCTATGTATTTCATAACAAATTCCAAATATTCTTTATATTCAATTTTAAGTAAATTTCCATACATTTTAAGGAGTGATATTAATTAGAGTAGGTGGACATTTACAGAATATCTCAAGCCTATGATCATTTTGCATGTCCAAATATTTCACACACGCTCCAACCTCATGTATAATGAGAGCATGTGAACCTCTACATGCCTAAGTACATGCACAAGTACTCTCACTAAGTCATGCCCCTGTTCTTAGCTGCAGAGCAATGCTCTGTGCTCAAAATTCAATTGAATTACAAATTACACTTATGAAAAGTCTCATTTCTATTCTGCGATTCTAAAGCTCTTAAAATCAAGTGATTTTAGGATTCATAGTGTTTAAAATTTTCTAGACGAAAGAAGCCTCATGCTATGTGTTAATTAACATTGAAATACCTCATTTCTGTAGGTATTACACTTACCAAAGCTGTCTTTCCTGCACAGCAAATAAGAAGTCAGACATTTACAGTCAGAAGAATTTACAGTCAGAAAAATAGTGGCATACAGTAGCAAAGGTACTTACACAATGTTTTCTTGTCTTACAGAAATAACCCCCTAAACACTGCCAAGAAATAAATGGATTAATTATTATTGTTCTCATTTAATGCCTAAAAAATGCAAGATTAGATAATAAGAAATTGCCTAAGCTACCATAATTAGTTGGATAAATTGCACATGTATGTATATAATTACACATACACATATATATGATTATATTAAACTTTGTATTATGAATATATGTGTGGGTCCACGTGTTTGTGCACATATACAGAAATCAACGATCATACTGAGTATTGTTTGTTTTAAGCTGTGTACCCTTCATTTTGAGACAAGATCTGATTAGCCTCGAATTCACCAAATGGGATAGGCCAGTGAGCCCCACACAGTTACCTGCTCTACCTCCCCAGTGATGACTCTCTGGTGCCTTTTATTTATCCCCACTTCTCCTTCTCTTCCCCCTCCTGCTCCTTGTCCTCTTCATTCCCCCTCTCCTTCTCCTTCTCTTTCTTCGCTGAAGCAGGCACTTGACCAGATGAGCAGTTCCCCAGAGTCAAATATAGAATATATTTATTATTGCTTGTTCCCCTACCAAAACTTGTAAGAGGGTATTAAAGGTAGCCAATCTTTCCAAAATTATATATCAATGATTATATTACATGCGACGTTTTTATTCAGACATCCAAATACTTGTTAATTAATCTCTAAAACCAGCATGGCTGCATCCATGATTACAAGTGATATAACAGTTATAACTGTCTGAGAAAATGCCATTGTGAAAACCACAGGCAATATTTAATGCATGAATCATTGTACACTACCATTGGCACAATGGTTAGGACTTAAGTTTTGTGCACTAGCTTTGAGCATAGAAGACATAGAGACATATATGGCAAGCAGATCAAGAGAGTAATGTCATGGCCTTTATGTGCAACTACTCATCTTGGCATTTCTAGATCTCTATGTTTTGTCAATAGCCAGGAATCCTCAACTGAATTCCATGAAGAAACATTTGGTATCAATTTTCATTCTTCATTGCCTCTAACGAAGGGGAAGAATTTGAGCTGTGGATTTACTCACCTTTAGCTTTCATTCCAACCACTAGAAGAATAGCTTTAGAACATTATGTTAGCTTCCTTTTACCTTAGATCACTTATTTATAAACTGTAGGTAACTATAGTACCTATCATGTTGGGGATAAATAGGAAGTATTAGATAATGTCTTCAAATCTAGTAAACAAATATCAACTCTCAAGCTTTCCCTTCTTTATCAAACTTAGTTGGGACATGGCTCAATTTTTAATATATTATTATTATTATTATTATTATTATTATTATTATTATTATTTTGAAGTTGGGGATAACTTATATTCCAGGCTGAGATCTTCCTGATCTTGCCTTTCAAGTGCAAGGATTACTAATGTGCACATTTGTCAAGTCAAGGATCAAATTTATTTTCCAGGTTCCCCAGTGCTGTGTAAGGTAACCTGCATCTTACATATGGATCTTTGACATATAGATATAAAGAACTAATCAAGTGTATTTCTTGAGGAAATAATCAGGTGAAAGAAAAAGTACTTAAGTTTTTGGGATATTGACAGGGCATAAAGTATTTCACTCATAGAGAAGTAGAAAACTGTTGCTGGAGGGCTTCTCTCCAGGCTCCACCAAGCCCCGCAGTACCACAATTCACATATAAAATAATCACTCAGACGCTTCTATTACTTATAAACTGTATGGCCATGGCAGGCTTCTTGCTAACTGTTCTTTTATCTTAAATTAACCCATTTCTATAAATCTATACCTTGCCACGTGGCTGGTGGCTTACCGGCATCTTTACATGCTGCTTATCCTGGCCGTGGCTGCAGTGTCTCCCCACTTCTTCCTGTTTCCCCAATTCTCCTCTCTCCTTGTCCTGCCTATACTTCCTGCCTGGTCACTGGCCATCAGTGTTTTATTTATATAGAGTGATATCCACAGAACTTTCCCTTTTCCTCTTTTTTTAAAAAGGAAAGTTTTAACTTTAACATAGTAAAATTACATATAACAAAACAATTATCAAGCAAGAATTACAGTTACAATATTAAAGAAAATGTCCTATCTATCTTATATTTGTGAGTTTAAGGTTTTATATCTAACTTATCTTTTATCATAACTGAGGAAATTACAACTATCTAGTCTTTAACCACATCAAAGATCTGAGAAGGAATATAATGGTACCTGAGAAATGGGTTTAGATGGGGAGTGAACCAATTCTACCTCTAAAGCCAGCTTGGTATATTTGGGAATTTGGGTGTAGCATTTCTTACTACTTCCTGCTGGAGGGGGGCGCTGTATTTTATGGGGACTCAAAGAAAATTTTAGGCCTATGGGGTAGTCCTTGAGGCTGTATTGTGGGAGCCAGTTGCCTTGAAACCGTTCTGGATGTTGAATCATCTGGGCCATGGTGTCATCGGAGATCTTTCAGGGGGTCTTGGCTGGTCAAACTTGATGTATCTTAATCTGGAACAAATCCGTAGCCTCTGGCTTTCTGTGGAAACAAAAGCAGAACCTCTTTTCCAAAGTAACATATGCTTATATCCAAATTTTGAAGTCAAGGTACCTTTAAAGTTTACATTTTGGCATAACTGAACAGCTTCTACAATCAAATGTTTTTCTTTAGTTACGAATAGCAAAGACAACATAATCCAGATTTTATGTGTGATAGACATCTTTATGTGGCTTATTACCTTCACTGGTTTTTTTTAAACACTTTATTTTTAGATACTATTTGTTTATATAACGTATATATATATATATATATATATATATATATATTAAGCCTATGTACATTTTTACATGCATTAGAAACTATTTTATCTGAATCAGTCCTGTTGCGAACTTATTGCTTTAAACTGTAGCCTTTTAAGCCTGAAATGCGCTGTCACTGCTGGCTCCGCCCACTTCAGCTTCCCAACATGGCAGTGGTATATTTTCTGCCAACTCTGGGAGACATCAATTATCAGAAATAATGGGTCTATGCTTTTATCAAAGCAGCGTGTAGCCCAGAAACCTCTGTTTTTGTTTTTTTTTTTTGTTTTTTTTTTTGTTGTTTGTTTGTTTTTAATACTAGTAAAGACTAAATCTACCACAGAGCGAAATGTGCCGCTGGCAGACGCCTTATTCCTGCCATATTGCTGGTCAAACGCACACGCCAGGAACCCGCCAGTAGTTCAAACCTGTGTTTTGAGGTGTCTAGCTGCCGTATGAGACAAGAAGCAGGAACCTGATTTTGGCTCTGTTTAGAATTGGTTATTAAATATTCTCAGGTTTAAGGTGGAAACTCGAGCCGTTGGGCGCCATTTGTACTCTGCCAAGACAGGGTAAGATGGTCTTTCAGAATTCCTGCTTCTGAAAATGGTCTGTCAGATACTCTAGGCTTGTAGCCAAATTAAATGCACCAACAATGCTGAAAAACATTAGGTGACTGTCCAGGCTGCCAGCTGTCTCTGTCTACTCTTGCAAGATTCCCGAAAGTTGCTTGCATCCGTCTACCATTTCTCAGGTACCATTATATTCCTTCTCAGATCTTTGATGTGGTTAAAGACTAGATAGTTGTAATTTCCTCAGTTATGATAAAAGATAAGTTAGATATAAAACCTTAAACTCACAAATATAAGATAGATAGGACATCTTCTTTAATATTGTAACTGTAATTCTTGCTTGATAATTGTTTTGTTATATGTAATTTTACTATGTTAAAGTTAAAACCTTCCTTTTTAAAAAAAGAGGAAAAGGGAAAGTTCTGTGGATATCACTCTATATAAATAAAACACTGATGGCCAGCGACCAGGCAGGAAGTATAGGCAGGACAAGGAGAGAGGAGAATTGGGGAAACAGGAAGAAGTGGGGAGACACTGCAGCCACGGCCAGGACAAGCAGCATGTAAAGATGCCGGTAAGCCACCAGCCACGTGGCAAGGTATAGATTTATAGAAATGGGTTAATTTAAGATAAAAGAACAGTTAGCAAGAAGCCTGCCATGGCCATACAGTTTATAAATTATATAAGCATCTGAGTGATTATTTTATACAGTGAATTGTGGCACTGCGGGGCTTGGTGGAGCCTGGAGAGAAGCCCTCCAGCAACAGAAAACATACAAGGAAAGTGTGGGCTTAGCTTACTTATGAAACGTTAAAAATATTTTTAATATTTTGGTATTATAATATGGTTACATCATTCTCCTCTTCCCTTTACACCTTCCAGACCCTTCCAAGTATTCCTCTTGCTCTCTTTCAAATCCATGACCTCTTTTATTTAAAATACACATATATACACACAAAACACACAATAAATGCATAAATACATAAATACAACCTGCTCTGTCTATATACTGTTACTTATATGTCTACTATGTCAGGGATGGTCATTTTGTACTCATAATCAATTGGTGTGTTCTTCTACTTCTCCGAGTATTCCTTAGATGCCCATAGTTCTTTGTGTATGTCTAAGGCCTAAAAACTTCTTGATGTGAGAAGTATTTTGTTTCTGGGGAGAAAAGGGGAATAAGAAGGGCATGCTCCACAAACAAGGAGTAATGTGAATAACTTGTGTATTATATTCTCTTGATGGCAATAAAATGAGCAGTGGGATTTTTCTATGTTATGAGAATCATTGCTTCTTGCTAGGTGTGCAAGGGAGCCACTTTGTAATAAGGCTGCTTTTAAGACAAGCATGGAACTCGGAATAAAATAAAGTAAAATTTCCCTTATACTGCTTTGTCATTCTTGTACTGGCTGTAACTTTTTACATTAAAGACATAGAATATATTTTCTCATTACTCCTGAGCAAACCAGTACACAAAGGGACAACCACACACCACACACACACACACACACACACACACACACACACACACACACACACACACTTAGTAGCTGATAGTTATTTGAGACAGGTGCAGAGCTATGGAAATTGAGCTTACTTGTATTGGAAATGGAAAGACCCCTTGGCCTATTCTTATTTTCATTCTCCTTTGGTTTCTCCTTCCTTCTTAAAGTTTTCAGTTCTTGTAAATTTGCATCAAGATTCCCATCTTGCATTCTCTAAACAATTGATATCACCAAGCTGGGTGATACACTGACTTTAAAATTCAAATCATGTCCAAACGTGATTGGATTTATACGAGCACAGCTGCAATGAAGTTATATTGCTTTTTAAAGAGGAAAGTTCATCAAGGGGGTAAGAGCATTGTTTCTTGACCCACCCAACTAATTCAAACTGTTTTATTTTTGCATGGTCAAATCAAATATTTTTCTTCCATAGCCTAAAATACAGTATTTTCAAAGCATTATTCATTAAGTAGCAGTATATTTTACCCTACAACAAAAGCCTTCCTTAAATTCACAGAATAAACAAACACTATAGTCCCAGATGTCTGTAAATATTTGAAGGGGGTAGACAACATATATACTATTGTTCTCCTCTTTCTGTCTATTGTACGGCCCCAATTTATATAAAATTGACCACACAAGGATTGTCAATCTTGCTCATTCCTAACAATCTTATTCCTATGATATGTTAGCTATTCATTTTTTTTTTTTTTTTTTTTTTTGGTTTTTCGAGACAGGGTTTCTCTGCGTAGCTTTGCGCCTTTCCTGGAGCTCACTTGGTAGCCCAGGCTGGCCTCGAACTCACAGAGATCCGCCTGGCTCTGCCTCCCGAGTGCTGGGATTAAAGGCGTGCGCCACCACCGCCCGGCGCTATTCATTTTTTTAATCATTTTTCAAATATGATGCCCTCTTAAGGAATGACCCCTGTTCCTGTTTTATCCCCATCTAATCATCTGGTCCCTTATCTTACTTCCCAGTCTTTGTAAAATAGGCTGAAAGAGGAAAAAAAAATGACAAGTTATTCTTGTGTTATGAAATCTGTGCCATAACTCCTAAAAAATAAACACCGTCTGTTTTAAACTTGTACTATAGAAATCTCTCATTTTCAACATTAATTTAGCTGCATCTACTTATTGCCTTCAAGGACATATGTAAATAGATTATTCATCAAAAGGGAAACAAAATGACAGTGGCAATATGCTAAATTTTTGTTTTTGTAAAAAGCACAAACATTTACAACAAAAACATCTCTTTATTGAAATAAAATTTTACTGATTTTCCAAGCATTAACAACTCGAAGTGAGATGTCCAGCTTTTAGGTCACTCTCCTTGTTTTTGTGAAATGGCTAAACTAAATAAATGTTTTATTCATGATGAATTTCATTTCTATTATAGAAAGATTATACTATTATAGAGTGAAAGAAACTACTGAGAAAATGGAAATCCCTGGAATTGTTATTCAACTGTTAATGTATTTGATCATTTTAATATGGATGTAATATTTATCAGTTTTAAGAAATGAAATTTAGAGCCAAGCCAAGCACTGTCCAGGCCTTGTAGGGAGAGGGGGCTGTAGCAGAAGAGAGCCAAACCATGCACCATCCAGGCTTCGATTGGGCACTACTACAAAGAACAAATATGTGCTGAAGAGGTGAGAAAGAGAAAAACAGTGATGTGTGTGCTATGGAGAGAGGTGAAACTGGAGACATGATAGCGTGACAGCTGAGAGAAAGGGCTAAGATGACATGCTGCCTTTGCCCAGTAGGGTCAGTGGGATGGTGTACTACAGACTGGAGCTTATGCTGACTCTGAATCAGCCAGGAACCTGCAGTCCATCCCTGGGATTCTCCTGTCTCCGGGCAAAAATGGAAGCCTGAGATAAGGAAAGATTCACTTTCTGGATTGGCCTTCTCAAAGGGGCACCCTGGCCCAACATACCATTTGAGGCCATATAAGTGTCGGTGGTCCATGTTGGTGGTCCATGCCAAAATGAAGTCTGAGTTCCATGTGGACGTATGCAGGCTTTGTCTCTGACTGGTGCCTTGGTGATGTCCTCAGATTTTGCTGCCTCAGTGCACCATGCTAATGTGAGTGGCATGTGTAACTACCTGAGACCATGTTGATACTCATGGTCTGTGAAGCTGCTGAGAGCCATGAGTGAGTCAGAGGTCCTGATATAGCCAAAGGCCATGTTGATGTCCTTGTGATATTGATGTGTTGCCACCAAAGCCCAGGAGGATCCTGTGGTCAGGGATGATACCTGAAGCCATGTGAATGTCCATGGACACAGGAGGGCTGGCTTTGCCCTTGCTGGTCCACAGCACAGTGGTACAGGTGGTAGCTTGGACGTGGGAGAGCTTGCCCACACCTTGCTCTAGCCACCACCCAGCTCTGCTCAGTGCATGGCTTCTGTCAGGAATGTAGGCAGAGAAAGACTAATCCTCCCTTAGGAGGCTGGCCACTAGGAATTTTGACCATCCTCCAATGCATATATGGACAACACAAAATAGAGTTTCTGGGATTTCATGGAGGGGCAGACACAGGAAGACTGAGAGGTGAGCATAATTAACACGATGTAAGATTCCTAAATAATCAATAAAAATAACTTACAAATAAATAAATAAATAATAAAGGGAATATTGATGCCAAATTATTGATTTTTGATGTTTCTATAAGTATCAGCAGAAATATTATCGAAAGATAATAAATACATCTCTACTCAAATTCCAACTTCTGTTATTATTAAAAGTGAATAACGAGGGGAAAATAAAAATCTGAAGAACTTTATCAAAAATTACCTAAAATTATGGGGAATTTAATTTAAATTGAGAATAATTGTTTTGTGTTGTCCAATAAGGGGCAGTGTAAAGATTATGGGATATGAATTCAACCAGAAGAAATGAGATAAGTCCACATCTCCTGGCCCTTAAAATCTATAGACTTTAATACACTTTGGAAAGAACTTAAGAATATTAAAAATGGAAAAGCCCCATTAAAATTCTGCCCATTGCTTTTTAATTGCTAAATCTGTAATATTAAGTTACTGAGTTTTACTAAAGGGCAATACATCTCATGATGTAGGGTGTCTTATCTTGTTTGATCATTTATGTGATAGTGGTGTACTGGTGGCTAACTAATCTAGTATGCCTAGGTATGGCTCCAGGCACAACCCTAAGCAATATAACCTGTTCCGTATATGAACTCACATGTGACACTGTTCACTTAATGCATAGACCAATGTTTCATGATCTTGAGTCTATTTCTTTATAATGTGTTTGAGATGCCTGCCATCCCATGCCCCTCTGTATTGACCAAAATGTCTCCTCCTAGTTCAAGGAGTTTTTCCTCTTTGCTCATCAGCAACTGTATATGTATAATGTTTGCTCTGTCAGTTCACTGTTATTAGTATGTTGAGCTCGGTTTAGGGGCTAATTCCTTCTCTCTTGTTACCAACAAAGATGGTAGCAACAGAAAATAAAACAAAGGCTCCATTTATGACTTTACAATAACAAATACTACAGCCTGAAAGTAGGATTTTACTTTATATTTATTTACTTTATTACTTGCTTACTTAGACTGGGCTTGACTATGTGGTTCAAGCTAGACTCAAATTTACTCTCTAGCTACCTCTCAATCCTGAATATTTAGATGGCAATGTTTGTGTCTTAAAATACCCTGCTGAAACAAGGATTCCATACTTGCACTGTACACCTAGTGAACTACCAAGGGCTGCTGAATTCATAGATCTTAGAAGAGGATGTACAACTGCCACATTGCTAAACCAACATAATCCCTAACTACATTTCACACATTTGTTCTTGGACTCACAGATAGGTATAGTCCTCACCCCTCATCAAGGAAAGTTGTAGGAGCCCATTTTCAGGTTCCTTGTGGCTTTACCCAGCAGGTCCCCATAGAGAGGATGATTAGGACCACAGGCCTGAATGCAGGTGTCTGAGATGGTCTGCACTTGGCTGTGCTGGGGAGAGGTCTTTTGCTCCACCTCTTGGCGTCTCTATAAATACCCTGGGGCAGAGACGGTTGGGGCCCGTTGGAATAGGTTCCAGGCCCTCTTGAGGCTATCTGTCTATCAATATTTCCTGCTGGTCACACTCAAGAGAACTCTGGGGAACTGTGGTGTTGGTGGGTAAATGTCTCGCAGAAAGTTCTCTTTGCAACATACAGAAACCACTACAGAAAAGCTGGTGAGTCAAAATACAGAGTTGTGGAGCATAGTCACAACTGATAGATGTAAAGCACAAGTCCTGTGCTTAAGGCTCAAAGATCATTACAGAAGAGGGCTGGAAGATTTTAGTAGCTAGAGGTACAAGGGTTAATGTGATATTGTGTCTCCTAGGCATGTAAGAAGCTACATCCATATAGTCTCATCAACATGAATGTCTAAACATGAGATGGACCAACATAACAACAATAGACATGCCAAAATGGACACAGGAAGGCTGAGGAGGCTTCAACTGTTACACAAAGAACTACAAGCAACTAGGTAGTGCTGAGAGCTGGAAAAAGTGTCTTCCCAGGGATGAGTACATCAATTCGTTTGTCAATGCCTACATGGTCAGTCCTGAAACCATTTACATAAGAATAAATTTATGTAGAATTAGCAGGTTGTATTTAGAATATGTATATTCTATATATGCAAATGATATATGTATAGAATGTATATATGTGTATTCTCATATATGTATATAACAACTAGAAGAGAGGCCAATAATTTGACAGAAAACAAAACAATAAAGGTTATATGGGAGGATGTATAGAGAGGAAAGGTAAAAGAGAATAATGTATTTATAATCTCAAAATATAAAAAAATAAAAATCTTTTCCAGTATATATCCATCACATCATTATAGAGCAAGCCATTAGATTTCATCCATTCTGACGTACCATAATCTTATAATATTAATTTTTCTTAAGTAAATTATACAGAAAACAAGATTCTCTTTGTAATATATAGTCATGAAACATACAAGAAATGCATACTTAACTATAGCAAAAAATACATTATACAAATGTTAATTTCTAACTGAATATGAGTCTAGATTGAGTAATGCATGCAGTGTGAAGCTAAAATGTAACTACGGTGGTATCTGCATGCACAGCCACTGCTTGAAAAATAAATTCCATCAGGAATCTAGTAACAAAGCCAAATTGGAAAGAGGTTCAACACCTAACATCTTATTTAAAATGAATGACTTCAGAATAACTATACATTGCATTGATATTTAATATTTCACAGATGCATGTATTCTATTTCTATGTGCTATTACTAAAACAGAAGCATTTGATGAAATTCTTCCCTCAAGATCCAGAAGGTTTTTTAAATTTTCATGTTACAATGAATTTCTCAGAAGAAATCAATCAATGGAAGCAAGATAAAAAGAGCTACAATACAAAGGTGTTTATCAAATCTTCTACTGGAGTCAAAGCCGTCTCTGTCCATTAGATTTATTTCATACCTATTGGTCATTCTAACTTACAACACACCTTGCTTGTATCCCCATGAAGTGGGTATAGGAATAATGGGTATTTGGAACCTATGGGTCAACTGAATGTTGTAAATGTCTTGTCATTGAATATACTGCAAAAATCAACTTCACCAATGTCAATGAATATATATATAATTTCAATGGAATATTAGTAGCATAGAATTAAATAAAGATGAGTATACTAATGCAATAAATATTACTATTACAGTTTTACATATTTATGTGCGTTTATTTTACTAAAATAAAATAAAAGAATATTTATATGTATAGATGATTGTCTCTTATCTATGTTATCTAGTTGTTGTAGTTAAGAGTTAGTTTTATAATCACAAAATTTTTGTTAGATTTCATTTTATATTATAATGAACACATTATAATTAAATATATAATAATGTAATATTCATTTTAGAAATAATATTTGTTATTAATTATATAACATTATGAGGCATTATTCATTTAACTTTTATATAACAACATCTATTGTGGCAAAGTCCTCTTACCAAAGTTAATCTTCTATGCTGCTTTGTGAGGTCAGATATTCAAATCTTCAGGCAATAAAATTGTTTGAAATTGATTAGAGCCAAGTGTTTTAAATAAATTTGATTCAAATACTTTTTCACATAAAAAATTCTAATGTCTGAACATTCTATTTCCTCTAGCTTTGGAATAAACCTTCTAACTATGAGTATTATCTCCTAACAGCACTCCTGAATGGACGTCTTTGTCACTGTGGTCTGATGGCTGCAGCTAGAAACTATGAACTCTCCTGCTTTCTCTGAACCCTGTAATCACATTGGCACAAACTAGCCCAAGCATTTGGCTATTATGGAAGGCACTACTGTATTTTCTATGTAAAGATCTTTTGTTCCATATGTTCTCTCTGCCTCATAAATTCTTTCTTTGGTCAGTTCTGAGGTCCAGTCCTTCATTTGATTCATTTATTTTAGAAAGATGCACTTAAATTATGGTAAGTAATATTTAGAATGAGAAAATATTTCATCTTTTATCATGTTATATGAAGTAAACAATTTTCTTTTTTAAATGATGAAGTTGAGGGACCAATTTATCCACCTAACTTTACTTGTTAGGGTCATGGAAACAATCTATCTAGTTTCCATAGCCTATTGTTTACAATGTCTTCTTAGCTGAAAATTCCTCTAGGGCTTCATGTACCTTCACTGGACTGAATGATACAGAGGCTCACATCCTCTTAAGCAAATGTCACACCATCCCACACATTTCAAAATGATTGAACTGCAACACCCTTTGAGAGACATCTCAGTGTTCAACAATTAACTGACGAACAATTACATGATAATTGAGGATCGTGGAAAATATTACTAATTTTTCTCGCTTTAATTAGCTGCCTCATTCTCCTGCTTCATGCCTTCACCTCCATGAATGATTGCATTACTGTACCCTCCTGAATTGCTGTACACAATAACCCCTTCCTCCCTTAAATTGCTTTTTGTCTGGTATGGAATAACAGGAACAAGAAAAATAAATATGATAGAAAGAGTTAGAGTGGAGGTGTTTATCTCTCAAATTCCTATATTGGATTATAAGATGATATGGTAATGTTAACATATTTACTGTGGAGCCTTTAAAGGGACTATGGAGGTGAAGTGAAGTCCTGATACACAAAATGTAGTATACTCATAAAAGCAGAGATGAGGAGAAAGGGATATTCAGAGCAACAAACAACTATAATTTACTGTTACAAGTCTTTATTTGCATACCAAATTAATGAAATAATTTACTTCTTACCAACTTCCACTCATGGGTGAAAAATTCTAAATATCTTCACAGAGTGGTCAAAATGTGAAAGGCTAAGCCATATATTTTTTGAAATATTCAAGAAAAATAAAATGCTCAAAATAGATGTTAGATTTAAATATAGACTATGAAACAATAAAACAGAAAGAAAATGGCAAAATTCAGGTAGCCTTGATCCGGACAGATAGAACACCAAAAACTCCATCCAGGAAACAAAGACTTGCTAAACCAAACTTAAGACAATAAGCAAATCAACACTATCAAGCAAAATTTTTGGTCAGCAGAAGACACAGAGACAGAACCAAAATTCTATAGGCTCAGGAAAATATTTGCAAAAGCAGAACCCAACTACAGAAAGAGTACTTCAAACCCAGAAAGAAAAGTCTGTCTGGCAGCTCAGTTTACTGGCTGCCTTCCCATTACAACACTTGAAAGACTGCACGTGAATATATTAAAATTTTACATATGCCATAAAATTAATGGTGGTGCATGAACGATACAGGAAAGAAATTCTTATTCTTCCCTACAATTAAAATGACTCACCTATAATTAATTCCCATTGCCAATCTAAGCATTATGTGTGCGCTACATCTGAGATTTCTCAACAGTAAAATGAGGATTTGGCTCCTGAGATTTGAGGCAACTTTCAACTCCTCCTTGGGCCCTGGCATATTTTGTTTTGCTACATATTTTTATTTTTGGTCATTGGTTCTTACCATGGCAGCCAATAAAAGCATCTCTAAGGACATGAGAATAGTTGTAAGAATACAAGACTCAATTGATTCTTCAGCCTCAGTGAACAATTAGGTGTAGAGCCCAAGTTATTTTTTTAAAGATTTATTTATTTATTATGTATACAGAACAGGGTACCAGTTCTCATTACAGATGGTTGTGAGCCACCATGTGGGTGCTGGGAATTGAACTCAGGACCTCTGGAAGAGCAGTAGGTGCTCTTAACCTCTAAGCCATCTCTCCAGCTCCAAGAACATCAGAATAGCCATAAGAATACAAGACTCAATTGATTCTTCAACCTCAGTGAACAATTAGGTGTAGAGCCCAAGTTTAACTATTTGATGAAACTCAGGAATTGCCTTGTCCCTCCCAGGAGCCTGGGGTAAGAATGAACATGAAGAAATAATTTCTATTCACACCAATGTGGGTTATTGAAGAGATGTACACAAATCTGATAAGGTAGGTATTAACAAAACCATGTTAGAGATAAGAAACTAAATTAGAGTAAGCATCTTAGCCAATAGCAATTAACTAAGAGAGAAGAAATGAATCTGTTTAATAAATAATGGTGTGACTTTTCATATATAGAAATTCCCACTGAGTCGATTAGAGTTGCCCCTTTGTACATATTTTGGACAGAGCACTTGAGCTGCTACCCTCTCTCAACAGCTGTTGATTGGTAATAGCTTCTCATCTAACAGTAGAGGCTTGAGAAATTTCCCCATACATTTTGCCTATCACCTGGAGCTGTAATCATGCAGGTCTTGTTTATGCAACCATATTGCTGATATTTCATGGTACATTTTCTTTATCATATCTAGAAGACATCATCTCAAATCTTCCATCCTGGTCCTCTAACTCTTTTTTTTTTTCTGTTCTCTATTCTGTGATTTCCCCTGAGCTAAAACAGTTGTTCAGTCATGCTGATTGTCACTCTGTTGTCAATACCTAGAGAAGAGAAACAGGCTAAATGTCTTCAACTGATGAATGTCTAATGAAAGTGTAACACATATACACAATGGCATTCTATTCAGCTGTAAAGAAAAATGAGATCATGAAATTGCAGATAAAGGGACTAAACTGTAAGATATACTGAGTGAGGTAATCCAGACCCAGAGAGAAAAACGCTGCATGCTCTCACTTACTTATCTATTGTTTTCTAAATCTTCAGATTGGAATATATAACCTGAAATTACAAATTCAAAAGAAGCTAGAAAAATAGAAAGAGACCATGGGAGGGGAGTGGCATCTAGAGAGGGACATGGGTACTATAAAGGAGGGTTGGAAAACCAAGAGGATAGTATTTAACTGGGGATGGTAGAAGGCAAGTAGTACAGAAGGGAGGGGGAGAAAAATGAATCGGAATGCTTTAAAGTAAATAAGTATCTGTAGATGTAACCAACCGTCTTATTAAATAAGAAACACAGAAACAATGTAAAAGAGAAAGCCGAGAGGTCAGAGCTCAGAGCTAAAATCTCACCCTTCCGCCTGCGGTGTCCCAGCTTCCCGAAAGAGAGCTATTTCCTTGTGTGTCCATAGTTTCAAAGTCATTCTGCCTACTCATTGGTTGTAAACCCAAACACGTGACTGCCTCGTCACTGTCTGTATGTACAGCCCTCTAGGTCTTAAAGGCGTATGTCTCCAATGCTGGCTGTATCCCTGAACACACAGAGATCTATGGGATTAAAGGCGTGTGCCACCACTGCCATGCTCTTTCTATGGCTCTAATAGCTCTGACCCCCAGGCAACTTTATTTATTAACATACAATCAAAATCACATTTCAGTACAATTAGAATACCACCACAAGTATCTTTTCAAGAATTGCTTAAATCTGTTTAGACACTGATCAATTAAGTGAAGTTTTTAATTCCCTATGTTTCATTTACTCTGTAAAGATCTTATTTATCTCACACTCTTTCATGAATATATAATGTTATTTAATAGTATTGTCAATGTTACATTTTTTATTTCATTTTTCATTCCTGGAGTATGTTAATGTACAGAAATACAGCACATAATTTCCTATATATTAGATTTTTACTTAATTTATAAGTACCAATATCTGTTTTATTTAAAAGATTTTTATTAGGTATTCAGGGCAATTTTTAGTATATATAGCATCAAGAAGAGTGAGAATGGAATAACTTTTGTGTTCATTGATATCCAGGACTTTTTAAAATATAATTTACCATTAAGTACAAAACTATCAAGTGTTAGAGGCTCTTTGCACATGAAGGGTTCTCACATCTCAAGTTACTTGACAGATTATTTCATAAAACTCTTTCTTCCATGAAATAAAATAATTATATCATTTTTACCTTGCACTAGCTGAATCCTGACTATTCTATCATGCATACACTCAAATATAACCTCCACATCAATATGGTTTACTTCTTGACACACTTAATGATAAACAATTTTGATTATAATTTTAATAATAATAAATCAGATATTTTCTTAAGAATCTTCACTTATGTACTTATGAGGGAGTGACATGCAAATTTCCTAATGTTTTTGCTTTGGTGTCAAAGATACACAGATATAATTAAGTCATACAAAGAAAATGTAAATTGATATTGAATTTTCCATCAAACTTTACATGAGCTTGGTGTTTTTTTATTTATTTAAGCGTTGGATAATACAAATAATGCCAATAGCCCTGAAGTTTTTAGTTATAGGAAAATTTCACTTCAGTAGTCTATAAATTTAATAAATGAATTTCTTTTATTTTTTATTTTAATTTCTCTTGTCACCTTGATATTCATATTACTCAAAGAATGTGACTATTTCATTTTAGTTTACAAATTTATTTTCTTTATTCTGGATAAATGTATTTATATTTGTCACTAATATTTGTATTGATTTTCTAGCTCCAAATACTACTAATTTATGTTTTATCTTTGTTATAAAATGCTCTGACTTTTAAAATGTCTGGTATATATGCCAGAAATACGTGTGTGTGTGTGTGTGTGTGTGTGTGTGTGTGTGTGTGTGTGTACATGTCCTCCAGCTCATTAGCTTTCTTCCTGTGCTAGTTCACTTTCTTTCCGTGGCAGTTTAGATGATAATGTCCTCGTCTCAGCTTTTTGAACCTATGTTCTCTAGTCTGTTGGGCCACCTTAGGAGTTTTAGGTGGTACAGCAGCCTTTCAGGAGGAGGTATATCTGGTAGGGATAGGGGTGGGCTGGGCTCGGGTTGTCAGGCTTTGAGATTAAATGCTTTGAGACACTTCTGGTTTTTTTTTGTTTTTGTTTTTGCTTTCATTTGACACCGTATCTGCCCACTGAGATGAACTATTATCCCACTGTTTTTATTAAACACATAAATTCCATATATATACATATATAAATTCCATATATAATTATGGAATATATATATTTTGTCTCGGCCATGGTGTCTTATCACAGCAACAGAAAAACTCTGTAACTAATTCACAGCTCTTTGTTTTAGCTGTATCATTTTCACTTCCAATATTTTGTAGCTATCCTACTTTCTACTCTGATTCCCTTCATTGCTGTATCCCTGTGGTTTCATGAATTCCCTCGCTTAATTTTTAAATATTTAAATATATTTTCTAAGTGAAATATCTACTGAAGATTAAAATTTTGGCTTTGCAAATGCTAGAACAAAAACACTACCACTTAGTTAAATACTCAAGCAATGTTCTCAATCTAAATTATTTTTTCCTTTTATTTTACAATACCATTCAGTTCTACATATCAGCCACGGATTCCCTTGTTCTCCCCCTCCGCCCCCTTTCCTCCCAGCCCACCCCGCATTCCCACCTCCTCCAGGGCAAAGCCTCCTCCGAGGACTGAGATCAACCTGGTAGACTCAGTCCAGGCAGGTTCAGTCCCCTCCTCCCAGACTGAGCCAAGGGTCCCTGCAAAAGCCCCAGGTTTCAAACAGCTAACTCATGCAGTGAGCACAGGACCTGGTACCACTGCCAAGATGCCTCCCAAACAGATCAAGCCAATCAACTGTCTCACCTATTCAGAGGGCCTGATCCAGTTGGGGGCCCCTCAGCCTTTGGTTCATAGTTCATGTGTTTCCATTAGTTTGGCTATTTATCCCTGTGCTTTATCCAACCTTGGTTTCAACAATTCTCGCTCATATAAACCCTCCTCTTTGTCACTAATTAGACTACCGGAGCTCCACCCGGGGCCTAGAAGTGGATCTCTGCATCCAGATCACTCAGTCATTGGATGGGGTTTCTGGCATGACTATTAGGGTGTTTGGCCATCCCATCACCAGAGTAGGTCAGTTTGGGTTGTCTCTCGACCATTGCCAACAGTCTATTGTGGGGGTATCTTTGTGGATTGCTGTGGGCCTCTCTAGCATTTTGCTTTTTCCTATTCTCATGTGGTCTTCATTTACCATGGTCTCCTATTCCTTGTTCTCCCTCTCTGTTCTTGATCCAGCTGGGATTTCCCACTCCCCCAAGCTCTCTTTCCCTCGAACCTCGCCCTTCATTACTCCCACTCATGTCCAGGTTGTTCACTGTGTAGTTTTGGTGCCTGGCCTTGAACGCACAGAGGCCTGTCACTTGGGAGGCCTGTCTCTGCCTCCCAAGTGCTGGAATTAAAGGTGTGAGCCACCACCACCCAGCCCTAGCATTCTAATTGTTGATATTTTTCTACGTACAATTAAAATAAATTTGTACTTGCACTCCGGGAAGACCTGCCCAACTTGGCACCAGGTTCTGGCCACCGGGCAGCTCCCCTTCTAGCCCCACTGGGAGGGATCCCCTTTTCCAAGCCCCCCCGGCAGCCCCTGCAATCTCCGCGCCCTGCCACCACGCCCATCTGCCCGAGACCCCAGCCACTTCCTGAGACTTAGAGACCGGCCCCCAGCTCCCAGCCTGTCCCCGACTGCCATTCTGGACCACATCCTGCCCCCGACTTCCCTTCTGGACCAGAGAGTTGGACAAGAGAACTCCCTTTTGGACAAGAGAGAGAGTCTTCCTGAATCTGTCAGCTCTTTCTGAAACAAGTACACTGATAAGACCAAGAAGGAACCACAAGGAGATGGGCAGACGTCAAGGCAGAAGTACATACAACAAAATGAAGAGCAATACAGCATCACCAGAACCTAGCCCGCCTCCAACATCTAGACCTGAACACCAAAAATTGGAAGAAGCAGAAGAATGTAGCCTTATGAGTAACTTCATGAAGAAGGTAGAGGCTTGTGTAGAGGAAAAGACAAGAAAATTGGAAGAACGCTGTAAACAACTAGAGGAAAGGGCAAACAAATTAGAAGAAAACAATAAAGCCCTCCAAGAAAACAATAAAGTCCTGGAAGAAAACAATAAAGTCCTGGAAGAAAACAATAAAGCACTGAAAGAAAATCATGAAAAAGCAATGAAACAAACAAAGGAAACAGTCCAAGAACTGAAAAGGGAAATTGAAAAAATAAAGAAGACACAAACAGAGAGAATGCTGGAAATAGAAAACCTGAGTAAAAGATCAGGAACTTCGGATGCAAGTGTAACCAACAGAATGCAAGAGAGGGAAGAGAGGATTTCTGGCATTGAAGATACAGTAGAAGAAATAGTTTTATCAGTCGAAGGAAACACTAAAGCCAACAAAGTCATGAACCAAAATGTCCAAGAAATCTGGGACACCATAAAAAGACCAAACCTACGAATTATAGGGATAGAAGAAGGTGAAGAATACCAACTCAAGGGCACAGAAAATATATTCAACAAAATTATAGAAGAAAACTTTCCCAACTTAAAGAAGGAAATGCCTATGAAGATATAAGAAGCCTATAGAACACCAAACAGACTAGACCCCCAAAAAAAGTCCCCTCGACACATAATAATTAAACAACTAAAAGTACAGAATAAAGAAAGAATATTAAGAGCAGCCAAGGAAAAAGGCCAATGACCTATAAAGGTAAACCCATCAGAATAACACCCCATTTCTCAATGGAGACTTTGAAAGCCAGAAGGACCTAGACAGATGTAATGCAGACACTAAGAGACCATGGATGTCTGCCCAGACTAATATACCCAGCAAAACTTTCAATCATCATAGACAGAAGGAACAAGACATTCGAAGACAAAGCCAGATTTAAACAATACCTATCCACAAACCCAGCCCTACAGAAAGCACTAGAAGGAAAATTCCAACCGAAGGAAGTCAGATACACACTCGAAAACACAGGCGATAGATAAAGCCACAACAGTAAACCCCAAAGAAGGGAAGTACACACACACTACCACCAAAAATAACAGGGATGAAGAATCACTGGTCATTAATATCCCGTAATATCAACGGACGGACTTAATTCACCTATAAAAAGACATAGACTTACAGAATGGATACGAAAGCAGAAACCAACTTTCTGCTGCATACAAGAAACACATCTCAAATTCAAAGACAGACACTACCTAAGAATAAAAGGCTGGGAAAAGACTTTCCAATCAAATGGTCTTAAGAAACAAGCAGGGGTAGCCATCCTGATATTCAACAAAATAGACTTTAAACTAAAGTCAATCAAAAGAGATAAAGAAGTACATTACATACTCATCACAGGAAAGATCCACCAAGATGAAGTTTCAATTCTGAACATTTATACCCCAAACACAAGGGCACCCACATATGTAAAAAAAAAAAAAAAAAAAACATTACTAAAGCTTAAACCACATATAAAACCCCACACATTAATAGTGGAAGATCTCAACACCCCACTTTCACCACTGGACAGATCTTCCAAATCGAAACTTAACAGAGAAATAAAGGACTTAACTGATGTCATGACCCAAATGGACCTAGTAGATATCTACAGAACATTCCATCCTAACAAGAAAGAATATACCTTCTTCTCAGCACCCCATGGAACTTTCTCTAAAATCGACCACATACTTGGCCACAAAGCAAATCTCAACAGATACAAAACAATTAGAATAACCTCCTGTGTTTTATCAGACCACCATGGTTTAAAGTTAGATTTCAACAACAACAAAAACTACAGAAAACCTACAATCTCATGGAAACTGAATAATGCTCAACTGAATCACCAATGGGTTAAGGAAGAAATAAAGAAAGAAATTAAAGACTTCCTAGAGATCAATGAAAATGAAGACACCACATACCCAAACTTATGGGACACTATGAAAGCAGTGCTAATTCATAGCACTAAATGCCCACATAAAGAAGTTGGAGAAATCTCACACTAGTGACTTAACAGCACACCTGAAAGCTCTAGAACAAGAAGAAGCAAAGTCTCCCAGAGAGGATAGACGCCAGGAAATTATCAAAGTGAGAGGTGAAATTAATAAATTAGAAACTCAGAGAATAATACAAAAAATTAATGAAACAAAGAGTTGGTTCTTTGAGAAAATCAACAAGATAGATAAGCCCTTATCCAACCTAACCAAAAGACAGAGAGAGAGAATCCAAATCAACAAAATCAGAAATGAAAAGGGAGACATAACAACAGACATTGAGGAAATCCAGAGAATTATAAGGTCATATTTCGAAAACCTCTACTCCACAAAACTGGAAAACCTAAAAGAAATGGACATTTTTCTGGATAAGTACCACATACCTAAGTTAAATCAAGACCAGATAAACTATTTAAATAGCCCAATAACCCCTAAGGAAATAGAAACAGTCATTAAAAGTCTCCCAACCAAAAAAAAAAGCCCAGGACCAGATGGTTTCAGCGCAGAATTCTACCAGATCTTCAAAGAAGAGTTAATTTCAATACTCTCTAAATTGTTCCACATAATAGAAACAGAAGGAACATTACCAAACTCCTTCTATGAGGCTACAATTACACTGATTCCTAAACCAAACAAGGATACAACAAAGAAAGAGAACTACAGACCGATCTCCCTCATGAACATTGATGCAAAAATACTCAATAAAATATTGGCAAACAGACTCCAAGAACACATCAGAACAATTATCCACCATGACCAAGTAGGCTTCATCCCAGGGATGCAAGGGTGGTTCAACATACGAAAGTCCATCAACGTAATACACCATATAAACAAACTCAAAGAAAAAAACCACATGATCATCTCACTAGATGCAGAAAAGGCATTTGACAAAATCCAACACCCCTTCATGATAAAAAGTCTTGGAGCGATCAGGAATACGGGTAACATGCCTAAACATAATAAAGGCAATATATAGCAAACCAACAGCCAACATCAAATTAAATGGAGAGAAACTCAAAGCAATTCCACTAAAATCAGGAATGAGACAAGGCTGTCCACTCTCCCCATACTTATTCAATATAGTACTTGAAGTTCTAGCCAGAGCAATAAGACAACATAAGGAGATTAAGGGGATTCAAATTGGAAAGGAAGAAGTCAAGCTTTCCCTATTTGCAGATGACATGATAGTATACTTAAGTGACCCCAAAGATTCCACCCAGGAATTGATAAAGCTTATAAACACCTTCAGCAACATAGCAGGATACAAGATCAACTCAAAAAAATCAGTAGCCCTCCTATATACAATGGACAAAGAAGCTGAGAAGACATTATAGATACATCACCCTTTACAATAGCCAAAAATTACATAAAATACCTTGGGGTAACATTAACCAAGCAAGTGAAGGACCTATATGACAAGAACTTTAAGTCCCTGAAAAAAGAAATTGAAGAAGATGTCAGAAAATGGAAAGATCTCCCATGCTCATGGATAGGCAGGGTTAACATAGTAAAAATGGCAATCTTACCAAAAGCAATCTACAGATTCAATGCAATCCCCATCAAAATACCAACACAATTCTTCACAGACCTGGAAAGAATAATACTCAACTTCATATGGAAAAACAAAAAACCCAGGATAGCTAAAAGAAACCTGTACAATAAAACAACTTCTGGAGGCATCACAATCCCTGACTTCAAGCTCTACTATAGAGCTACAGTAATAAAAACAACTTGGTATTGGCATAAAAACCGACATGTGGACCAATGGAATCGAATTGAAGACCCTGACATTAACCCACACACCTATGGACATATAATTTTTGACAAAGAAGCCAAAAGTGTACAATGGAAAAAAGAAAGCTTCTTCAACAAATGGTGCTGGCATAACTGAATATCAACTTGTAGAAGGCTGCAAATAGATCCATATCTGTCACCGTGCACAAAACTTAAGTCCAAGTGGATAAAAGACCTCAACATAAATCCAGCTACTCTAAACCTGCTAGAAGAGAAAGCAGGAAGTAGTCTTGAATGCATTGGCATAGGAGATCACTTCCTAAATATAACACCAGTAGCGCAGACACTGAGACAAACAATCAATCAATGGGACCTCTTGAAACTGAGAAGCTTTTGTAGAGCAAAGGATATGGTCAACAAGGCAAAGCGACAGCCTACAGAATGGGAAAAGATCTTCACCAACCCCACAAGTGACAGAGGACTGATATCCAGAATATATAAGCAACTCAAGAAATTAGACGTCAAATCAACCAACAGTCCAATTGAGAAATGGGCTTTAGAACTAAACAGAGAATTCTCAACAGAGGAAACCCAAATGGCTGAAAGACATTTAAGGAATTGCTCAACATCCCTAATCATCAGGGAAATGCAAATCAAAACAACTCTGAGATACCACCTTACGCCTGTCAGAGTGGCTAAGATCAAAAACACTGAAGACACTTTATGCTGGAGAGGTTGTGGAACTAGGGGAACTCTCCTCCACTGCTGGTGGGAATGCAAGCTTGTACAACCACTTTGGAAATCAATATGGCGCTTTCTTAGAAAATTGGGAATCGATCTCCCCCAAGATCCAGCTATACCACTTTTGGGCATATACCCAAGAAATGCTCAATCATACCACAAGAGCACTTGCTCATCTATGTTCATATCAGCATTGTTTGTAATAGCCAAAACCTGGAAACAACCTAGATGCCCTTCAACTGAAGAATGGATAAATAAATTGTGGCACATATACACAATGGAATACTACTCAGCATAGAAAAACAATGACATCATACGGTTTGCAGACAAATGGATGGATCTAAAACAAAATCATCCTGAGTGAAGTGACCCAGACTCAGAAAGACAAATATGGTATGTACTCACTCATAGGAAGATGCTAGATGTGGAACAAGGATGACTGGACTGCTACTCACATCACCAGTGAGGCTACCTGCAAAACGAGAACCCAAAAAACACGGAGAAATGGATGAGATCTACATGAATAGCCTGGTCATGAGTGGGAACAATGAAGGGCGACGGTCAAGGGAAAGAGAGTGGGAGATCCTAGCTGGATCAAGAAAAGAGAGGGAGAACAAGAAATAGGAGACCATGTTAAATGAAGACCACATGAGAAGGGGAGGAAGCAGAGAGCTAGGAAGGCCCACGGAGATCCACAAAGATACCCCCGCAAAAGACTGCTGGCAATGGTCGAGAGACGGCAGGAACTGACCTACTCTGGTGATGGGATGGCCAGACACCCTGTTAGTTGTGCCATAAACCCCATCCAAGGAAGGTCTGAGGAATCTGGATGCAGACATCCAAGGCTGGGCCCCTGATGGAGCACTGGGATTCTAATTAGTGAGAAAGAAGAGGGTTTATATGAGCGAGAATTGTTGAAGCCAAGGTTGGAGAAAGCACAGGGACAAATAACCAAATGAATGGAAGCACAGGATCTATGAACCAAAGGCTGAGGGGTCCCCAACTGGATCAGGCCCCCTGAACGGGTGAGACAGTCATTTGGCTTGATCTGTTTTGGAGGCAGCTGTGTGTTGGTGCCGGGTCCTGGGCTCGTTGCATGAGTTGGCTGTTTGAATCCTGGGACTTATGCAGGGATGCTTGGCTCGGTCTGGGAGGTGGGGACTGGACCTGGCTGGACTGAGTCTACCAGGTTGATCCCGTCCTCGGGGAGAGGTGGGAATGAGGGGTGGGGTGGGGGGAGGGGGAGGGGGGCGAAAGTGGGAGAACAGGGGAATCTGTGGCTATTATGTTGAACTAAATGATGTTGTAAAATAAATTTACTAAAAAAACAAAAATAATAATAATTTGTACTTGCTGTTTTTATTTGTATTAATAATCATAAAAAAATACCACCTACAACAATACAATAATAAATAACATTTATCAGTAACCAGTTAGGAATCTTAAAAGTAATGGGTTATTTCAAAGGAAAATAAGAAAGACAAAATAAATACTGAAAAAAAAATAAGTAGAATAGTAACATTAATTTGGCGTTGTTTTTTTCTTTTCATTTTGGTAAACTATTTTATTTACTTTTAAGTTTGATTTCTTCTATTGTTATAAACACCATAACCAAAACCACTTCATAGGAGGAAACCAATTCTTTGTCTTATAGTTCCAGATCATAATTCTTAATTGAGGGAAGTGCAGGCAAGAACCAAAGCAGTATTGTGTAGGCAGGAACCACAGAGAAACATTGCTTACTGACTTCCTTGCTGGCTCATAAGGCACACTGGCCTTCATATACAGCTCAGGTTCAAGTGGCCTAGTGATGATGTCACCACCAGTGATCTGTGTCCTCCTACATGGATCACCAATGAAGATAATGCCAAATACATATTGCCATAGGCCAATCTGGTCTCAACAATTCTTGAGTGGAGGATCAACTTTTACCAGGAGACAACTCTTTTACCAGGAGATAACACTAGTTTCTGTCAAGTTGACAATAAAAATTGACTAGGAGAACATCCATCAAATTTCTGTTCTGCTAATATTCTTTCAAGTCTTCGCAGAGCTATATTAACATATTTTTCTAAGAATGTGCATTTTTCAACTTCTCTTTAGGTTATGTTTGCTGTAAATATATTTTAAATAGTGGTCTTAAATATGATTTTCTATTATTATGTGGGCAAGATGGATTGATCCTTTAATATTATGAAATTCCATTTTATATACCCAATACTTATCTTAAAGGCTAATCTATATGTTACTACATCTACATACCTTTGTGTTAGTGACTCCATTGCCTTTCTTTTTTCATTATTTTGAAACTCTGTACTATATATTCAAGTCTTGCATGCAGCTTCTTTATCCAGATTGAAAGCTCTTGCCTTTTTGCTAAAGCCCTTAATTATTATGTATTTACTGTACCTAATGATACTGTGGTTAAATACAGTTTGTAGGTTTTTTGTTTTGTTTTTTTTTTCTTTGTTTCCCCCCTCTTCCCCCAACTCTGGTTTTTGAAGACAGGGTTTCTCTGTGTAGCTTTGGTGCCTGTCTTGGATCTCACTTTGTAGACCAGGCTAGCCTTGAACTCACAGAGATCAGCCTGGCTCTGCCTCCCAAGTGCTGGGATTAAAGGCATGTGCCACCTCCACCTGTAGTGGGTAGCTATCCCCCAACTTTGTTTTGTTTCTTTTGAGATAAGGTCTCATGTATTTCAAGTTGGTCTTCAAATAAGTTTGAAGCTAAAAGTGATTTTAGATTCTTTATTCTCCTGACTCAACCTCTATAACGCTGGTTGGTATCACAGGCATACACCACCATGCTTAGTTTACACAGTGCTGAGGAATGATGCCAGAGCATTGATATGTTAGGTAAGCAGGCTACCAATTGGGCTACATATCCAAGTATTATTAATATTTTTGTTTGTTCCACATAACCTTTGTTCCTATTTGTTTTCTGTTTATTTACCTTGAATGAACCTTTTTCTTCAAAACCTTTCATTTATTATTTTACAATTATATATATATATATATATATATATATATCATTATTATTATTATTATTTGTTCAAGTCTACAACATTATTCTCACTTACTGCTTTCACTCCCTTAAAGTTCATTTTCCCTTTGATGTCCCCCTTCAATTTTCATGTCATTTGTGTGTGTGTGTGTGTGTGTGTGTGTGTGTGTATGTGTGTGTCTTTGTCTGTGTCTGGGCCGTGGATGTGTATGTGTTTGAATCTTTGCATTTAACTGGGGATGTCCACATAAATATAGCAGGGCTTATTTAGGAATGAGAGCAATGATTCAATGACTACAACACTGAAGAATATGACCTGCCCTTCCCTGTAATATTTAACTGCTTGTGACTCCTCTGGGAGTCCTTATGAGTCTTATGAGCCCATCCTCATCCTTGAAGGAATGTTAGTAATCATAGCCCTGCACAGGTAGAGCTATTGCTGCCATGAGTTCATGGAATAATATCATGCAGTCCTGGAGACAGCATTTTAGGGCACTTCCTCCATTCTTCATGGATAACATTCTTTCTACCTTCTCTCTATTGATGTTCCCTGAAGTTTGGAGAGGGATACAAATGTACCACTTTAGAGTACTGGCTTTGAAGGCATGAGAGAATCTTGAAGAAGAGGTTTGGCACTGTAAGAGAGTAGGACAGTACAATGGCGAAGGTGACATTTCAGATGAAGACCCGCAGCATTCAAGAGGTCAAAGTCAGTCGGGCGGTGGTAGCGTACTCCTTTAATCCTGGCACTCGGGAGGCAGAACCAGGAGTATCTCTGTGAGTTCGAGGCCAGCCTGGTCTACAGAGTGAGATCCAGGACAGGCATCAAAACTACACAGAGAAACCCTGTCTCGAGTCTCTGAAGAGAGCCAAGGCGACGCTATTCATAAAGTTTCAGGCTAGTTTGAGAGCAGACTTCTACATTTTTTTAGAGGCCAATACCATGAAATAGTCACAAAAGACAGCAGCAAATATAGAGTTAAGTTGTCCTGAGCTGCAGAGCAAAACAATGACATCATGAGGTTTGCAGGCAAATGGATGGATCCAGAAAAAATCATCCTGAGTGAGGTAACCCAGACTCAGAAAGACAAATATGGTATGTACTCACTCATAGGAGGATACTAGATGTGGAACAAGGATGACTGGACTGCTACTCACATCACCAGGGAGGCTACCTGGAAACAGGACCCTAAGATAGACACGGGGACCTCACAATGATGGAGAAATGGATTAGATCTACATGAACAGCCTGGATGTGAGTGGGGGTAATGAAGGGCAAGGGTCGAGAGAAAGAGAGCTTGGAGGAGTGGGAGATCCCAGCTGGATCAAGAACAGAGAGGGAGAATAAGGAATAGGAGACCATGGTAAATGAAGACCACATGAGAATAGGAAAAAGCAAAGTGCTAGAGAGGCCCACAGAAATCCACAAAGATACCCCCACAATAGACTGCTGGCAATGGTCGAGAGACAGCCCGAACTGACCTACTCTGGTGATGGGATGGCCAAACACCCTAACTGTAGTGCTAGAAACCCCATTCAAGGACTGAGGGATCTGGATGCAGAGATCCATTGCTAGGCAGGCCCCCAGGTGGAGCTCCAGGAGTCTAATTAGCAAGAAAGAGGAGGGTTTATATGAGCGAGAATTGTTGAAACCAAGGTTGGATAAAGCACAGGGACAAATAGCCAAACGAATGGAAACACATGAACTATGAACCAATGGCTGAGGGGCCCCCAACTGGATCAGGCCCTCTGAATAGGTGAGACAGTTGATTGGCTTGATCTGTTTGGGAGGCATCCAGGCAGTAGGACTGGGTCCTGTTCTCATTGCATGAGTTGGCTTATGAGTGAGTTGGGGCTTATGCAGGGACATTTGGCTCAGTCTCGGAGGAGGGGACTGGACCTGCCTGGACTGAGTCTACCAGGTTGATCTCAGTCCTCGGGGGAGGCTTTGCCCTGGAGGAGGTGGGAATGGGGAGTGGGCTGGGGGGAAGGGGAGGGGGAGAACAAGGGAATCCGTGGCTGATATGTAGAACTGAATTGTATTGTAAAATACAATAATAATAATAATAATAATAATAATAATAAAGTTGTCCTGAGCCAAGAGACAAGATATGTGTGGTGATGGCTGAGCTGGAGAAAGGGAGTTGTCAGTTGGCTCTTTTGAGCCCAGAGGATCATGATGAGTTCCAGACATCAAGTATTGTTTTGTTTTTTGTATGCTTGAAATGTGGTTTTGCCTTGTTTTGTATGTATTCTGATCCAGTTCCTCTGATTCTTATTCCTTAGAGTAATAAAGTAATTACTTGGTGTTTATTTTAAAGGAGCCTACAGTTATGACTTGGGAATTTTATAGATACATTTTAATTTTACACAGACTAAGAATT
Organism: Peromyscus leucopus; assembly: GCF_004664715.2. NCBI lineage: Eukaryota > Metazoa > Chordata > Mammalia > Rodentia > Cricetidae > Peromyscus > Peromyscus leucopus. The sequence goes on along the minus strand of NC_051067.1, from coordinate 102,472,056 downwards.
TTAGAAAAACTTTGGATATTTTAGACAAACTTTGAACTTTGAAGGAGACATTGGATGTCCTAAAGAGACCAATTTTTTAAGTGTTTTAAATTTTAAAGATGATGGAATTGAAAAGTTGGACTGTTTTATATTGTGATATTAATATTAATATGTTTCATCTTGGGGATAAATGAGAATGGAAAGGTTCTAGTTGAATAGCGATGTGCTTTTGTGTCAAGTTGAAAATGGGTCAGTTGTGCTGGTTAATTTTATATCAACTTGACACAAATTAGAGTCATTTGGGAAAAGGAAACCACAACTGAAAGTAGACTCCTACCAAGTTGGCCTATGTACAAACCTGTGAGGAATTTCATTGTTTGATTATGCTATGGAAGGGACCAACTCACTGTAGATGCTGCTACCTTTGGGCTGGTGCTCTTGGTTGCTCTGAAAACATGTGCTAAGCAAGCCATGAGGAGCAAAAAAGTAAGTAACATTCCTTTCGTGGTCTCTGCTTGAGTGCCTGCCTCCAGGTTTCTGCCTTGTATTCATGCCCTGAGTTCCCACTGTGATGGAATGTGATCCTAGAGTTGTATGGTGAATAGACCCTTTCCTCCTCAAGTTCTCCTGATGTTTTATTGCAACAATAGTAATCCTAAGACACAAGGTTCAAAGCTGGGTAAGTCCATTGGTGACATTTCTCACCCAGGAAGCAGCATAGCACAGCAGTAAGGCCTTGTCCTCTAGTCCTGGTGGACAACCAAGAATACTAACAAGAGCCCATCATGTCCTGGAGGCACCTTGGGTCTCCGTGAGCAACAATTCATTAGGCACTGTAGTCTGCGTTTAATAGTCTATGACTTCTAGGAGCAGCTTAAGCCATCAATGCAGGGTATTTTCAATTAAAAGCTTTAATTTCTATTTTTTAATTGGCTTACAAAATAGTATGCTTCCATGTGGTTTTTTAATGCCGCTTTTCATACCATTTAACCACCCCGTGACCTTTATTTATATCCCTGGTCCTCCAACTACCATACCTACTTAAAACTTTCCACCCCAAGTTCTATTTTTATTTTACTTAGTTCTACTACTGCCTTCTTGACTTCTACAGGTACTGTGAGTTAAAAAGGCAAACCCAAATCAACATCAATTAAGACAGTTATCATTTTGTTCTTCCTGCTGGTGGTGTTTGCATGATTTTCAGGAAGATGAAAAGCCACATCATTTAGCTTTCAACTTTTTTGTTTGAGAATAGATGCATGCATGTAAATTATTTTGTCAAATCTTCCCCTCATATTCTTCCCTCCAGTCCTCCCCAGACCCCCCAACTTTTCTCTCACAACTTCACAACAGTCTTATAGCACATTAATTCAATTTTCCTCCTTTATGTATATTATTATAATTAAAATACTTTTAGGAGATTTCACATAATTCTATTTAAATATTTTTTTTCATTTATCTTTAAAGCTTTATAGATTTAGTCACTTCTTTTTAATCTATGATGAAATTTTCAATTGGTGTAAGCAGTAAATATGTATTTTTTTTTGAGGGTTTCATTAACTTGTTTCTAGGGTTTCACTCTCCAACGTCCTATGAAGGGATAATGGTATATTTGTGTTTTGTCAACATATGATTTATAACAGGGAGGGAATATGCTGATATTCCTTGCATCTCTCAATCCTTTTGAGAACTAGTTGAAACAACCTATGGGGTTGCCATTTAGTTATTGCTTTACACGTAGTGGCACTTAGATCACCTTATGTAAGAGGTTGTTGTTTTATTGTGTTTTATTAATTATAATTTGCCACCTCAGGTTGTGATTCATTGTCCATTTTACTCCAGTTTTGGACACTTGGTTACAATATATTTGTGGTGTGTGTGTGTGTGTGTGTGTGTGTGTGTGTGTGTGTGTATCTATGTTCAGGTGGGTGGGTATCTATGTATGTGCATTTGAGGCTGATGTCCAGTATTTTCCTCAATTGCTCTCTACCTTACATATTGAGGTGCAGGTCTCATAGAATCTGAAGCTAGCCCTTTTGGCTTGTCTGATTAGCTAGCTTGATCTTGTGACCCCCTATCTATATCAGTCTCTATAGTACTATTATTGGGATGACAGGGGGCCACCCCATCCACCCAACATTTACATAGATACTGGGATCCAAACCTCAGTGCCCACTCTTGCAAAGGTAGCACTTTACCTATGGAGCAATCTCTATATCCAGACTGTATATTTCTCAGTGTTTTTCATTAGGGAAATAGAAACAGTAGATTATTTGCCAACAATTAATATACTTTTGCTCTAGTTACTCTAAACTTATTTTAGGAATGACACTAACAGCAATACTCAAATCTTGAGAAAAATTGATCTCAACATTAATGTAATCAATTAGTTAACTTATGCAGAAACAGGATCTCTGGCTGGCCTATGATTCATGATCCTGCTTTATAAATTGGTTAGTGAGAGGATTGCTATTGTACATGTTCATTCCTAGATATCTTAATGTAAGTAAGACAAGAGAAACCATAAATGATGGAAAACATCCCACTTGTCTCTAAATTACCTGCTCTGTTTCATATTAGAGCTCCTGTATTTTTTTATTCTTTGAAGCAACTTGATTAGTTCAGACCTGTTTTCTTTTTTCTGTTTTCATTTTACCCCTTTGCTATAAACAACCATTTAATCAATGACAATATTTTATTTTTGTTTTAATATGCTTTTCATCACTATAAAAATGCATACACCAATGCAGAAATGGTTAAAAGGGGCACAGAATGATGAATAAAATACATAAAGTATTACAATAAAAGGATAAAGTTGTAATAATTTTTATATTCATGTTGTAACCATTTTATGAACTAAAAAAGTATAGTATGTTCATTTGCATAGTTGAAATCTGCTTGTAGTCTGTCCTATATTTGTTTTTGTAACTTGTATGCAATTGCAATCATTTGTTCCCCAGTAGCCATGTATTTAATAACTTTTTATAAAGAAAAATAAATTAGAAATAAATATTATTATATCAGTATTTATCATAGTTTCATACTATTATTATGTATTGTATATAGAAATAGAATTCTTGGACAAAGAGAAACATATTTATGCTCCACAGGTTCATGAATGTTATACATTGTTTAAAATTATACTTATATAATTATATGGAATTGCTGAGTGGTAAGGTGTTTTTCTCCTAAGCACAAGGCCTTGGGTACAATCTTGAGCCCTGCAAACAAAAATCATGCTTATTGCTTACAGCTTGGTAGCTAATAATTAACTGCTGACATAACAGAAGAGGTATCTAACATCAATAATCAGAGAGAAAAACAGGTTTGTGAGGCAGAGAAGTGTCATTCATCACCAGAATTTTGAAATCCACAAATATAAGTAGCCATTTGCCCTGAAGGTGATGGAGGAGCTCAGCACAGAGCCAAGTTCACAGCAAGGCTGTCATTTTTAAACTTTTATGTCCTTTCTTCCCAGTGCTAACCACTTGTGTCTACAGCACTACAGTACTCCAGCCAAGACCCTCCTCCTCCTCCTTCGTGCGAACGCCTCATTCTTTGTGGACAATCAGCAACCATTCACCTTCTCTTCCTTTAGACGAATTGCTTTGAATTTGCAGGAAAACCTTCATCTCATGTTTGCATTTGGTTGAAAAGCCTGAGAAGCCTCAGCTAGGAAAAGCAAATGAATATAAAATAGACAAGGTAAAAGGGGGAGAATGTGAAATCAGATTCAGTAGAATTATTTTTTTTTCAATTTTTAAGTCAGAGAAACACAGACATACCACACACTTTTGCAGGTCACAAAACCAGAAACTCAAAGACAGTTCTGAATATGAAAGTTGCTGAGCTACAGTAAGACAGAATGCAGATGCCTGTCATTTGCATAGATGACTTTTCTATTTAGAAGAAAACACCCATGTATGAATGTTTAGTGATGTTCCTTTGTTTAACTCTTCTTTGTCCATAGACACAGTTGAGATTACAAAGGGGAGCGCCTTTATTATTCTCATCTCCTGGAACTAATATGGAAGAAGGCCCTTTAATCTTTAAAAACTCCTGTAAGAATTAACATCCTCATCTCTAACCAAAGAATTTAAGCTGCTTCATGCTCAATAAATTGCCAAAAATCCTTTCTATTTTACCCAGTATCTTTAAAGAGACACGAGTTATGCCTTAGTACATAGTGAAGTAATTACTTCTAGGCATATATTTGGAAAAATACACCAGAGAATGTAATTGCAGCATTGTTTGTAATGAGAACAATTGGAAACCATTTAAATAAACATCCATATGACATTGATAAATAAAAGATGAGATATTTATGAACTGGAACCTTGTTCTGAAATGAAAGTGAATGAACTGGAATTTTATGCATCAATATGCCAGAATTATTCTATTTACTAAAATTGCAAGATACTGAATGATTCATGTTGTATGATAATGTTATATAATGTTTGAGAACATGAAAGGCGATTGCAAACAAAAAAATATAGCTTCATAAATAAGTAACAGTATAATGAACATTTGTAAGAATGGAACAGTCAAAATCAGGGGAGTTATTACTTTTGCACAGGGTAATGGCAATAGAATCTGAGAGAAATTAAAGAAGAAACCACAATTCTGGTGTAAGTGTATAAAGTTGAAAAACATTATAAGATAATTCTCTGTCAGTAATATAAGATAGAATAGAAAGTAAATCAGGTACATTTTGAACTTACCAAACTAGGATAGATAATGGAATACTTTCTCTGAGTTTTTCAAATGTCAATGTCAAATAGACTAGACATTGTTGAGGTATTTATTGCTTCTATACATTGTTTATAGTTATTGTACTTATTGTATATAGTTTTTCTTATATTAGTTATAGCTTTTTTCTGTTTTCTTTTATTAGAATAAAAGGGGGGAATGTGGTGATATTTTATTTGTGATGAAATGTGATATTTTATTTGTATGTTAATAAATAAAGTTGCCTGGAGATCAGAGGTCAAATAGCCATTAAACAAAAGTCAGGTGGTGGTAGCACATGCCCTTAATCTGATCACATGGCAGGCAGAGTCTCTGTGTGGTCAACGACACAGCCAAGCATGGTGACATGAGCCTTTAATCCCATTACCAGCCATGGAGATCTGGAGTGACAAGGAAGTCATGTGGCTGGGCTTGGAGCCAATGAGAAGGCAGAACAGAAAGGCACTAAAAACACAAATCAGACAGGAAGAAGCTCTTTCTGGGGAAGCTACTGCTGGTGGTAAGCTAAAGCTAGTCATGGCTATTGATCTCTTTGGCTATTTCCTCTGTATTTGGCTCTGTGTTTCTTATTTAATAAGACTGTTTAGAAATTCGACTACTAATAGCCATGAAGACAGTGGTAAAAGTTACACTTTTATTTAGTTGCGCTATGACATTCTGTTTAGGATGTTGTTTTAAAATAATTGAGTATATAAATCATTGTGATGTAAATCAAGATATGAATAGAAACATTATTTCCAAATAATACAGTACGCATCTTAATTACTTTTATTGAGTATAGGGGTGTGTGTGTGTGTGTGTGTGTGTGTGTGTGTATGTATGTATGTATATATGTATGTATGTATTCAGATGACTTAGTTCTACTGTAAATCAAGGAAATTAGGCTCAGTGAAAATTAAAGACAACAAAAGGCAGATGATTCTATGTGTGTAACCCTGACAAACAAAACAGAATGCCCAGGATGTATTGTGCTTGTGTTTGTTACATAGTACATTTTGAGATGATTGTTTTGGAAAACAGCCATTCAACCTTTTTAAACCATATTCTCAAAAAAAAAAAAAAAAAAAAAAAAAAAATCAATGGTGTCTTAAGGGTTTGATTTCGGAGAATTGATTTCACTTTAACATACTTTTTAAAAAAGATATAAAGACAATGACTAAAAGATTAACACCACAGTCTAGAAACACGTCTTTAACTTGTTTTCTTTACTACCTGGCAAAATGAAAAGCATTGGCCTTTTGCTTCCTTGAGCTTCTCTTCTGCCCGCCAGGCTTTGCTGCCAATTCCATCACCCGATATCAGAATCAGCACTTTTAGAATTCTATCACTAAGAACAAACAGCTCTACATCTTGACAGTCTTGAACAAACAGCCTCTGTTTACATATGGAAAACCTGGAGCTCAGTTATGTTAAATAACCGTTCTCAGGTGGAAGCCTTAATGTGACTAAGACAGGGTTTGAATTATACTAAACACATTTTAGCCCAAGCCCTTCACCAAACGGTTAATTTTGTTAGCAGCTAGGGTAATTACTCTCAGTCTGAGTTATAGGTCTAGCCTTCCTGTGATTGTTCACTTCCTGTTACTTGTTGGGGATCCTTGTTTGTTAATTACACAACATATAACCATGTCTAGAACTTCCATAATGTGACATTCTGAATCTATTTTGACCGTGATCACAGCATTCCTAGTACTACTAATGACTTAGTCTAATCCTTTGCTTCAGTCTTGGTGGTCATTTCCTGTTTTTGTGTGATGAACACCATACTTCACAACTCAATACTTGCCTGTGGTTTCTGATCATCTAGTTGAACACTGATACTAGAAAGTTCTTGTTATGACCTAAAGCTATCCACTCAAATTAAGTGAAATAATGAATTGGTGATTGGGCAGTCCAGTGGCTGATTCTTGCATACTCTGGGGCCCTGGATTCTATCACCATCACTGCAAAATAAATAAATTTAAGTATAAACAAATGAAAATTAATTCTGAATGCCTCAACCTGACTGAAGACAGTAGTTTATAATTCACAGAAGAGCCAGTGCAAACATAAGGCCCAACACACTAGTTTCCTTCTTTCCACTTATGATTTCAACCCAAGCATAGATGGCATGGAAGTCCCATGTTTTCACTGTGTTCATGTTTAAGGCTACTGAAATAAACTTCTTAGGAAAATCTGAGGGTCTTTTTATGGATCTGGGTATTCAAGAAGCTTATGACATGGAAAGAAAGAAAAACTGCAAATCAGGCTGCTGTACTTTCTACTGAGGATTACTTCTCAGTACTGTGCTAACAACTCAATTCTGTCCTTCCAGCTCACGGCAAGACCCTAGACTACCCCTATGCTGTGATCATTCCTCCCTTGCCAGGCTAAACTACCTTCCTCTGTTTCTATGTGGACTCTCCATAGTTGTCCCAAAATAGAAGACCCAGAAATTAGACAATGTTTTTCATTAGATTTTGCAGAATAAAGTATCTCAAAAATTCATTTTTAACCAAATTTTACACCTGCCCCATTTTACACATCATATGATTTGTCAAATGCAACACAATATAATTGTATTATTAAACAAAAATTTTGTTTCAGTGTCCACCTCTATTAATCTACAGGTTGAGCATCCCTAATTTGGAAATTTGAAGTTGCAAGTCTAAGCACTTAACTAGTTGGATATTTGCATGAGGTGTGTTCAGCTAATCATGCTTATGAAATAAGCACCCCAAATGAAAATACCTTAAAATAAGGTTTCAATAGTCATGAACATTTCCACATCCAGTGAACATGCACATGTTTTGTAAAGTAAGGTTCTGCCTTGTTCGTTTTCATGACTCCAGAACAAATAATAAGGAAAGTACTGAGTTACTCAGTTCCTGCTTAAAAGCAATCACTGAGGTTTTTTCACTTCTAGAATCCCTTAAGGGGATCCCTACACTTACTCATTCTTTATAAGTTGCCAATGTCCAGAAAACAAAAGACACTCATTTTAAACGATAAAATAGATAAAAATGATTTATATTCATTTTTCATCTATCAGGGTTTTGTAAATAAGTTGATTCTCAGTCAAATAAAACCCATCTGCAAAATAAAATCCTTTCTGGTTTTCCACTTAGTTCTTGGAACAAGTTTCATGATCCCAACAGCTGAGACTTCTGGAGTGGTTCTACTAGTGCATTGACTCTGTTGCACTTTGAATAATTCTGCTTACTTTTATTTTTGTCTGTTAGTTTTTTTCTTTTCTCTCTCGGTACATTGGTTAGCTGGAAAATAACTGAGGCTACTTTTCATTACGATATATTTATTAATTGTACAATACAATAGGTTTTATTATGACATTTTCATACATGTAATTATATGCTTTGATCATATTCATTCTCTTATACTTACTTATCTTTCCTTGACCCTATCACTAGTCCCCTTCCTTTGTGTACACAGTTCTATTCTCATATTCATATATATTTTTAAAAATCTAGATGTCACATATGTGAGAAAGCATGTGATATTTAATGCTTAGAACATGGCCTATTTTGCTTAACATGATTATGTACAGTCCTGTTTTTTTCGTGAAAATGACATGATTTCTTTCTCTTTTTTTAACTGAACAACATTCTATCATCTCCATTTACACTTTCACTGGACATGCATCTAGCCTGATTGACTATGTTGGCTAATGTGAATGATGCTATATCAAAGAGAGCCATGCCCTTACATGTGTTGAGTGCTGATTTGAATTCATTCACATATGTGCCCTCAGTGGTATAGTTGGAAAACATGGTAATTCTTTTTCTAGTTTGTTTGATTTTTTTAAAATGTTATTATTGTTGTTTTGAGATTATAGTATAACTACATACCCTTTCCCTTTCCTCCCAGGAAACCTTCTCAGCTACCCTCTCCCTCTACTTTCTCTCAATTCATAGCCTTCAGAGATTTCTTCAGTGTTTGTACTAATTTATAACTTTTTTGCTATTTTATGATGGATACTCCTTTCCATGAAGACCCATTTATAACTTGTTTTTGCTATTTTATGAAGGACACTCCTTTCCATTAAGATCCTCTACTTCATAGGAAAGCACATATGAAAACTAACCCTGATCATTCCATAAAAATTACTAAAGTGATTCCTTCAAATTTCCCAAAATTTTCAGTAAACAATGATATAAGAAATCACAGTCTAGATGTTATTATAACCTTAATAACACCAGTCTTTGAAACAATGTGTCAAGCACATATGCAATTGCATAGATGACTTCAAAGACTTGTTTAATGAATATTTATTATGTTTGTTGTCGTTTATAAATAAAGAAACTGAAATTCAGACCCAATGTGATAGACTAAGTCTGAATGATGGTGAACAGAAATATTAAAATTTGTTCAGTTTTATTTTCATTTTTGCATAATGCATTTCAGTATTTAAAACTTTAATCTAATTTAACCATTGGTTTTATGTGTAAACAGTATAAGAAGTCTCTCTTTTGAACAGAAAAATGCCACAGCTTGTGGCTGCTCTCCAAGACACTCTGAGTCCCAGGGTGGGTGAGTAATTGGGTTGATGATTAGAGGTAACTGTGGCACTTGCTGTGAGCTGACACTGGTGTTCTGTGTCTGCCATTTGTTGGCAGAGCCAAGAGGCTTCCTCTTCTACCACATGAAATTAGCAGCAGTAGCTGTAGATTTTGTTCTTTTACTTGTGGGAGCCTCAGAATAGATGTTTTTAAGAGACCATTTGCAATGAAGGTCACTGGCTCTTTTTGCCATCAAACTACTGGCCTGTGATTAGAAAAGGCAGGTGGGAACCCAATGGAATGATGAACTGAAAATTTGGAAGAGCACATGAAAATATTATTAGAATCAGGCTTCAAGATCACGAAGGCAAGCACTCTATTGATCAGCAGAATAAAGAGATGAGAAGGCACAATAAAGAACAGTATTTTCCTCCCTTTCCACCAGAGAAACTAATTAAATATGATAGTGCTGTACCATTTTTTTTCATATTGATTTTGATATCTACACTTGGCATTTAAGATGATAGAACAAATATGGGATGGGGATAGGAAGTTTTTTTTGTTTCCTCAGTGATTTCTAAGATCTTCACTAAGGCAAATACAATGGGGCTGTTAGAACAATTCCTGTACATTAGGCCTAAAAAACATTATTTGTTATACTCAAATAGTCTTTAGGAAAATCACTGTGGATCTCACCAGGTGTGAATTCTTCATGGAGACTGCGAGACTGTTGTGGCTCACTGAAAAACATAATGATAATAATAATTACAACCCTGACATGGATGCTGCCAGAGCTCCCTCTACTGCCACTCCTTAATTTTAAATCCCCCCAGAGCTGGGATTCTGGGTAAAGCTGGTAAATCCAGAAAGGAAGTAACTGCATTTTTCCTGGTGCCAAAAAACTGATGCATATGTAAGAAATTTCTGGAAAGCAAGAGCAATTGTTCATAGAATCTGTAGTGACTGGAAAAAGGAGGGAGGCTGTCTTAGGATCTCACAAGTTGGTAGGGGTCTTCATTGATAAATACTGATCTTTTAGCAAATAGGTCACTATTAGATGGATTTGCCTTTTACAATATTACTAATTCACAACACTGCATTTCTCTTGGAGAATTCTAGTATGAGAATATTCCCTTACATTTCTAATATCTGAGAAAAACAAAAGAGAATTTTCCAAAATGCAGCCATTTCTTCCCCCCTTAGAGTACTGCTGTTTGTCTGTTTTGGGTGGGGGTGAAACAGGGACTCTCCAAGTAGTATTGCTGTCCTTGAACTCATTGAGATCCTCCTATTTCTGCTTCTTGAGCTCTGAGATTAAAGTTGTGTTACCATGCCCAGCATTTTGTTTATTTTTAATTGTTATTTGTTCATTTGTCATTAATCCATGGAAGTCTCCTTAAAGCTGGATTATTCAAGTATCATGTTTCTGGTAAGTTTGTCTTCTCAACTTTTCTGTTTCTCCAATAACCTTTATTTTTATTGCCCACTGTTTATAACTTTAAATAATATGCATACACATTTCTGCTGCTGATGGCAGTATTTCAAAGAACATTACAGGAAAGGAGAACCACGTTCAAAGATCTGAGCCAGGGCACTGTAAACTGGATGGTACGTTGACATGAAGAACAACTGTTGAGGAAAATGTAAAGTGGAATATCAATAATAAAACAGAATAATAACTCATACAAATTCAGAAAATGTAGGATAATGGGTAAAGAATAAGCAAGTTTCAGTATATGCATACTGTAACCGGAAGTGATGGAAAATAGGCTGGATAGATGGTGCATAGTTTAGGAGCACTTATTGCTCTTGCAGAGAATAAGAGTTTGGTTCATAGACCTACATGGCAGCGAACAATGTCTGTAACAATGTTTTTAGGGATCCAAAATCATCTTCTGGCTCCGACATGAAGTTGTAACATTTGATAAACATATTCTTTAGAAATCTATTTATATTCTTTTATATAAAGAAATAAAATTTAAAATAAGAAAAAGGATATAATAATATCTAAAATGCTGGATACAATTAACAATTAGAAGAATGCAAGTTATAAAACCATAATACATGACTAAACATCTATTTAAATAGTTAAGTATATATGTCATCATGAATACCAACATGCATATGAGTATATATATATATATATATACATATATGTGTGTGTGTGTGTGTGTGTGTGTGTGTGTGTATATATATATATATATATATATAGTGGTAACAGGAATACTGGGGAGGGTATATCTAAATGATTCACTTGTATTATTTTCATGAATATTTAAAATGCCTCAAACACTCAGGAACATTTCTTAAAAAAGTAAAAGTGAAATTACCATAGGACTCAACAAGTTATACTCATGGAAACTTATCCCGATGAAAAGTACACTTAAATTCATACCATAATTTGTTCCTGAGTGTTTTATAGTGACTAACTTTGTCAGATGTTCAAATAAGGAGCATTACAGACAGCTGCCCTTTAATGGATGCATTGTACTACTAATTACTTTAATGGCCACACCAGGGGATACTATTCAATAATGAAAATTACCAAACTGTTTCAGATATATCTAACTATTTCATGTTATTTTAAAAATTATACTTAACAAAAGATATTTTAGGCAGGCAGTAGTATTATCTTCATTCTTGTTGTTGAAAATACAAAAAATAAATAAAAAGTAGCAAAAAATAAACTATTTATAAGATCAGCCTTTTGTGAAGTGTATATACTGAACAAAAACAGTCTGCGTATATGCCAAATTGCACAGTGACAGAAATTTGAATATAGCTGTCATTAGGCATCAAATATGTCATGCCACACAATGACGATATTATATACAAGTAAAGGTATTATAATGTTGGGCTTGTTTTAGGGGGTATCTGATATAGATAAATGTTAAATCTGGACCAGAGAGCTAGTATGGTATAGAGCTGGCCAATTGCAAGGTCAGTAAGATGGTTTTGGTAAGCGAAAACAATTATATTTAATGACACCCAATTTGATCAAAGGAAAGCTACTGGTCTCTGCTTAATCTCCAAGTTACAAATCAGGAAGATGAGAAGACCAACAATGAATAAATTTTGAGTAGCTGTAGGAAGTCCCAGCATGAAGAAACTAATTTAGGCAATAGTAAAATCTGGATTTCTCAAATTCCCAAGTTGTATTTCAGGCTTCATTTTCTTCAGTTGTCAGGGAGAAATGCAAGTGTATTGTTATTCCCTTTTGTTATGCTAACATGGATACATTTCAGTGAAATTCTCTCTCTCTCTCTCTCTCTCTCTCTCTCTCTCTCTCTCTCTCTCTCTCTCTCGCTGCTTCTCTCTGTGTCTCTGTCTGTCTATCATCTATCTATCATCAATCATCTATCATCTATTTATATCTATCATCTATCATCTAACTATATCTCTTTCTCCTAGTCTTTCCTAATTCCCCACAAACACAACACCTTGGTTTTTTTTTAACCAAGCCACCATTCTGGAAAAGATTCAGGGCTATTTGGAAGGTCACATCAATGCTTAAGTAGATAAGCACAGCTAGGTAACCCAAAAACATACCCAAGATTGATTGCTGCACCTTTGAGGGACTGAGCCCATAGGTCATTTCCAGCCCAAACCTGTAAGCCACCAATGCTGATCCCAGATGGGTACTTATATTTAAATGCTTAGACACCAAGGAATGACACTATTTGAGAAGGATTAGGTGTAGCCTTATTGGAGTAGGTGTGGTCTTTTTGAAGGAAGTTTGTCACTGGGTGTGGGCTTTGAGGTTTTAAAAGCCCACATCAGGCTAAGTGTATCTTTCTCAGCCCAAGGATCAGGATGTAGTTCTCACAGGTACTGCTAGCTCCTGCTTGTATGCCATGATATACCTTGCCATGATGATAGTAAGCTAAATCTCTAAAACTTTAAGCAAGCCCCAATTAATTGCTTTAACTTATGAGAGTTGCCTTGGTCATGATGTCTCTTCACAGCAATAGAACAGTGACTAAGACATTGATATTCAAAGTTGACTTGAAATTAATACTATTTATTCTACTGAGTGTACTTATTATCTTCTGCTAAAATACAGATATCAATATCTATGCTTTGTTGTTCTAAAAATTAAATATGTGAGTATTTTAAAATGTCTTTTAAGGGATGTTTGCTAGTTAATATCCTGTCTTCTTTATGTATTCAAGCTTGCCTGAAGTTTTTTGACTATTTAGATAGAAAAATGTGGACTTTACTGTGAGAAAGTTGGTAATTTTAGACAGCAAGTTTCTAAACTGGTTTGCATGGAGGAAATTGTGCCCTATACTGATTGGTAATGTTACTACAAAGAAAATGAGGATAAATCCCTCAATAGAAATGTTTCAGAAAACCAGGAAAATGCCCAGAGGTAGCATGAAACGTGTATGAAGAAATGAGATGGTCAAAATTTGAAATGGATTAATCTACATTTCAATTTTGATAACACATTACTGCCTCAGGACTGATAGAAGAAAAAGAACTGCATTCAAAATAATATCTTATTAATTATTTTACATACATATATGTACATATATATGCATATATTCCTAAATACATAAATACAACTTACATATGTATATGCATATAACAACAATTAAGAGGCCATAAAGAGAACAAGGAGGGGTATGTGGGGGAGTGTGGAGGAAGGAAACAGAAGAGGAAAATGATGTAATTATACTATAATATGAAAACATAAGAAGTAATTTTAAAAGCATAATTGGGAAACTATTCTTTAAAACACAAAGGGGGTCTGTGAGATGACATACTAGGTGAAGTTGCATACTACCAAGTCTGACAATCTGAGAGCAATACCCACGGCCCACATGAGAAGGAAAGAAATGACTCTTAGAAGTTGTTTGTGTACTTACATGTGTATGACTTGACACATGCACACACAGGAGTGTGTGGACATTGACAAACTCACAGAGACACACACACAGACTGAATAGAAGAACACACCAAAAACATCTTCCAATATGATGAAGTAGGCTTTATTCCAGAGATGCAGGGATGATACAACATACAAAAATCAATAATGTAATCTACCATATAAAGAAACAGAAAGAAAATAAACATATGATAACTTCATTAGATTCAGAAAAGGCCTTTGACAATATCCAACACCCCTTCATGATAAAAGTCTTGTAGAGATCAGGGATATAAGGGACATATCTAAACATAATAAAGGCAATATACAGTAAGCATATATCCAGCATCAAATAAAATGGAGAAAACCTCAAAGCAATTTCACAGAGATCAGGAACAAGACAAGCATTCCATTCTCTCCATATCTATACAATATAGTAATGAAATTCTAGCTAGAGCAGTAAGATAACTAAAGGAGACCAAGGGGATATAAATTCGAAAGGAAGATGTCTAAGTATCATTATTTGCAGATGATATGATGTATACATAAGTGATTCCAAAAATTCTACCCGGGAACTTCTACAGCTGATAAATACCTTCACTGAAGTGGCTGGATACAAGATTAACTCAGAAAAATTGGCAGTCCTGCTATATATAAATGACAAACTAGCCGAGAAAGAAATCAGGGAAATAGCACTCTACATAATAGCATCAAATAATATAAAATATCTTGGGGTAATTCTAACCAAACAAGTGAAAGACTTATGATATAAACTTCAAGTCTTTGAAAAAATAAATATGAGAAGATATCAGAAGTTGGGAAGATCTCCATGCTCATGGATAGATACAATTAACATAGTAAAAATGACAATCCTACCAAAAGCAACCTACAGAATCAATGAAACTCCATAAAAATTCCAACACAATTGTTTACAAACCATGAAATGATAGTTCTCAACTTCATGTGAAAAAACACAAAACCCAGGATAATTAAAACAATCCTAAATAATAAAAGAACTGCTGAAGGTATCACCATCCCTGATTTCAAGTTGTCCTACAAAGCTATAAAAATAAAAATGGAGGATATGGAGTCTGAACTGGCTATCTCTAATAGTTAGCCAAGGCTTCCACTGGAAGGACTGGTAGCATTCAGTTGAATTGTTGGCTGAGGGTGTCCCAGGGAGATTCCCGAACAACCAGAATCTGAATAGGACAGAGTTGCTCTCTGCAAACTGACAGAGGGGCTCCACTACTGAGGGCAATATCCACACATCTACACAATTCACTGAACATAGAGGTCTAGTTGGTGCCTGCATAGTGCCTTCAAACATACAGTCTAATGTCTTTGGTGTGGAAAGGGACTCCGAGGGCTACAGAAAGAACCTGTTCACCAACACAGCCACAAAGCCTAGAGTCTTTCCTGCCTGCAAAATGTGCTGAGTCAATGGTGGAGCAGAACTTGCAGGAGTAGCCAACCAAAGTTGTGATTGAATTTGAGGTCCACTCCGAGTGAGGAATCCCAGTCCTAACAGGACTTGGATGGCCATGAACCTGAGACTGGGTAGCCCAGAGATCTAAGACAGAACCAAACACAAATGGTCTTAAAGAAAAAGGAAAACACCGAAATGATTGCTAAACTAATAGATTGGTGTCTTGCCCAGTCCACATCAGAGCGGCTCCCTCCTGCAAGAAATAGAAGCAGGTACAGAGACTCACTGCCAGACATCATGGGGAGAAAGAATTTGGACTGGAAGTCTCTGTTGGGTCCCTCTCTCAAAGTTCAGGGAATTCTATGCAAGACGATACAGAAAGATTGTAGGAATCAGAATGGATAGGGGACATTAAGGGAACAAGGCAAGTGAATCAACCAAGCAGGGCTCATGGAGACTCACAGATACTGATGCTATCTGCAGAGGCCTGCATGGGTCTGCACCAGGTCCTCTGCATATATTTTGGGGAGGTTACCTCAGACTACTTTCCTCCTATTGGTTTCCCTTGTCCAGCTTCGGTGGGAGGATTTTTGCCTCATCTTATTGTAACTTGTTTTGTCATTTTTGGTTGCTGTCTCTTGGGGGGAAGGAGAAAAACAGGGAGTCGATAGCGTGGAGAGGGGAGAGACTGGGTGAAGGGAGAAGAACAGGAAGTCAATAGTGTGGAGAGGGGAGAAACCGGGTGGCGGCTTGGAGAAGTGGAGCTAGAATAAACTGTGGTCAGGACGTATTGTATGAGAGAAGAATCTATTTTCAAACAAAAATAATTCATAAAGAATGAAGATAACTTTCATGGTCTGTAAATAGAAGAGAATAATCATGATAGTATCAGATATCTTGCATTATGTATTCCAAATTTTCTAGGACTGAGAAGATGGCTCAATGGGTATAGCACTTGACATCAAACTTGATGGCCTGACTTCCATCTCCAGTAACCTCATGGTGGAATGAGAGGGAAAAACTGACTCCTGTGACCATGTCATGCTTGGCATGACACTATGTACCTACAGACATGCACAGAAATACATAGACAAGATATAATTCAAATTGAAATAGTCCAATTTGCCAAAATGTTATGGTATATGGAAAATAGTAAGTATGATGAGGAACAGGAAGAGATAAGACTATCTTCACTGTGTAATATTCAGACAACTTTAAACTAATTTATTTACATTTTCCAGGTACCTGATATATTTCAATAGAAATGTCAATTTGAAAATTTAGTTTCATATTTAACATATAATTTCTAGAGAGTTTTGTTTAACACATGCCTTTTCGGTTTTGCATGACAAACAAATATTATCTATATATTTTAATGTCATAATCTACCCTGCATTAACACAAATTCTTGAATTTTAAAGTATGCAATATGTTTGAGGACAATGCTAAGAGTTTATGTTGATACCTGGTAGGTGAATTTATCAATTTATTTATTTATTTGTTTGTTTGTTTGTTTATTGTTTTTTGTCTTTGAAACAGGATTTCCTGGTGTAGTCCTGAACTACACCAAGTACAGAACTAGCTCTGTAGAGCAGGCTGGCCTCAAACTCACAAAGATCTGCCTGCCTCTGCCTGCTGACTGCTGGGGGATGAGGGGTGAACTTATTTTTAAACAAATAAAAATAAGGTGTGTGTGTGTGTGTGTGTGTGTGTGTGTGTAACTCTAGAGAGTTTTTCAATTTGAAAAAAAAAAGTCTTGCCAAGCAAGCATTATGCTGCACACCCGAACTGGCTCTCAGGGAACTGAAGTAGTAAGATGCTAGCTGTAGACATAGATTTTATAGTAAGTTAAAGGCAAGATTTGACCACAGAGTAAGGCTTTGTCTGATAATAACCACAACACAGAACCTAAGACAAAAATGCCATAATTAATTTTACTATCTAAAAATTAAAATCAATTTTACTGACATGACAATATTTTTACTGTGAATTCTGCATTGTTTTCCTGGCTCCCTCAAAAACAATGAAAATTGATTTACTTGAAGTGAGTCAGTGTCAATATAAACAGAGAACTTACTTTGATTTCTTGCCCAATTAGTTCAGAATCTTAGCTGATTTGTGGGACATCTTCCTCTCCCACCATTTGTGGGAATTGCTCAGGACTTTTCTATTTCCTTTACATTCAATTATCAGATATCTTCTCAGATCCCAAGGCTTTAGTCTATATCTATGTAACTGAATATTAACCCCAAGGTATCATCAAAGGACCAATGACTGGATGCTCTTCAGATTTATACTGGCCACCAAAAATTCCAGGCATCCACATAATTAGTCTGTGAGTTTTTACAGCCCTTAACATTATAGGAAATTTTTTTAGCACATTTATATTTTCCTTATCTCTCATTTCCCTTACTATACTGTATAAACCAGTCTGTGAACACAAGGAAAGCAAAGATCATGCCACTTGTGTCCTATTATCCAATATTGTACTTCACATGAACACACAAACATGAATATATGCACATTACTTCAGTTATCAATGAGTGATGGAAATGACAGCTTAAAATAACTCTCCACATGAAAATAATCAAAGATCCTCCCTGGCTCCCTGCACTTAATAAACTGCCAGTTCACGTGGACTTGACAACATTATGATGCTGTTTTCTTAAGAATTTATTTTATGTCTTTCCAATTTATTTTATGTCCTTTCCAATTAAAATGGAAATTGAATTAGATGATTACAGACAAGAACTCTGAAGGTGTGCAATGCATACACACATATGCACACAATACACAAACACATACTAGACACCACCTTATATCTTCTTTTACAGATGTTGACATAAAATCTACATCACTTGGTTACTAAACATTGCTGAATAGTTACCTAACTATAAGTTTTCCAATAGGGAGTTAAGAATGGACTAAATGTGTGTGTTATCAATATATGAATTTATAACTTTCCTTTTGTCATCTTGGGCACTACAGTCTTGGTTCTGTCACTCTGGTGGCAGAGCACTCCCCAGATCTCAGCATGGATGAGGGTTTGTAGATAGAAACAAT
Source organism: Peromyscus leucopus (assembly GCF_004664715.2). Lineage (NCBI taxonomy): Eukaryota > Metazoa > Chordata > Mammalia > Rodentia > Cricetidae > Peromyscus > Peromyscus leucopus. Next base: position 102,453,470 of record NC_051067.1, on the reverse strand, counting down.
GAGCTGCTTTTTCACGTCCCTTATCTCTAATCCTGCTAGTCTAAGAAACTATGTAAATAAGTTTAGCAGAAAATATCAATAATCAGATTTTGGAACCCTCTAGAATATATGACATTTTGATACACTTAGAATGGCTATCACAGAATAAATAAATGATATGATCAAATTGCTGTCTATACCCTGCTCAAACTGCAAACATACTGTGAATTTTGCTGAAGAAGAAACAGAGTATAACTTAAAGAAATGATTTCAATATTTTTCATTTCACTCAAAAATATATCACATTTCCTAGCCAAAATATGAAATATATGCTTCTTTCTTATGCTGAAGTTATACTGATGCACTTTCGGAAAGTAAATGCCTTCTACGAAATAAACACATGCATTAGAAGTAATATTTATATGAACAATTAATAAAAATAAATATAAACTTTATACAAGAAATGAAGAAATGAAATATAGCAGAAAAGCATCTTCTTACAGGTAGGATGAATAATAAGTTACTTGATTAAAATATAACCATGACTGAACAAATGTAATTGCATTGATTAAAAGTCAGTTTTATTTTCTTGAATTTCCATTTTCAAAGCATTTACTACAAAATTCTAACAAACTATTTCAACTTTTGTCTTTTGGATGAAAGCTGCTGGGGAATTCGAATCTTTTCAATAGGGTCATGCAATGGACCATCTGATGTTAATCTTCGAGTTAGAGTGAGTGTAACACCTTGGGGTATTGTTTGCATCCATAACGCTCTGTTTGTTTCTCTCAACAAACATTAGACGATTCAATAAGCATAGAAAAAGCCAATTCTGCCTCTAACTCATTAGCATGTCTGAACTTATGGCTATTTAGTTTTATTCCAGCAATTAAAATATGAATCAGACACATTGTCACCATGAGTTTCTCCATGGGAGTCACATCCCTTATTCCCAGCTATAGGAAGAAGCAGTTGCTGTACTGTCTCCTTCAGCTAAAATTTCATTTGCATTTATTGAGCCATGAAATGCACCAAGTTACCTGACACATGGCAGTAAAACATTTTGTGTACTGTCAGTTGTCAGTTCCAACTTGTTGAACAACTACTTCAAGATGAAAAGATGTGCCTGCAAGTACAAGGTTAGTTCTACACTAGAAAAAAAATGGCTCTAACTAATCTTACTCCATATATATATTCTTATAAATTTATACACATACACACACACACACACACACACACATATATATATATATATATAAATTCTTATACATTTGAATGCACACACACATTTATTTTTTACATGCTTGCCTTGTGCAGTGACTAAATATTTTCACCACAGGTCAACCTTGTTTAATTTAGTTTACATCATTAAAATTCACAGCTCAATTTCTTTAAACCAAGATTCCATCAAGCCAAGGACTTAAATTTTCCTTGAATATACTAATTACCTTCCGCTGAGTTATTGCTGTATTGGGCACAAAAATGTTCTTCAGTCTTAGAACTAAACATGGGTTTTAGGTCTCCACATTTCTTCATTCATGCCTTCTTTCATTCATTGATTCATCAGCCATGCAATGATACAGGGTTTATTAAGTTATAATTTTAAATACAAGTCTCTGTGCATACATACAATGAATCTCTATTTTGGTAAATGATGAGCATAAGGTAGTGATATTATATAGATATAATTTTATTATGAGAATGAATGAAAACACTCATTTCTTTGCACAGGTTTTCCCATATTCAAATGTAGACTTTATTCAGGCTTAGAGTAGCAGAACTTAAAAAGGATTTTATTTCAGGTAGTCACATGGGTAAAGTGAAATGAGATAAAGTGAAAGGAATGTTGTAGATACAGGTTAATGATTTCTCTGTGGAAATGAGATTAAACACACTGACCTGTTGAAAAGAGGAACTGCATATACTCACAGATACAGCCTGAAGAACTTAAGGATGTACATGTCACCTCCTCTCTTATAGTGGCAGGAGAACCTCTGCTGAGACTTCTCATTTCAACTAGTTCTCAAGTTTCAGTATAACACACCTCAGTGATGTTAGGAAAAAAAAAAAAACTCTTGGACAGAAACAGAGACTCAGAGACTCGGGCACTTACAGCAGGTTGGCAGTGTGTCAAAAAATACCCTATGATAATGGCAGATTAATTCAGTGTAGATTGGATGCCCATACCCCTTCTTGTCCACTTATTTGCCATTAAATAAATTCCAGCATGCCACTACTTTTAACATTTTATAGAAATACAAATTATAATTTTAATTAGTGAATACAAACCTATCTGACTAAATGTTAACTCACAATCATTGTAGAAAGTATTATTTTAAATGCTATTGATCTGGACGCATAATTGTACAAAACTGTTTCTTTTTTTTTCTTTTTTGGAAACTTCAGAATCTTTTATTTTTAGTATTTCTACTTATTAGATCCAGAGAGGCACATGAAGGCCACACACATGAAGCTGAACCATGTTGGAGCAATTTTGATTTGAACTATTCTGAGAGGTGTGGCTGTTGAGAGCATCTTATTTTTGCTTTGGACTACATGGGCAACTATACTCACATGCACATACACCCTCCCAAAACGTACATGAATAAACATTTAAAACTAAATATGAATAGCTGGAAAAGACTTTCTGCTGTATTATAGGTAGCTCCAGTTCTTACATTATGATCTTTGGCACATTGTCAGTTGATTCTGTGAAGGGTGAGATAGGTATCTTCTACATGCGGATACCCAACAAGCTGAGCATCTCGTCAAAGATGCTGTGTGTCTCGAACATAGTTTTGGCACCTGTCAAGGATCCAAAGGCTATAGCTGTGTGCTTGACTATACTAATAGTAGGTCTATCCTACTATTCTACAAGCCTGACTCCGTGGCAATACCATGTTGATTTTGTGGTACAACTTGTTCATTTATTCATTTGAAGCTGAAAGTCATGTAGGTCAATCTGGTCTTCGTAGATCCCTGTTTCTAATCACACCTATTTAACTCTCTCTCCTCTCCCTCTCCCTCTCCCTCTTCCTCTCCCTCTTCCTCTCTCTCTCTCTCCCTCCCTTCTCATTTGTCCTCACTCCAATACCAGTGATAAATAGAGATGGTCACAGCTAAACAAAAGGAATAAGCAGTGGGTTCCAGCTACGTTGTTCTTAAGAATATCTGAGTCAAAGATACTTGGACATGTAAATACAGGTAAGTATGGGATTTTCTAGGTTTGACAGAGCTTCATTAAACTCATCAATATTGCACACTAACATATATTAACCTAGATGTAACTTTGAGATACAGTAAGTAGAGATGTCTGCTCCAATGTGTTTTTTTTTTTTTAAATTCATTTTGCAGTTTAATTCTGTATTAACTTCTCTTCCTAGAGGAGAGATACCTCAGGCTGAGACAGTGATGCTGCCCTGTTGTATGACAAAACTTTTCCTGAGGAGATAGAAGACAAGTATCTACTCAATCCAGATAGGAAACCACAACAGAGTGAAGAAACAGACCAAAGTATAGATTCCACAAAATACCAATAGGATGAACCAATGAGTTTTACTGGAGTTACTTACAGTAGTATGGATGGGTAGGGGTTTACATATAGGAGCAAACATGACTCAAACAGAGCTGCATCACCGAAGGCCAATTGTGACAATTCACAAAGCTGGCAACCTGGAGCATATTGCACAGCCTGCAAGCAGCTCAATAGGTTGAAGAGTGACTGACTTCTAAGTGACTCTGTTTGCATAAACCTCTTTCAGGCAGCCAATCTGGTTTCTGTTTCTCTCAGTCTTCTTTGCAGCTTGGCTTGTTTGAGTGTGAATCTCAGCATCTTGACTTGGGTGGGAGGAGTCTGGTAAATCTTGTCAATTTTAGGAACTCCTGGAAGCTACTTCGAGTTATTTACCTTCCTGTTTGTGTCTTCTCTGCAGGGTGAAAAGTATCAATCTATGAAGAAACTATTACACAATGCCCCAGTTTTCTATTCCCACCATATACAGTAGCTGATAATTGGACATATATAGATTGTTTCCAGTCATGTCTTGTTGACTGATCTTAGTAGACAAACCTTGGCATTATTTTTACCAAGAAGTTTATTAAACACAGGAACAAAGGTGCCACACTTTTTGAGAGAAGGCCACAATTAAGAGATAAGAAAAAGAATCTGCCTCCAACACAAACCTGATTCTGAAAATGAAAATTAAAAATTACATGATAGAAGAGTGTGGAAAATAATTATTAACCACAACCCAGAATCACAAAGTTGTCCTTATTCATTTGGCAAATATTGCAGGAGCAGAAACATCCAAGTGTGACTGACCTTAACAGCCTAGATTCGAATGTCCACCAGGCTCTACCTTCTTCTTTTCCATGGAGCAAGGTAAGTGCTGAGAAACTGAGAGCAATTTCTTTACCCTGAGAGAAAGCACACTCCTCCAAAATGGAGAGCCTGCTGGCACATCATCCCATACAGAAAATTTTTCTGTTATTGACATGCTTAATGTTTGCTTTATTAAATAAATCTGTTATTTTTTTAAACCTCTATGATGCAAAATTTGAATTATTTTATCGATTTTATCACAGCGCTCAGAGCTGTTCTTCCTCCACAATCCACTACCCTGCCATTCCAGGATTATATACACTTTGCTTTAAGCATTCACCAACTCAAGCTACTTAAAGCTTTAGTTGGTGAATGCAGCTAAATATTGATTCTTTGAATGAAATCATTGCTGTCTGACACTGTTCCTAGAGAGGCATGAAAAGAGGTTTACTTGCCCCAAATGAGAACCCAAACACCACCATGAACATCAAAGTTGTTGAACAACTAGCTTTTATTGAGGTTACTAACAGGAGTGTGGGTAAAGTGTTAACTCACATGAGCAGGGATCATTCAAAAGTGGTTCAATACCAAGAGCTCGCCCCAGCTTACATAACAGACATGGAAGCTGGAAACCTGGAATGTGCTGCTCAACCTCCAGATAGCTCAAAGATTCGGATCATGTCTTTTTCCTAGCAGCTGGTCTGGTCTAGGACTGACTCTCAGCATTCCTTACTGCTTAAGCAACCTGAAGAAGTAAGAGTGTTGTGTATCTGGTCAGTGTCGTAACATCATGAGATTTAACGAGTTCCTGGACTTAGGAAGCCTTCCTTGAGAACATCTAGCATCTTTTGAAGCTTCCTTCTAAACAGAAATTGTTACACCATAGTCATTCAAATATACACTAAAATTATTAAAATTTAAAACAAACTTGTGAGTAAATACTGCAGTTTTCTGAAAAGAAATAGACGTAAGTTAACAAAGAAAGCATATGAATTACTTTGGCTGAAAAGAATTGTGTTTTCTTTGTTGGTAGCAATGAATTATTGAATTTTAGTTTATTCTATTCAAAGTCTACTGGCTTTTTTTGGGGGGGATGGAATATATGACAGATTTTAGCCCAACAGATTTTAAACATACTACCTGAGGTAATTTTGAGATTTGGAAAATATCAATACCTTTGATTTTGTAAGTGAATCAGAAATTTAAAATTAACTTCTCTCTTTGAACTTTTTGTTTTGGGTCTCAATTATTCTCACTGGAAGCAAAATATATCTGTGAACTACTTAGGCAAATGTGGTTAATATATCCTATCATTAATTTGTCAGATGTAATTAATGGTGTCCGTTTCCAGATGCAGAGGAGGAATCTGCACTTGCTGTATTTATAAAAAAGCAGTCAAGGATTCCATGGAAACATATACTCTCCCTAGAAATATGGAAGGAATAGGATTAAAATGAGCAGTCAGATGGAACACTTCCCAGAGGCTGAGTAGATACATTTGGTTTACTATGTATACAAACTCCCATGCATGCACTTTGCTTGCATCTGAATATTTGTATACACACACAAAATAAAAGAATGTATATTTATACATCTCTGTGTTTATATAAATGCAATCATATAAATTTTCATTATTTATGTGTATATATATAGTAACACATACATTTTTTTCTTCATTAACATATGTTTACATGCTCATGAACACAAATACATATACATACATACATACATACACACACATATATACATACAAACATACATACATACACATACCTGTGTCATGACACTAGTATTTTAATATATCCTCATTTTTGTTGATCAAAAATTGGATATCTGTCCTGACTGGCTTCCTTTTTCAAATGTTGACCCTTTTATTCATCTGGTTAGCACTGATAATGCTATTAATTTATTACTATATGAAATGAACTTTTATTCATTTCATGTATTCTATTCACATGGAACTTTCCAGATCAGGTGTTCATCTTCTGGGTTTAATTTCATTTTTTTTCTGCACAACTGGAATGCCCTCTTTTGTTTTGCAATGATATAAAAATTTATTCATGTTTTGAAAATTATTTAAATGGTTGTTGGAAGAAGATTCAGTACTTCAAGGTCTTACTGTACAAACCTGAGTTTACATGTCCCAACTGACATGTAAAGTGTCAGGTTCAAGAATGCACAACTTTAAATCCCAAGCCTTAGAGTCACCGATAAAAGGAACTCATGGCTGATTTGGAGTTCTCCAATTTCAATGAGAAACTATCTCAAAAACGATGGTGGAAAGCCAAAGGGTGGTGGCACATGCATTTAATCAGGAAACCAAGGAAAGAATGTGAATCTCTGTGAGTTCGAGACCAGCCTGTTCTACAGAGTGAGTTCCAGGACAGCCAGGGATGTTAAAGAGAAACACTGTCTCAAAAAACCAAAACAAACAAACAAACAAGAGTCATTTAATCTCAGCATGCTGGAGGCAGACAGATCTCTGTAAGTTCAAGGCTAGCCTGATCTACACAAAAAGTTCCAGGACAGCCAGGGTTGTTACACAAAGAAACCTTGTCTCACAAAACCAAGAAAAAAAGTAGTGAAGAGTGATGAAGAAAACCCCCTCTTGACCACTGCTTTCAACATATCCACACATACATATTTCTACCTATACCTGTTTTCACAGAGAGATTCTTTATTAAGCAGGGAAGACAAGTTAAAGGGGCTGCTTTCTGACTCAAGCAGTAAACAGCAGCCAATGACTTTGCAGGTGTAATTTTTAGGAGAACAAGAAGTCTGTGTGAGAATGGGCTAATATGTGGTGGTAATGGAGATAGGGGATGAGGGAGAAAGAGAAGGGAACAAAGGGAATGGGGCAGGAGTATTTGTTCCAGGGGGACAAAGGATTGCCTCTGGATAGAGGGGAGTCAGATATGGATCATGGACAATGGCAGTTTATAAAGGCAAAATAGGAAACCTCATGTTAGGATGAGGTGTTTAATTTTAATTAGAAATGATAATTGGGTGAACCAAAGGGGGCTTTTGATTGCTAGATTTTGATACTCATCCTCAGGAATGTTTATGGTATAAGTAAGTGTCCACGTAAGGGAGTAGACCTATGGCTAGTTTTAGGAATGTGATTTAGCTGGTTTTAACAAAGCAGAGGGAATGAGGGAGAAGGGCATTGCCTGCCAGAGCCACATGCTCAAGTGGGCTAGTATTCCTTCAGATATTAAGAAAATTTTTATTCACAGTTTTTTTTTTTTTTTGTGGTAGGTGGAATTCTGACATGTTTCTAAAGATTCAGTTGGAAATATCCAATTTATCCAGAGATCCAAACACTGATGTAGGTACTGTCATGAAGGGATTTTGAAGATTCAACCAACACTTCTGATTAATAAAACAAAGAGATAGTTCTGAGTGCTTCAACTCAAACTAGATAAGCATTTTCCAAGCAGAGTTCAATCTACATGAAGAATGTAGAGAAAGATAAATTTTGCAGGATTGCAAAACCAACAGAATTATGAATTAGCCTTGGAGGACACATTACAAGAATGCATAAAAATAATAATCAAAGAAAAAGAGACTATCAGCATAGGAGAAGGGGACATAGGAGGTTTTGGGGGATAGTATGTAGAGGGTGTGCAGGGGCCCCCAAACAACTTGACCACACAGCTCCCATGACAGGCTTGGCGACCCAGACACAGCTTCTAGCAGCCAACACCTGGACCCAGGAAGAGCCATAAGCTGATCCCACCCAGTGAGGCCGACATATAAGAAGAAATACCTGACATTCCAAACATTCCCCATACCCCTAGACAAATGTCAGTCAATCAGGGTCCTGAACACTGGAAATCCCCTCACCCTAACCTCTGCTATGATAAAAACCCCACCCTGCCTGGGCTCTGTGCTCTGTGCTCTCATGGCTGCATCTGACAGAGTCCAAGCTCTGAGCTTGAAAATAAAGGCTCTTTGCTTTTATATATGGGATTTGGTCTCCATGGAGGTCTTTTGTGGGGTACCTTCTATCTGGGCATAACAGAGGGCAGCTGGAGGAAGGAAAAGCATGTGATTCTATTACAACTAAAATACATTTTTAAATGTGTACAGCCTTAAAAATACATATTTGTGCCTGGTAAGCATTTAAAAAAAATGGAGACCTAATATTATTCTTCTAGTCACATGAATGAACTTTGAGGAAGTTGCAGGCACTGATGAAACTTGGTTATCTATATAACACTGGCACTTCTGATTTATATTGATCATGAGACCATAAATTATAGTATTCTCAGCTTTTTCTTACATGCATATTCTCATTTGTTCAAAGGAATAGTAAACTAATAAGATCTTTAAAATATATGAACAACTAATGGACTCCACGTGCGTGCAGTTTTCAGAAACTGATATTGTTACTGCTTCTTTGAAAATTTTATACCCTTACTTTGATGGTACTCACTCACTCCTTCAGCACTCCTCCCAGATCTACCTCCACACCTTCACACCCAACTTCCAGTTCTCTCTCCGCTTTGCTTAATACATGGTAAAAGTATGCATATAATTAAAATGTAGAATAAATCTTTAATAAGCATACTATGGCTTAATTAAACTATTAACTGGAGGCTGTTTTTCAACATAGACTGTTCCGTTACAGACATTTAATACAAGACCCCCCGCCCTCAAATCACATGTTCTAGGAGAGAACAAAGGATGCTTATTCTAGTAGAGGAGCAAAGCAATGATTTTGTTTTGTTTTCTTTCTCTGTTCTTATATATTTTTATTAAATTGCTTTCATTTTTTTAACCTACTGACTTCAGCTTGCAAAAGACTCGTTTTATATGTCAGTGGCAAAGGTTAAATATTAATACTGTCAGTGACTTGGGTCAAATGACATGTATAAAACTAACTGGCTCTACATGTAACTGTACTGGAATTCTTTAAGCAGTGGCATGAACAAAACCAACTGGACAATATCTGTGTCCTAACCTTTCTTGCTTTCAATAGATTAATGCATGTTTCCACTGGCTTCATTAGCAAGTTCTACAGAAACCAAACTAGTATTGTAAGCATCAACTAACTCTACAGAAGCTTCATAAGACATTCCTGTGCACATGAGTATTTTATTTCAAAATTAATTTAATCTAACTCCTTACCAGCTATTCTGCTCTTCCTTACACTGTTCTGCATACACTTATTTTAACTCTGGAACCTTATTTTATTATTTTAACTTTCACCTTATTTTGTAATTTTAATTTTAATAAGCCCTATTATTTCAAAGCAGAAACTGTCAAAATTGAATTTGACCCACTGGGTAGTTTAATGAAAGCAATAGTTTGTTTTTCTTAGAATTACCTAAAATAAGAGCAGTATGAACTTCTTATAGATGTGGATTCTCACACCTCATAGATGTGGATTCTAAGTCTTTTGAAACACGAGCCTGAATAACAAGTGGAAAACACACAGTCAACCAGAGGTTATCTGTGTCTGTATTAGAAGGATATGCTCAGCTTCATTCATAGTGTGGTCTTTTCAGACCCTTTATCTAAAACAAAAAATATTCTAATCCATGAGTATAACTAATATTTTAAATAACACATTCTGTTTTAAATGCCCATGCTGTACATAAGGCGGGAACACTTAAATCACTGAAGCAGATGCTTGTTTGTAAGTATTTAGTACTATTATAAAGAGGAGCCTGGAGAATATACAACTGAAGGTTCTCAAATACATGCCTGTGCTCAGGGAAATGAATTTGATTTCTAGTAATTTAAGGAATCTAATCACTATCATTAAACAAATAAGGATTCATTACATGAATGAGATGAAAATGGTGGGAACACAGTACCACTTGGAAACAAATGTGACCTAGAACTTTAATTTCTGTGCACATCTTATTGGAGCACCATTTATCTGGGAAGTTTATGACCTGTGACTATTTCTCAATTTAATACAACTAACAACTCCAGAGCTGCGTCTCAGCTTCCTGTATAATTGTAATGGAGAGGAAGCTTGCTGCAGAGGGAGAAGCCTCTGCATATTAATATTATACAGAGACATGGTTAAGCTGGGAGGGACAAAGATGCTTTAATAGAGGAGATCATTCACAGACATAATGGCCCAGTGTATTGAAAGACAGAAAAGCCCTGAGACAAAATAAACATAATAAATGTCAAGCATGACACAGGGAAATCAACACAGAGCACCAATCTCAGGGCAATACCCTGTGGTTTCGACAGCTGTGAAAGCCTTCACATGCTCTAGTCTGGAAACATAGAAGAGGTTTAATTCAGACAAGTCTGAGGTAAATCTCAGCTTCACCCTGAATGAGCTTCTTAATATGTGGTCAGGTTAACTCTTAAAGGCTCCAGTTTCTCTTACATAAAGTAGGTTCATTGTAAGGGATAGTGTCTGAAATTAGTAATGAATATCCTATCCTTAGGAAGAAAATTTCCAGGAATACAAATAACAAAAATATGTTTTCTAATTCAAGACAAATAATCAAAAAGAGAAATTAGTTTTGAGACTCCCATGGATAGATAGTTCTAATGCTTTAAAAATTACAAAAGATGTTCAAATCATATATCAATGAAAAAAAATATAAGAAACAGCACTGGCCCTGAAACCAGAGCCAAATCTCCCCCTGACCAACTGAACAAGAAACCAACCAATCGTTGAGCAGGAAAACTATCAAATTCCTGAGCAGAAAACCAACCACACCCTGGGTACAAAAATCTCACCAATCTGAGCTTGTCCACGCTCAAAGGGATTGAAACCTGATCAGTTCCTTCCTTGAAAATCTTCTCCCTGAAAAACTCCACCCCTAAGAAGACCTATATACACCCCTTTGCCTGTTCAGGTGGCAGCTGTCCTTCTCCACCTGGCAGAGGTAGCCACTCTCGTGAATTCCTCCTTCCCAAATAAATCTCTTGAAAAAGTTTTGGGTGAAGAATCTCTGCTGGAAAGCTGCCTTAGGGGAGCAGAGCAGAGGAAGCAACTGTCACCTCTGTTAGGAGTCTCCCATTGGCAGCAGAGCAGATGGGACTTTTCTCTAGAGCCCAAGCATATTTCTACATTTCTGTGAGGGTATCCCCCTTAGCAGAGTATAGCAGAAGAAGTGACATCTTGGACAATAGATGAGAAGAAAGAGATACCTCTGCTGGGAAACTCCATTTGTGGGTGGGTGGGGGTGGGTGGGAGTGGGTGGGGGTGGAGCAGAGCTCAGCTGTAATGGCACTCTCTCAGAGAGGAACAGGATTGCTACATACTATGGGGACACCATCCCACACGGGACCCACCCCAGCTTCAGGTATGGCCTGACTTCTCAACGAGTCATGATACCTTTCTCTTCACAGCTGTAGGTATCCAGGATACCTTCCCTTCACAGCTGTAGGTATATCGTAGCTTCCCTACAAGTCAGGGTACTTTTCCCTCCAGAGCTATAGGTATCCAGGATTGCTTCCCTTCATAGTTTCAGGTATAGCCTACATTTCTGACAAGTCACCATTTTTCCTCACAGCTGTCATTTCCAGGATAACTCCATTCACAGCTATAGGTATAACCTGACCTCCCAATAAATCATGATACCCTTCCCTCCAGAGCTGTAACATTTGCAGACATGTCACAAGTCTGTTTGTGTCTGTGCTTCAGAATGCACCATGTGTAGTTTGTCACAGCACTAACAGTCCCTGTGGTTTTCTGCTTTCCCCTCAAAGAAAACAGTCCTGCTCAATCTCCAGCTGATCTCTTCTGTTGCATAACCCAATGAAAACTGCTTTGAAAAGCTAGATGTGTGTAGAGGTGTATTGAAAACAAACAATTATGTAGGCCTATATAAATAAAAACTATTCTTTTGGAAACTTTTGGAGGCAAAGAGCTTTGTGCTCAGTGAATGCTTGTATTTTATGGACATTAAATGTCAAAATAATGTGAAAGACCCCCGAAGGTAGTCTTCCCTCTGGAGAGACCCTCGCCCAGAGATCACACCGAGACCATAAGTCAGATGCAAACAGCAAGAGGCTTTATTCAGGAACACGGGTACCCGGGGCGACACAGTCACTCAAGAGGCTCAAGAGACTGGAACGCGCCGATGGGCTGGAGTGGAGGGTTTTTATAGGGTCGGGCAGCAGAAGGGCGGGTACAGAAGCGAGAAGCATGGTTTACAGGGTTCTGATTGGACGATTCATATGAGGCCAGGTTCAAACTCAGGACAGTTCGTGGTTTTTCCCCGAGCTCCACACGCCTGCTGACTTGGCTCTTATCTAGGGTACAAGTTGTTTTTCTGACCTTTTAGTTCCCTGTTCTGGGGCCAGGTGGCCGACCGCAGATACCCTGTTTGTTCCTATGTCCTCTAACTGAACTTTCCCCGTACTTTTCAGGCCTTGCTCAAAACTTGCGTTAGACTAAGCAAGTATGCTGGGGTCTTTCATTCCCCCATTTTCTTATCTCAGGGAATGGAATCCTCCATTCATGGGGAAGAATAGGGATGTGGCTCCATTTCCACCTGGTTGAGTCGTTGGTATTGTTGGGTCAATACCAAGGTCTGAACAATAGAAACGCATTCCCTGATAAATTGGACAAGTCTGTTTAGGATACAGGGCCCAAGCGTCAGAAGGAGCAATAAAATCAGAAGGGGTCCCATAAGGGTGGAGATGAGGGTGGTGAGCCAGGGGGACCTTCCGAACCATCCTTCAAACCATCCCTGCTGTTCTTCAAAGAGTTTTTGTCTTTGTTCTAATCTCTTTCTTAATTTAGCCATGCTATCTCTTACCACCCCAGTATGATCCGCATAGAAGCAACATTCTTCTTTAAGGGCGGCACATAACCCCCCCCCCCCTCCTTGCAGGAAGAGGAGGTCTAATCCCCTCCAGTTCTGCAGAACTACCTCAGACAGGGAGGTGAGTGACTTTTCCAAGGCACTCACGGATTCCTCCAGTGCCTGGATATCGGTATGCATGGCAGCCTGGAGGTGTCTGAACTGGTTGGTTTCCATGAGGGCAGTGGTACCCGTGCCTATTCTGGCGGCGACTCCTCCCATAGTTAATCCACCTAGTATCAGGGCCAGGGTTAGCGAGACTGGCTCTCTTTTTATGCGGGGGACCCCTGTTTCATACCGGGCATAGATATCTTCAGGTGTATGGTAGACTATCTTGGGGTACAGTTCTATGAGCACACAATAATCGGCCGTGTTGGCTAGTATTGAGGGGGAGATGCATGGTGTAAGTCCAGTGCTACAGGCCCAGTAAGTCCCGTTGGGAGCCGCGAGATAGTGGGGTCCTGGAACAAGTGCCTGGGTGCGATTACACAAGTGTTGGTGGGTGTGGGGTACTGTCCCCAGACATAATCCTTGTCCTGACACCTCAGAGATTGTGAGCTTATGCTGAGGTGTCGAGGCACATTCTGACGGGGGTGAAGAAGAATTGGTGAAGCTTCCAACCACGGCCACCCCCTCATAATAGGGAGGTGTGGAGACTAGGTATAACCAGCACTCCTGAGTCCGATTTGGGTTGGTAACATTGAGGGCTGAGTAAGCGCCCTCTATAAGATTCAATAGCCGGTCTCCTGTCCGGGCCATGGCGCCATGGAACCAGTCAGGATCCCAGTGGGCGTCCGGGGAGTGGGTATAAATCTGGATGGAGGTTTTTGATCCTCAAGGACCGAGCTGGGCCCCACAGAGTTGGAGCGGACGGCGTCTACCTTGAGTTTGATGGTGAACCGTAACCCTCGATTGTAGTCATCCTCATATAGCCTGAGCCCCCATGTTCGACCCTGCTGCCAGCCTACATAGGCCTTACCTGGGGCGATGAAGGTTATCTTCAAGGGGAGTGAGAGTCCAGGGGTAAACGTGTCTTGCCCTGAGTTTGGGCGGAGGCTGGACTTGGGTGCGCAGAACCAACCGCCTGCGGCTCTGGTGAAGTTCCTCTCAAGTTTGATCAGGTCCCAGCTGGAGCTGGGTTTCCACCATGCAGAACCGGTGGTCTCACAGCCCCAGCTTGCGCAGAAGAAGTCCCCCCTTCCCCCGCACTTCCTGGCAGTGACCCGGTCTCTCCCATCCCCTGGACACACATAAAAATCATGTTGTGCCCACCTGCACCTGGACAGAGGGGTGCGACATCCCGCGGTCTGGACTGTGCCGGAGTGGGTGGATGCGTTTAGGTCCCTCAGGTTTACATCCTCGATACCCCAATCCCCCGAGCCCAGCGCCAGGTGACAAAAGTCAGGCGTAAGCGTGGGCCACCAGGTCCATAGGACATGGTCTTGGGTAATATTCCAGACAAGGGTGCCCTCCTGGTTTAATATCTGCCAAGTAAGCCTCTTAACTAGGTGCGGGCTCTCTGCCGCCCTAGTCCCCTGGGGGTAGGCAGAGATTAAGAGGAGGGGGAGGAAGAGGAGCCACGGGCCAACCTTATTTTTAAGGGGTTTCGTGAGCGGCGCACTGTCCATGTTGATTTTCTGGATCCCGCTGGGTCGGGTTCCCTGGCAGCCTTCATATGAGAGGCATGGATTCATGCAGCAATCCCGTCGACCTTGAGTGCAGTGGGGGTGGTCAGCAAGACAGTGTAGGGCCTCTTCCATCGTGGCTCTAGGTTCTTGGTCTGGTGGCGCCGGACCCAGACGGAATCTCCAATCTGGAAGGGGTGGGGGACCACTGGCCTGTCCAGCTGCTCCTGATAGGCTCTAGCCAGTGGCTTCCAGATTTCCTTCTGCACCAGCTGGAGGGCCTGGAGATGTGCTTCCAAAGTGGGGCTGGTAGTAAAAGATGAGATATCAGGGTGAAGAAAATCTACAACAGGAGGTGGGGCCCCATACATGATCTCAAAAGGGGTTAGGCCGTGTGGGCCAGGAGTATTTTGGGCTCAGTAGAGAGCCAAGGGAAGTAGGAGCACCCAAACTCTAGTGCCAGTTGCAAGCGTTAATTTGGTTAAAGTCTCCTTGATTGTTCTATTAGCTCATTCTACCTGTCCTGAGCTCTGGGGGCGGTATGCACAATGAAGTTTCCAATCGATCCCCAGTAGCCTGGCCACCTTCTGACTTACCTGGGAGATGAAGGCGGGCCCATTGTCTGACCCCAATATCTGGGGTATTCCATACCTGGGAAAGATGTCATCCAGGAGTTTCTTGGTTACCACGTTAGCGGTCTCCTTCTTGGTAGGGGAGGCCTCTGTCCATCCATGATGTAAGCTTGTCGCTCGGAGCTCCATTCCGCCCCCATTTTCTTTGCTAGTTCCTGGTCCTCCGGGCTTTCGCCATCCGGAGGGCCTGGGTCAGCACGATCAGCTCTGTCTTTTGGGCCGATGTTCCAGGTGGCAGTGGTGAGGTTCAAACTACCTCCGATTCGGTGGTGACGGCTGCTCCGGCCCTCCGTTCTCCTTCTTGGAGGAAGCTGCTCCCATCCGTGAACCAGATAAAATCTGAGTTCAACAGCGGTTGATCTGTTAGGTCAGAGCGGGTGCCATGGGCCTCCGCCAGAATCTGGAGGCAATTGTGCTCCTTGGATGGGTCTGGCAAGGGCAGCAGGGTTGCGGGGTTGAGGGAGACAACTGGTCCGAACATCACTCGGTCTGTGTCTAACAACAGAGCCTGGTAGTGGGTCATCTGCTGGACCAGAGCTTCCACCGCATGGGAGGATAACACAGTTAATGGCTGTCCCAAAGTCAGTTTCCCTGCATCCTTGAGCAAAACAGCAATGGCGGCTACCATGCGCAGACAGGGGGGGCATCCTGCAGCTACCAGGCTTCCCTGGCCCAGTCTCTGTACCAGCATTCCTTTTGCAAAGCCTGAGTTCTCATCCACGAACAGTTCAAAGGGCTAGGACTTGTAGGGGGGGTCCCTTTGGGTCCTGTCCAGATGCCAGCTGAACCTTTTTTCTTGGTGGTCCATCAATACTCTGCTACCCGGACGAGCCCCAAATGAAAGACCCCCGAAGGTAGTCTTCCCTCTGGAGAGACCTCGCCCAGAGATCACACCGAGACCATAAGTCAGATGCAAACAGCAAGAGGCTTTATTCAGGAACACGGGTACCCGGGGCGACACAGTCACTCAAGAGGCTCAAGAGACTGGCACGCGCCGATGGGCTGGAGTGGAGGGTTTTTATAGAGTCGGGCAGCAGAAGGGCGGGTACAGAAGTGAGAAGCATGGTTTACAGGGTTCTGATTGGATGATTCATATGAGGCCAGGTTCAAACTCAGGACAGTTCGTGGTTTTTCCCCGAGCTCGACACGCCTGCTGACTTGGCTCTTATCTAGGGTACAAGTTGTTTTTCTGACCTTTTAGTTCCCTGTTCTGGGGCCAGGTGGCTGACTGCAGATACCCTGTTTGTTCCCATGTCCTCTAACTGAACTTTCCTCGTACTTTTCAGGACTTGCTCAAAATGGCGTTAGGCTAAGCAAGTATGCTGGGGTCTTTCAAATGGGTTATATATTTAGATGAGTAGATCTACCTTTAAAGTGTTAAAAACATCAGTCTATTTTCTCCTTATTGGTTGAGTAAAACATATGAAAAGGAAGAGATGAAATGAACTGAAAGGATTCTTCAGGAATGGAACAGCAGGATCTCAAATCAGAGAAAACAGATTATTCACATGATGTTTGTATTATTCTACAGACAACCAGAAATACGACCAGACAAATACTATATAAAGCAGTTACCCGTTATTTTAATTAAATTCATGGAAGCAAGGAATTGAGTTTCAATTAAAACAGCAAAAATGCTGCTAGTTTGTACTAAAGGAGAGAGAGGTGGGATGAACTAGAGGGAACTTTTCAGGCTGCGGCATTCTACAGGGCAGATGATAGAGCTACTTGTCCTGACACAGTCCTGTGCTTCAAGAAAATGGCAGAATGCCCTGGGGTTGGATTCTAGAGCAAGTTTCCTGATTCCAGTGAGCCAGGCATCCCATGCCTAAAATATCCAGTGTATGGTTCCTACTTATAGCTGTGATCATGGGATCCCAACCAAATCTTACTTGGTTAAATCCTGATTGATAATTGACTGGTGCTCATGCTTAGTTAAATGGAGGCAACTTTATGAGCTCACATGGAATAAATATTCACAAGCTTCAAAGTGTATTGGAATTTGCCTTACTAGATTTTATCTTTGATAGAGACAGCTTCTTTCCAGAGTTTTCCTCTTCATAATCAAAGCCTATGCCTGTCTCAGCAATGTATTATGAAAACAAATGACTTGTCTTGTTTCTCTAGTTCACAAATAAAGAAGATAGAGCCACATGTTTAATCAGAACTATAGTTTTACTATACTGATTTAGAAGACATTTAGTTGAGACTGACTTAATGCTGAAATTATGTGTTAAGACAAAGGGATGTTTTTGGATGTAGTGATAGTATTTTTTTTTTGTTTTCTACATAGATTAAACATGGTCAGCTGAAGCCAGAAATGTACAGATTGAGTTGTCTCTTTACAATTAATATGTTGAACTCAGAAAAGGAATTATAAGACAATCAGACAAAAAGTATTTTGTTGTAACAGAAATAATGATGTTATTAATCAAAATTCTAGATAACGTGTGAATTACTGGGCTGATAAAAGGTCAAAGTTTCTTTAAAGTCATTATTCAAATAGGAAAAAAAGTTATAGTTTAAAAATTATTTGACATGAAAGGCTGAAAACTGTATAATACTGAGACTGTTGGGAATCCTAAGATTGGGAGTGATCAAAGCAAAGGTCAATGGTTTCAAACAAAGTTTATATAAATTAAAAGTTACAGCATAGAGAAATAAAAAAGTAAAAAGCTTAAAGTTCCCTATGGCTGCAGCTTCAGTGTTCTCTAAAATTATTTTAGATGAAAATTTTATTTCTAAATATCCCACAGTGATATTCCAAAACTATTACTACCTGGGATAGAAGACCATCCCAGATCTCATGTGTCTGCAACTCTGTCGTTGCTATCAGCTTGGGATGTTAGCTTAAGCATTTTTGATGAAGCAAGAATTTGGAAATTATAGAACATTGCTTTTCCAGAACATCAAGACCTATAATTGCTGTCTTGAAGGTCCTGTAAGTAATTTTCAAGCAGCCATTCCGTGTATATGGTTTGCATCCAAGATGACTAAAGAGGGAGATGTTGGTCAAGGATGTTATCCATTGTGTGAGGTATACAAACTAACTCCTCTACCACTGAGTTACATAAACAGACATGGAAAGTAAAGTATTAATAAGGTTTCAAAATCCTAGGCCAGATCCAGTGCTCTCTCTGTCTGTCTCTGTCTCTGTCTCTGTATCTCTGTCTCTGTCTCTGTCTCTCTCTCTCTCTGTCTCTCTCTCTCTCTCTCTCTCTCTCTCTCCAAATTGCCTGTAGATCAGGATGTAAAGTTTTCAGTGACTGCTCCAGCACCAGGCCTATCTGCTCTTCCTTCCACAATGACCACAGACTAATCCTTTGAAACTGTAAGCAAGTCTCCAATTAAATACTTTCTTTTACAGGAGTTGCTTTGGTCATGGTGTCTCCTCACCACAATAATTTTCATGGTTACAATAGTAACTAAGAAAAACAGGTATCTTAAGTGCTTAAATTGATTGCATAAATACAACAGCAAAAACCTTCACAGTTCAAATAACTTGGCTTCCTTTTATGAATGTAATTCACTGATTGAAGAATTCTAGCAGCATTACATTATATGTAACACATTTAAAACAGACACTATACTATAATCCCTCCTTCTCTGATGTTCTAGTTCCTTATAATCTAATCTAGAGTTTTATTGTTTATGGTGATTATTTGAAACAATCAATTTTCTTCCATTTGTCCTGGTTGTCAGACTCCTGTGCAGTAAGACTATAATTCTTTCTGTTTATTGATTGTATCTCATGTTTCATATCCATCATTAGGATGCATAGATGAGAATTTTTGTGTTCACAGTTCTCAGATATTGAAAGAATAATTTTCAGCTCAACATTAACACACACACAACCACAAACAAACAAATAAACAAAAACAGGATAGCTAAAGCAATCCTGTATAATAAATGGACTGCTGGAGGATGACACCCCCCCATGCCAATTTCATGTTGTAAGATAGAACTATAGTTATAAAAACAGCGTGGTATTTCCATAAACACACACACACATACACATTGATCAATGGAATCAAATCAAAGACCCCAAAAATCCACACACCTGTGGATGGACATCTCATTTTAGATAAAGAAGCCAGAAATAGCATCTTCAACAAATGTTTCTGGTCAAACTGAATGACTGCATGTAGAAGAATCCAAATAGATTCGTACTTATCACCCTGTACAAAATTGAATTCAACATGGATCAAAGACCTAACCTTAAAAGCAGATACACTGAACCTGATAGAAGAGCAAGTGGGTAGTATCTCTGAACTAATTGCCACAGGAAAAGACTTTCTGAACAGAACATTGTTAGCACAGGCACTAAGATCAGCAATTAATAAATGGGATCTCATGAAACCGTGAAGCTTTCTCACAGCAAAGGACAATGGAATTTTGACTAAGTAGTAGTCTAAGGAATGGGGGATTTTTACCAGCTACACATATGATAGAGGGTTAGTATTTCAAATGAATATTTTAAAAAAGAACAAAAAATAGACATCAAGGAAATAAATGTCCCAATTAAAAATGGGGTACAGGCCTAAACAGTGAATTTTCAAAATAGGAAACTCAAATGGCCACAAAACACTTAAAGAAATGTTTAACAGCCTTGGTCACCAGGAAAATGTGAATCAAAACTCCTTTGAGATTTCGTCTTACATCCACCAGAATGGATAAGTGCCTCCGTTTGTTATTAATTGTTGATCTTAGTGCCTGTGCTTGCAGTGTTCTGTTAAGAAAGTCTTTCCTGTGCCAATTAGTTCAGAGATCCTACCCACTTTCTCTTCTATCAAGTTCAGTGTATCTGGTTTTAAGGTTAGGTCTTTGATCTGTGTGGAATTCATTTTGTACAGGGTGATAAGTATGGATCTATCAATACATGAGATGGAGCCCATACCCAGCAGTGCTTAGTAGCCAAGATACTGACACTAGATGATGAAGCATTTATCTAATTATTTAATTATTCTTTATCAAGAAAAACTCAGGGTCAGATATCAGGGTAAGAACCCGAATGATCAGAGAAGCAGCAAAGAAGCAACCAATGACCGCCCCCCTCTTCTTTGCTTGATCCATAAAGGCCAAGAACCTCTCTAAGCCCCATCTTGTTACTTACTCCCTGTGTCTCTCTAACTGTCCTTAGTCCTCCAAAACCCCTATGGTTAATGCTGGTCAGCTAGTAGCTAGCTGGGGCCTCTGATTCAAAGCAAAATTTACATGCAGTCTTGGGAGTATCAGAATGTGATCAAAATATTATAAAGATTTCCCCCTTTTTTTCTAAGTAAAAAGTGAAGGTTTTAACTCTAATGCAGGAAAACTATATACAATACAATATAGTAAGCATTTAGTTTGCTGCCAGATCCCAAATAATGACAAAAAAATCTTATTAATTATGAAAACTGAATCTTAGCTTAGGCTTGTTTCTAACTAGCTCTTATAACTTAAATTAACTCATTTCTATTCATCTACATGGCTGGCAGCTTTTACCTCTCCTCCTACATGGACTGCTTCCTCTGCATCCAGCTGGCAACCCTTCCTTTCTTCTTCCCAGAGCTCTTTCTCTTTCTGAATGCCCAGCCTATACATCTTACTTAGCTATTGAACATTTAGCTTTTTATTAAACCAATCACAGTGACATATCTTTACATAGTGTAATCAAATATCTTGCACCAAGACAGCCCTGGGACCTAGGGTAAAACCTATATGTTAAAAATCAAATAATACTGTTATAAAATAAATAAAGAAATATAATGACTCCAAATGATATTCTGTTATACTCACAGATAAGTGTTTTTCTAGCTATCATCAGAGAAGTTTTCTCCTTCATCAGACAGGAACAAATATGTACAATTAGAGCTAGATACTATAAAGAGTGTGAAAGACCTTGAAAGACCCAGACCTAAATGGGATATGTCCATCAGGTCCATCCTGCAGGAACCCTGCAGAAGAAGAGGCAGAAAAAATATAAGAGCAAGAGGAGATGGAGAGCACCAAGAAAACAAGACTCTAAATACACATGATAAAAGCACATAAGGACTCATAGAGACCAAGGCAGGAAGTACAGACCCTTGTCTGGTCTGCACCAGGTCCTTTGTTTATATATTATGACTTCCCATTTAGTGATTTTTTTTTTTTTTTTTTTATGGATTGCTGAGTGTGTGAACTAGTGGTTCTGTTTCTTGTGCTTTCTCTTGAGTTCTTTTCCTTTTGTTTGTTTTATTAAATTCCAATTTGTTAGTTTTTATTTTATTTTATGCTTAGTCCTTGGAAACCTTTTTTTGTTTTGATTTTTATAATGAGATAGGAAAGGGGTTATCTGGATGGGAACAGAAGTGGAGAGAAACTGGTAGGTATAAAGAGAAAACTGTAATCAGGATATATCTATTTTTAATAAAAGGAAGACATATACAGGTAGTGAATTCTCTTCCAAATAGAAAAGACCCATATCCTATTGTCATTTATGATCTGGTAGCTAAAATCTTCAATAATGGCCTTAAGACACAGATGTGTTTATTGAAGGTTGACCCTTTCTGTGAGTCAATTTCACTTTCCATGAGTCAATAATTCTTGTTCACTGATTATAGGAAAACAAACATCCACAGTTTCCCTTAAAGTTAGAATTTCTAAAAAGCAAAGAAACAAAAATTACATCTAAATACCAATGCTGAGCACTTCCCACTGAACTTTGATGATTTATTTTTTCTACAAAAGATGAAGTTCTTAGAATGACTGTGTCCATAATCTGAATTAATAGACCAAAAGCATTCTGTTGTTATCCTTTTTGTTTTGGGTGTTTATATATAGAGGGTCTCCTACAACTCATCTTGGCCACAAATTTGCTATATAGCTGATGCTGCCCTTAAGCTGTTGATCTCCTGTGTCTACCTCCCAAGTGCTAAGATTGCAGGTATGTGCATTCTTGCCTAGCTTGTAAGTGGTATTATAAACATACCAAAAAAGTTAAATCTCAAAAGAGTTAAGAATAAGTTAGAATGCCTGATTTTGGATAGAGAAATGGCTGAGCATTGGCTGAGAAATTGCTCTAAGAACATTTGCTGTACTTGCAGAGGACATGGTTTGGTTGAGGAGTGGCATCCCAGGATTAACAGCTGCCTGTAACTATAGTGCTAGGGGATCAGATGCTGTCTGATGAATTCCACACACAGTTGCATGGAGGTGTCAAACATATAGAGAAATGGTAGCTCATATATATCTACATACATATAATAGACTTAAAATATTTTATTGAAGATTAAAAATAATCTTTCACACATATAAAATGTTTCAATACTACTGATACCCCTAATTGTCATTATAATTGTCTGGGTTATCATTATTTTTCTAGCTTTTTAATTAAAGAATAAATGACAAACATAGAAGAAGTCATTTACTAAAGTCTTCTATTTTTCATTAATAATAATTTGTAACTGTTGGCTTATGATTAATTCTAAATAAACTTTTGTTTTAGTAAGTGTTCTCCTGTTAGTGTTTCAAAGTTATCTCAAGGGTGTTCACAGTGGAAGGTGACATGCGCAGTTAATGAGTTCAAAAGAGTGTGCACAGTGACTGAAGGTAGTATATGGGGGGACACAGAGGACAGTCTGTTGCAAGGAGAACAAATTCACATAGACTTCTGTCCTGCTTCCTGTAGTCTCCTAACAGCTTTAACAGAAGCTAGGTGAGGTTTCGTTAAATATGTTGCTTTCGAGATGGTGTCTCATAGATATGATAGGACCACTGAACTCAAACTCACAACTCTGTCAACCTGTATCAAGCCAGGAAACATCCTATCATGGAGTTAGAACGAGGCCATGAGCTCTTGTTCCTAATTGAGGAGGTATGGACATTAGAGGGCTTTTAGAGAAGGGAATATTAGAATTCATTAAGGTATGTCTCCCAGTAGATCGACCATGTGAGAAGATATTCTCACACCAAGAAATATATGGATAGCACAAACTGAAATCAACAACTTATTTAAAAATAAGACAGAGTGTTGGGCAGAAAAGAGGTTGGAGTGGATCTGTAAGTAGTTAAAGAGAGGAATTTCAATGCATAGAGTCAAAATACATTGTATGAAATTCTCAAAGAATTAATAAACAGATTAATACATTTGTTGCTTGTAAATCTAAGTATCTCACTGCTTATATTAGCATCTTTTATTTTTATTTCTCCCTGATTCTATCATATCTTGATATAAAGCTGTATAACTTATACAGAATACTCTCATCTATTAACATCCAAACCTACTGTGTGTGTGTGTGTGTGTGTTGTGTGTACGCGGATAAAAGCTATTGACATAAGAAGAAAGATGGTTCCAAATAATAGGTACAGATACTTAATTTTCATGTGATTACAAAAGAAACATATCACAGTGAGAGGTGACACCAAACATTGGATGTTATAAGGTGCACCCAAATGGATGGTAAATAGGAAGTGGAAGAGTATGTAGGGCCAGTAAGTCTTCAGCAGGTAATTTTCTCTATTATATATAGTAACTACTGATCAATTAGAACTTTTTACAATGTATCAATTAAAACAATGTGCTACAGAAAGCAAAACTTCAAACTTCTTTAAGATATTGAGGATGTAATGATAAAAGTATATTCTATGAAATGATTTCTAAAACTAAATACACTGTGCGTACAGATATGACCAAGTCAGTGTTCAAAATACCAAGAATAATTAGTTAATTTTTTGCTAGTGAAAAAGTAAGAACTAGTTCAATAGATCAGGGAGCTTAGGGTTACAGGATGTACAACAATAAGCAGCTATATTCCATTTGTCAAGTGTGTTAAATTTAATATTGATACTTTTATCCCCAATTCAATTTAACTCAAATTGTTTTATTTTCAAGTACCAAATTAGGTAAACTAGAGATAAAACAGTAGGAGTCAAAAGTTCAGAAATCCTGATGTGGAATCCACAAGGATGACCACAGCTTAGACTATTATCAATAGTAGAGAGGGTGCCTGAACTGGCCTACTCTGGTAATCAGATTGGTGAATACCCTAACTGTCATCATAGAGCCTTACTCCAGTAACTAATGGAAGCAGATGCAGAGATCCAAGTACCAGGCCAAGCTCCAGGAGTCCAGCCAAAAAGAGGGAAGAGGGATTCCATGAGCAAGGGGCATCAAGATCATGATGGGGAAACATACAGAGACAACCAAACCAAACTAGTGGGAACTCATGAACCATCGACCAATAGCAATGGAGCCTGCATGGGACTGGACTAAGCCCTCTGCATAGTCAAGACAGTTGTATAGCTTGATCTGCTTAAGGGGACCCCTGGCAGTGGGAGCATGATCCATTACTGGTGCAAGAGTGAGCTTTTTGGAGTTTAGTGCCTATGATAGGACACCTTATACAGCCTTGGTGTAGGAGGAGGGGCTTGGACATGCCTCAGTTGAATGTGCCAGGCTCTGCTACCTTCCCATGGGAGGCCTTGCCTTGGAGGAGGTGGGAATGGGGAGTGGGTTGGAAGTAAAGTTGGGGGATGGAAGGAAGAGAGGTGGATCTGTGATTGGTATGTAAAATGAATAGAAAATTTCTTAATAATAGAAAACAGAAAAAAAATGAAATCCTGATGCTTAACAAAACAAGTTTCCATAGACTGTTGCTTGTTTGAGATGTGTGTTTTACAATGCAATGATTAATAGTGCTGTCTGTTGAACACTTACCCAAGTAGCAAGACACATGCAACACAGAGTTCACTTCTGGTGGTCAAATAAAAGCAGTTTAATACATTTATTTGTTAGAGATCTGAATTTCCTTACATAAATAATTGCAAAGGCTCAAATGGCCTTCTGAAACTAACATCTGTTTTATTCAAGCTTTTACAGAGACCTAGAACTACGATTGTGAAGCATCAGATGAAGGACAGAGCAAGGACACTGTGTATTGGGTGCACAATGAGGTAACTCTGGGTGAAGAATGAGCTTCAATTTAAATATTAATACCAAACTCTCAGTAGAGGAATATCATGTGCTAGAATTTAGTGTTTGTGAAAATTAAAATAAAAAGTGAAGCTGGGTGGTGGTGCACACCTCTACTCCCAGCACTCAGGAGGCAGAGCCAGGCTGATCTCTGTGAGTTTGAGACCAGCCTGCTCTACAGAGCAAGATCCAGAACAGACACCTAAACTACACAAAGAAACCCTGTCTCAGAAAAAAAGAGAGAAGCCTTCAGAGGATTGAGGAGATGTCTTACTCAGTAAAGAACTTGCAATACAAGTACAAGAAGGGACTATGAAAGTAGAAATCATTTAAAAATCCATGAATGGTACAAATGCCTATACTGGAAGCACTGGAGAGTCAGTAACAGTAATATACCCGGATGTCTCTGATAAGATTGTCTGTTAAAATTAGTAAGCTCCATGTTCACAGAGAGACTTTGTCTCAAAAGACAAGTGGAAGAGATTGAGGAAGATATCCAACAATGATATCTGGATTATGCACTCATGTACAAACATTTGCCTGCCTACATTTTCACAAATACATACACACAGAGACATGTACACTTGAATACACTACGAACAAACACACACAGAAGCTTTTGTACACATGCACACAACACACACACACACATGCAGAAGCTTACACACATGTGCAATCAAGACACAAACATAGCAACAGCAACACAGCAAAACAAAAACAGAGTTTCTGATTCTACTCCTGGAGCAAACAAAATACTCCCTCTCTCACATGAAGAAAAGAATTTAATGGACACATCACAGTGCAACAAAATTATACATCCTTTTCACTTCACCTTCTGTTTACCATATACTCAAGTGATACTTACTGTCACATAATAAGGATGCATGTCACAATGAGGTCTCTTGGAATGTGAGTAATCTTTTCCCCATCCGTCTGTCAGAATATTGCCACTGTTCTTGATAATAATCCATTACTTCTTGATAAGACACTCCTGCAAAAGCCACAACATACTTGAGTCATGAAATGTGTAAACATCAAGCTAGTACTGACCTGGAAGTTGTATCTCAACTGGTTAGATTTCAAGGTTCTTAAAGCTGTTATGCATGCTACCAGTGGAGAAAATTAATCTTCATTCTTACCCAACTGTTATACCTGGAAGCTATAAGTATAACTGTCCTGTAAAGATATGCCAACTGGTGAAAAAATAATTGAAGACCTAAACATGAGTACATATAACTACTGCTATGGATATTTGAAAAAAAAATGCCAAAAACCTAGACTGAAGAAAAGAAATCCTATCCAACAAATGGTGCTGGGAAAACTAGGTGTCCACATGAAGAAGAGTGAAGTTATCTACCATTTTACATAAAAACAAACTCCAAATGTGTCAAAGACTTAAACACACAACCCAGAATGCTGAAACAACTAAAATGAAACAAGCAATAACTTAAATGATATTTGTGTATAAAAGGATTCTCTAAATATATCACACTTTTTTTTACAAGAATTCAGGCAACAATTGGCAAGTGGAATATCATAAAACTAAAAAGCTTCTTAACAGCAAAAGAAACAAACTGGATGAAGAGGAAGGCCACAGAATAGGAGAATATCTTTGCCTGCTCTATATCTAATGGAAGATTGATACCCAAATACATAAAGAACTCAAAAAAAGAAAGAACAAATAAAACGATCCATTTGAAATTGGGTCTAGAAGATGAACAGAGAGTTCCCCCCCCCAAAAAAATGAATGGCTTAGAAATACCTCAAATAATGTTCACCATCCCTAGCAACTGGGGAAATACGAATCAAAACAACTTGAGATTTCATCATTCCCCAATCATAATGGCAAAGTTCACCAACAATAGTTGGAGAGAAAGTAGAGAAAAAGGACTCCTACTTTACTGTTCATGGGATTGCAAACTCATGCCATTACTATGTAAGTCAGCATGGAGAATTCTCAAAAGCTAAAAATAAATCTACCATAACATCTAGTTATACCACTCCTTAGAATATGGCCAAAGAACATGACATCTTTTCCACAGATACTTCCACAACTCTGATCATTGCTGATTTTGTTTTTTTTGCAAGAGCTAGGAAATTGAAACTATTTATATGTCCTTGAAGCAACCAAAGGATAATGGAAATGTGATATATATATATATATATATATATATATATATATATATATGTGTGTGTGTGTGTGTGTGTGTGTTTGTGTGTATGATGTGATGAATTATGAAATAGTATAATAGTATCCAGGTGTAATAAAAAAATGAACACTGCAGATTGTTAGAATTTAAAGAAATAATATTGAATGAAGTATTTCAAACTCAGAAAGACAAATGTCTAATATTCTCTTTCATCAGAGGCTGCTAACTCCAAACTTAACATATGAGTACAAAGTCTGGAGTAACTACTGTGACCAGAAAAGTAAACAGCACTCCTGCCAGGGTAGGGGAATGGTGGAACAATAGAGTGGGGAACAACAGCAGGACATGAGTGATCAGATGGAGAAAATGAGAAAGGAGGAGGTACTCTAAGAGGAAGTGAGAGATAAATACAGAGAAAGAAGGGCAAAAGAACAATAAAAATGTCTGAAAAAAATCAAGGATCACACAATTAATTGTTCAACTAAAAGATCCTATAATAGATGTAAGTCCACTTATGAATATACATAGATAGTTTGAATATAATTTTCCCATCTGAACTAACAATGCTTTCTCCAGTAACAAAAGCTCATCCAACAGGAAGCCCAACACCAGGCATAAGAGTGCTTTTGAGTTGTTGGTCACAGTTGCCTGAGAAATTGCCAAAATATACAGCCTATTGCCTTTGGTTTTCCCCCAGGAAGTGGAAGGTAAGTCCCTATTGTTAAAAACAACAAGCATTTCAAACATACGGCCCAAATGCCCAAAGCTGAAATTGACCTGAATGACTCCTCTCTGAGGATTAGTCTTCAAGTTAATTTAAGGTGGCATTCAAGCTTCCAAAAGACAGAAGCAACAATGGTCCTACCAAACCACAATGCATATGAGTCACGGAAATAATCAACATCTCATTATGACCTTAAGAGTACAGTTGTGGCTTGCATACTTCATTGGTAACCAAACACTCTCTAATTGACTTAAGGCCTGCTCAATTAGAGAGACTCAGTACCTGGTACTGGAAACCTAGCTAACTCAGGACTAATGACGTCATAGATTCTGGAGGAGAACCCAAATTGCTACTTATTAAGCACCATAATCCCAACTATGCTCTAAAGATTTGTCCTTCTATCTCAGTCCTCATCAAGGAAGCTACTCTTTGTAATTGACAGAGACCTACAGAAAATCACAACTAATCAAAATACAGAGTTGTGGAGCCCAGTCCCAACAGCTTTAAGTACAAAACAACTTTTTTTTTTTTTAATTTTGCAATACAATTCAGTTCTACATATCAGCCACGGATTCCCTTTTCTCCCCCTCCCGCCCCCCTCCACTTCCCAACAGCCCACCCCCAATTCCCACCTCCTCCAAGGCAAAGCATCCCCTGAGAACTGAGATCAACCTGGTAGACTCAGTCCAGGCAGGTCCAGTCCCCTCCTCCCAGGCCAAGCCTAGCAACCATGCATAAGCCTCAGGTTTCAAACAGCCAACTCATGCAATGAGCACAGGATGCGATACCACTGCCTGGATGCCTCCCAAACAGATCAAGCCAATCAAATGTCTCACCCATTCAGAGGGTCTGGGCCCCTCAGCCATTGGTTCATAGTTCATGTGTTTCCATTCTTTTTGCTATTTGTCCCTGTGCTTTATCCAACCGTGGCTTCAACAATTCTTGCTCATATAAACCCTGCTCTTTCTCGCTAATTAGACTCCCAGAGCTACCCCTGGAGCCTAGCTGTGGATCTCTGCATCCAGATGCCTCAGTCATTGGATGGGTATTCTAGCATGACAATTAGGGTATTTGGCCATCTCATCACCAGAGTAGGTCAGTTCAGGCTGTCTCTTGACCATTGCCAGCAGTCTATCGTGGGAGTATCTTTGTGGATTTCTGTGGGCCTCTCTAGCACTTTGCTTCTTCCTATTCTCATGTGGTCTTCATTTACCATGGTCTCCTATTCCTTATTCTCTGTCTCTGTTCTTGATCCAGCTGGGATCTCCTGTTCCCCCAAGCTCTCTTTCTCTCGACCCTACGGATTCAATGCAATCCCCATCAAAATACCAACACAATTCTTCACAGACCTGGAAAGAATAATACTCAACTTCATACAGAAAAACAAAAAACCCAGGATAGCCAAAAGAATCCTGTACAATAAAACAACCTCTGGAGGCATCACAATCCCTGACTTCAAGCTCTACTATAGAGTAATAAAAACAGTTTGGTATTGGCATAAAAACTGACATGTGGACCAATGGAATTGAATTGAAGACCCTGACATTAATCCGCACACCTATGAACATATAATTTTTGACAAAGAAGCCAAAAGTGTACTATGGAAAAAAGAAAGCATCTTCTTCAACAAATGGTGCTGGCATAACTGGATATCAACATGTAGAAGGCTGCAAATAGATCCATATCTGTCACTGTGCACAAAACTTAAGTCCAAGTGGATCAAGGACCTCAACATAAATCCAGCTACTCTGAACCTGCTAGAAGAGAAAGTAGGAAGTAGTCTTGAATGCATTGGCATAGGAGATCACTTCCTAAATATAACACCATTAGCACAGACACTGATAGAAACTGTTGATGTAATTAACAGTCTTATTAAATAAGAAACAATGTAAAAGAGAAAGCCGAGAGGTCAGAGCTCAGAGCTAAAAATCTCACCCTTCCGCCTGCGGTGTCCCAGCTTCCCAAAAGAAGACTACTTCCTGTCTGTTCGTTTTTTTTTTTTTTATAGTATGTTGTTCTGCCTTCTCATTGGTTGTAAACCCAAACACATGACTGCCTCATCACTGTCTGACTGTACAGCCTCCTAGGTCTTAAAGGCATATGTCTCCAATGCTGGCTGTATCCCTGAACACACAGAGATCAATGGGATTAAAGGCGTGTGCCACCACCGCCACACTCTGTCTATGGCTCTAATAGCTCTGATCCCCGGGCAACTTTATTTATTAACATACAATCAAAATCACATTTCAGTACAATTAGAATACCACCACATTTCCCCTTTTCTATTTTAATAAAAAGAAAAAGAAAACAAAAGGTTATAACTAACAAAAGAAAAACTATATACAAAAGTACAATAACTATATACAATATATACAAATAATAAATACCTAAACAGGTATTTGACAAATCAGAGAAAATAATTCCATTATCTATCCTATTTTGGTAATTCCAAGATGTAGCTAATGTACTTTCTATCCTAATTAATTTTCAACTATAACTAACTAATCTTCAACCATAACTAACTAATCTTCAACTCCCTCAGAGACCCAAGAAGGGAACAATATTAGCTAATTAAAATAAAAACAGGAAGTGCATGCAAGCAACTTCCAAAAAATTTATGAGTTGAAAGAAACAGCCAGCTGCCTGGGCAGTCACCTGAGGTTTCTCCGCAGTGTTGGGGCATCATCTTCAGCCTATAGGCTTAGTGTATCTGACAGACTCATTTGTGATGTAGGATGTACACAAGGACAACAGTTCAACCTCACATTGGGTGAGAGCAGTGCATGTACCAGAAACACCTGAATTCCACTAGTGTCCTGTCATGATTCAGGATTTTAAATTCTGGAAATTGTTGACAGTTTTTTAATTCAGCTGTTCATTCTTCTTGGCTGTGTATATATGGCTTCATCTCAGCATCCCCTTCTTCTCCACATCCCTCTATTAAATGCCAGTCTACTTTCGAAAGGCATGAGCTTTCAGCTGCTGTTCCATTGCACAACAGAAGCCATCGGCCCTCTGTCTGTTAAGCTGCCTTCAAAGAAAAGGGCACCGTACCTTTTCCAGATGCGAAGGCCACTTCAGGGATGGGGCCATATTGTCCTGGCCTCAGAAGATGCCTTTTGATAAAGCCATAGCCACACTTGTTTTGGCAAGAATCAGTAGTCCCTTGTTTTGTGTTCTGTCTGTCCATTTTGTCCTGTTGATACAAGGATACTTTGTTGTCCAGTGGTTAACTTTTGCCACAATTAAAGTTGACTCCATATGCAGTTTCTTCAATGCCCATATTTTCTCTGAAGTAGATTGGTACTGCCAGGAGCCGACATGTCTCAAAAAAGAAAAATTTTCTAAGTTATTAAAACATTTTAAATGCCATATTCTGTAGATCTCTGAAGGGTTTGAAGATGACCTGTCTAAAACATCTCTGCTCAATTTTTAAAACATATCTAATATGACTACAAGTTCTATTGTAATGTGTAACTACTAACTTTCATTTCTTTATATCCTAATAGTTGGTAATAATAGCATTCAAGGATCAGAAATTTGCATTACATTGTTAAATGAATGGTATAAATACAATTAGAAATATACATACAACATTTTCTAACAATATCAGTTTCAAATTTATATACAATATAAAACAATTCAATCCAATGTAAAGTATTTAAAATTAGTAATTGTCTTTTTCCTTTCTTTCTTTCTTTCTTTCTTTCTTTCTTTCTTTCTTTCTTTCTTTCTTTCTTTCTTTCTTTCTTTCTTTTTTAAACAAGAACCTTAAATCTAATCTCCTTTGCTTAGCCTTTTTCCTAACCCTTGACAATAACTTGTAACCAACCCCCCTAAATACTGAAAATTATCGCAGACCCAAAACCCATTAAAAAGACCAAAAAACCACCCGCCCCACACCACCTCTTTGGGAATTGGGCGTCGTATTCTTAAAATTGCTTCCTGCTGGGTATGGGCAAAGTTTTCTTTATCCTGAAAGAAAAAAAATTAGGTTAATTGTCAAATTCTAGGAAAGGTAACTATATCCTTCATTATCCAGTCTGTGTATAATGCCAAAGTTCAGGGTTTATCTCAAGTCCTTATTCAAGTAGTCTTTGAGACTGGATCATTTCAGCTAGTCATCTCAAAATTGCTCTGAGCACCTTGCAGTTCAAAGCTGATCTGTGGATGATGTTTGTCAGCTTAATGATATTATTATTGCCCAGGTGGAATTGTTGTTGTTGTGGGGCCCCATCTTCTTTCTGGAGACTTCAGTTGATGTTAGGCCTGGCTGTGATTTCCTGCAGAAAACTGATAAGAGACTCGAACACAATGACAAGTATATACAGGTAATTGAAGCCCTTTTTTTTTTCTTTTTTAGAATTAATTAGTATTCTATATGACCATTCATATCTTAACAAAGTTTAAAATGAATAAATATCTCTCTCTATATATATTAATCTTGTAAATTTTGATATAAAATTTATACTTTAAGAAAAGTTTAAAGAATCAAAATAGAATCAAAAGACTTGAGATTAGTAATAGAATAGTCCCTTAATTAATTTTGCCTTTGTCCTGTACCATAGCAGAAGATGGCTCTTTTATTCTGGCATGATACAGGGAGTTTGCATTTTCCTTTTAACAACATGCTTGAGTTTAAAGAAGGAGAGAGCCATTCTCCAACTCCAAAGTCAGCTTTAAATTTTAATTGAACTGGGACTATTAGAAGACCAATAGTGTTAAATCTTTAGAGAAAAGCAGAAACAAACATTTAGGAAGACATAAAATTTTTTAGATAATATATACCCATACATCGTTTCATTCTGTTTCTTGGGATAGATGATTTGTCCCTTTTCTTCAGTTGTCTCATTTGTCCAGTGTTCTTCAAATTCCTTAACCTTCATTCTCCTAAAAGACAAAAACAAAAACCTTTCCCAAAGACTAATTTTGTGGATGTTTCCTTTTGACAAGTTATTATCTGATTAAATGAAAAGGCATGTGTTATTGATACAAGTTAGTTTAAATTGCATGTTCATGCTGGTTGATGAATTATCACCTCCTCTAATTAAGAGGTCTCTCTTGTTCAAATCGAACCTTTATCAATTTTGATGGTACCCACAGCTTATCTTCTCCTGTAGAAACAAAAGCTAAACCTCGTCCCCAATGTAATACATACTCTGGTTTCCATTCTGAGGTCAGCACATCCTTAAAGTATATAGGCTGATTTAATTCTGTAGTTTTTTTCTATTATCCAATGTCTCTCTGCAGTTGTTGTTCCTTTCTCATTGGCATTCAGAAAATTCAAAGTTAGAAGAGCATCATGCAGTCTATTTCTGGGGGTTTTTGTTACACATTTCTGTTTATTTAGCATATCTTTTAGAGTTCTGTTTGATCTTTCTGTAACTGCTTGACCTGTAGGATTATGTGGTATGCCTGTAATATGCTTTATATTGTAATAAGAACTGTTTCATTTTAACAGAGACATATGATGGAGCATTGTCAGTTTTGATTTGTGCAGGTATACCCATGATGGCCATAACTTCTAGCAAATGAGTGATTACAGAATCAGCTTTTTCAGAACTCAAAGCAGTTGCCCATTGAGATCCTGAATAAGTATCGATAGTGTGGTGTACATATTTCAATTTTCCAAATTCTGCAAAGTGAAACATGTCCATCTGCCAGATTTCATTTCTCTGAGTACCCTTTGGGTTACATCCTGCTGGTAATGGCGTTTGATTGTAGAAGGAACAAGTAGGACATTTCTTTACTATTTCTTTGGCTTGTTGCCAGGTTATGGAAAAATCCTTTTTTAAACCTTTACTATTGACGTGATGTTTTTTATGAAATTCTGAGGCCTCCAGCACATTTCCTATCAATAATTTATCAATCTCATCATTGCCTTGTGCTAGAGGGCCTGGAAGACCAGTATGGGATCGAATGTGAGTTATATATAAAGGATGATTCCTTTTCCTGATTGTATCTTGTAATTGAATAAATAGTGAAGTTAATTCTGAAGCATCAGGGATAAATTGTGCAGTCTCAATATGTAACACCACTCTTTCAGCATACTGAGAGTCAGTTACTATGTTGAGAGGTTCTGAAAAATCCATTAATACCAACAAAATAGCATACAATTCTGATTTTTGAACTGAATTATACGGACTTTGAACCACTTTACTTAAATTTTCTGATTTGTAACCTGCCTTTCCTTCTTTGTTGGCATCTGTATAAAATGTACGAACTCCAGATATGGGTTTTTGCCGTACAATTCGAGGCAAGATCCAATCAGCTCTCTTTATAAGATCAATTCTATGGCTTTTGGGATATTTGCTGTTAATTTCTCCCAAAAAATTACTGCAAGCTCTTTGCCAAGGTTCACTTTCTGTCCATAATTTTTCAATGTCCTCCTTAGTTAATGGTACGACAATTTCTGCTGGGTCTATGCCTGCTAATTGACGAAGTCTCAATTTTCCTTTGTAAATCAAGTCAGAGATTTTTTCCACATAAATTTTTAATTTTTTATTTGGTTTATTTGGTAAAAATATCCATTCCAATACAATATCTTCCCTCTGCATTAATATTCCAGTAGGAGAATGCCTAGAAGGTAAAAATAACCAAAATGCAATCCAGCTTTGGATCAATACGATCCACGTGTCCTTCATGCACTTTCTTTTCTACCAAGGCCAATTCTTTCTCAGCTTCAGGTGATAATTCTCTTGAACTATTTAAGTCCTTGTCACCTTCTAAGGTTTTGAACAAATTAGTCAGTTCATCATTTTTTACCCCAACAATAGTTTGTAGATGAGAAATGTCTCCAAATAATCTTTGAAAGTCATTAAGAGTCTGTAGTCTATCTCTCTTAATTTGCACCTTTTGGGGTCTAATTTTTTGTAGCTCTATTTTATATCCTAAATAATTAATAGAATCTCCTCTTTGTATCTTTTCAGGAGCAATTTGTAATCCCCAGCAAGGCAAAATTTTCTTTACTTCTTCGAACATTATTTCTAAAGTATCTGCATTTGAGTCTGCTAGTAAAATATCGTCCATATAATGATAAATTATAGATTTAGGAAATTTTTTATGTATCACTTCCAATGGCTGTTGTACAAAGTATTGGCACAGAGTTGGGCTATTCAACATTCCCTGTGGGAGGACCCTCCATTGATATCTTTTAACTGGTTGAGAATTATTATAAGTAGGCACTGTAAAAGCAAATCTTTCTCTGTCTTCTTCTTGTAAGGGTATTGAAAAGAAACAGTCTTTTAAATCAATAACTATGAGAGGCCATCCTTTTGGTAACAGAGTAGGCACAAAGGCATCCCAGATTGTAGAGAGCCCATTGGCTGAATTACTTTGTTAATTGCTCTAAGGTCTGTTACCATTCTCCATTTACCAGATTTCTTTTTAATAACAAATACAGGAGAATTCCAAGGGCTGGTTGAATCTTCAATATGCTGAGCATTTAACTGTTCTTCTACCAGCTCGAACAAAAACCAATTTTCTTCCAATGTACACATAAAACCCATTTTTTTTAATGTGGAAAAAATTCTCTTTTAGATAGTTTCCTTTAAAATATCTGATATGTTATGACTTACCAAATCTGTGTAGAACAGTAGAAATCTGAGGGGATTTTCAAAACAGCCACCTAGTGTCCCAGGTTTAAATCCAGAGAGAGAGAGAGAGAGAGAGAGAGAGAGAGAGAGAGAGAGAGAGAGAGAGAGGAAAAGAGAGAGAGAGAGAACGCACAAGAAAGCGTAGCCGGCCAAAGCTTAAATCCAGCCACGTGTTCCCTCTTGTGCCGAGTCAAGGCTTGGGTCTGGCTTCCTTAAGCTCCGACCACATGGGTTGGCTTTACAGGGCAGGTCTGAGTTTTTTGTAACACCTGCAACACTGGCTTTAAGCAAGCAGGATTTAAGCAAGCAGCTCACCTATAGTCCAGCCTGAGATCAAGCAGACCTAGATCCAGGCTAAGAAGCCCCCGCTTGGACTAAGAAGCTGACCGGCGTCTGGCGCCGCCTGCCGCTGCCGGCCGCCTGCCGCCCTTGCAGGAAAGCGGACCTGCCGCCAAGCCAAGCGGTTTTTAATGGATTCTTGTCACGTTGGGCGCCAGATGTTGATGTAATTAACAGTCTTATTAAATAAGAAACACAGAAACAATGTAAAAGAAAAAGCCGAGAGGTCAGAGCTCAGAGCTAAAATCTCACCCTTCTGCCTGTGGTGTCCCAGCTTCCCGAAAGAAGACTACTTCCTGTCTTTCGTTTTTTTTTCATAGTGTGTTGTTCTGCCTTCTCATTGGTTGTAAACCCAAACACATGACTGCCTCATCACTGTCTGACTGTACAGCCTCCTAGGTCTTAAAGGCATATGTCTCCAATGCTGGCTGTATCCCTGAACACACAGAGATCTATGGGATTAAAGGCGTGTGCCACCACCGCCACACTCTGTCTATGGCTCTAATAGCTCTGACCCCCGGGCAACTTTATTTATTAACATACAATCAAAATCACATTTCAGTACAATTAGAATACCACCACAAGAAACAATCAATCAATGGGACCTCTTGAAACTGAGAACCTTTTGTAGAGCAAAGGATACGGTCAACAAGGCAAAGTGACAGAATGGGAAAAGGTCTTCACCAACCCCACATCTGACAGAGGACTGATATCCAGAATATATAAGGAACTCAAGAAATTAGACATCAAAATGACCAACATCCAATCAAGAAATGGGCTATAGAACTAAACAGAGAATTCTCAACAGAGGAAACTCAAATGGCTGAAAGACATTTAAGGAATTGCTCAACATCCCTAATCATCAGGGAAATGCAAATCAAAACAACTCCGAGATACCACCTTACACCTGTCAGAATGGCTAAGATCAAAAACACTGAAGACACCTTATGCTGGAGAGGATATGGAGCTAGGGGAATTCTCCTCCACTGCTGGTAGTAATGCAAGCTTGTACAACCACTCTGGAAATCAATATGGCGCTTTCTTAGAAAATTGGCAATCAATCTCCCCCAAGATCCAGCTATACCACTCTTGGGCATATACCCAAGGAATGCTCAATCATACCACAAGAGCACTTGCTCAGCTATGTTCATATCAGCATTGTTTGTAATAGCCAAAACCTGGAAACAACCTAGATGCCCTTC
Organism: Peromyscus leucopus; assembly: GCF_004664715.2. Classification (NCBI taxonomy): domain Eukaryota; kingdom Metazoa; phylum Chordata; class Mammalia; order Rodentia; family Cricetidae; genus Peromyscus; species Peromyscus leucopus. The sequence continues at coordinate 102,416,180 of NC_051067.1, read as the reverse complement.
AACTGAAGAGTGGATAAATAAAATGTGGCACATATACACAATGGAATACTACTCAGCATAGAAAAACAATGACATCATGAGGTTTGCAGGCAAATGGATCTAGAAAAAAAATCATCCTGAGTGAGGTAACCCAGACTCAGAAAGACAAACATTGTATGTACTCACTCATAGGAGGATACTAGATGTGGAACAAGGATGACTGGACTGCTATTCACATCACCAGGGAGGCTACCTGGAAACAGATCCCCAAGAAAGACACGAGGATTGCCCAATGGTGGAGAAATGGATGAGATCTACATGAACAGCCTGGACATGAGTGGGGGTAATGAAGGGCGAGGGTCGAGGCAAAACAACTTCTATACCAAAGTATGAGGTAATATTGTGGAAGAAGGGTCTGACTGATTATAAACACTGGAGGATTAAGGAGTTTCCTGTGAGACTGCATCTTCTACTAACCTCATTAGCCTCATCCATAAAGTCTTAGGTTATTTGCTAAATGTGAGTTGAACATGGCAAAAACCATCAATATGCAAAAATGAATGCAAGAAAGACAGACCATCAGGTCTCAAAACAAGAGAACTACTGGCAAATAGGGAATCATCAGAGTCAGAGAAATAGTCTTTCTTAGGGAAGAACACACTACTTGGTTATCCAATACCAGATGATCAGCTCTGAACACACACACACACACACACACACACACACACACACAAACACACACACACACACAATTATAAATAGGGTAAGAATTTGAAAGGGAGCAAGAGGAAGCATATAGGAGGGTTTAGAGAAAGAAAGGGGAATGAGGAACTGATGCAATTATCATATATGCCCATTGGTGCAATAGTGGTAGGAATGTTATGAAGGGAACCAACCACTTTCTCATCTGATTTAAGTTTTGTTCCGTATATCAGAACTCATGACTGGTATTGTTACTGGAGCCAAGAACCTGTGGCAAAAGTTGTTATAGGACCTAGTGCAAAACCTATTCATTATTCAGCTAAGTAGATATAGAATTAAATTAAAACTAATGACTTAGTACTATTTCTATATATTAGTGAATTTCTCAACTCTCATCAGATAAGCTTCTCTTTACAATATATATGGCAATTTAAAACATTTACAGCTAGTCATGCAAAGAATAGGATGCTGTGGCATACCTGGTGCTAGTGGAACATAAATAATATCCACTCATCCCAAGACTCAAGGATCATAGCAAAAAATTGGAAAGAAATATGATAAAAGGCAGAGGCAGTGGATGACTATGCTACAACAGTGTTTTCTAGACACAACAGGGCAGTTGAGAACAAGAATTACCAATAGCTGTGACTACATGCCCAAGCCAAACAAAATCAACCATGGAAAGTGGAGGTGGTCACAAAATTCTACTCCTAATTGAGGAACTATTGGCAGGTGATGCCTCCTGAGAGAGGGAGAGGCAGTTTTCATTAATGATGTGGAATTTAAGAGGGTATTCATGCCACAGTACATGCTCCTACACACAGGTATTTACTGATAGCCCTAAGTGGGTTAAAAAAAATCATCAAAATGTCAGCTAGGTGATGGTGGCACATACCTTTATTCTCAGCACTTGGGAGACAGAGGCAGGCAGATCTCTGTGAGTTTGAGGCCAAGTCTGCTCTACAGGGCTAGTTCCAGAACACCTAGGGCTGTTACACAGAAAAACCCTGTCTCAGAAAACAAACAAACAAAATCATCAAAATGGGAGGGCATTTTGGTAATGGTGATAGAGGAAATTTTTTCTGGAAAGAGAATGGGGTATGGACTGCTCAAAACACATTATGCTCAAAACACATTATGGTGGCTCATTTATGTATAACATCCTCAGACAATAAAATAATTTTTAAAAACTTCTAAAGTTGAGACTATTATTCAAAAGAATAGAAGGGAGTGAAATGTCCACTCATACACAACCCTCATCTTTCCACTGAAATGAATGAAGATTCCTAATGAAGAAGTAGCATACCATTTCTGGATTACAGACCCAGTTCAACTGCAGTTCAAAATACTGCATGCAACATGTAAAAGTTCCTGCTTTAGTTCTTCAGGGAACAATACAAACTCACATCACAAATGAGACATTTCTGGGAAGTTTATTCTTAAACCTGCATGAACATCTTAACTTTTAGTCCTACTAAATTTCCTCAATGTCTGCTTTCATCTGGCCTCCCTTCCCCCCAACCAGTCTTATTTTTCTGTTTTTTAGCTAGCCTGAACTATTTGTCAGTGTTTCTTCTTCTTTTTTTTTTGTTTTGTTTAATAAACATTTTATGTACCAAGACACAGCATCGCTAGGTGGAACTATTACTTATGAGTGTGGTGTTAATAGGCTTTTATGAATTACCTGATTATTATATAACTGGCTAATTGAAATTAAGATCACTCTAGGAACACACTTGGCCATCTAATGTTAAAATGTGTTGTATTTTATGAATCTACACATAGTAGGTCCTCTTAAATAATATATACAGGAGCTGGAAAAGTGACCAAGTAATTAAGAGTACATGCTGCTCTTGCAGAGGACTTGAGTGCTATTCTCAACAGTCACATGGTGGCTCATATCCATCCCTAACTCCAGCTTCATGAGATCTGACAATCTCTTCTGTCCTCTTGGGCACCAGATAGGCACTTGGTACAAACATACACATGCAGAAAAACTCTTACAAACATAAAATAAAAATAAATATGATTTTAAATAATATTTACAGAACTAATGAATATATCCTGCCATGTGCCAAATGATGTTATATAGTGTTCCTGAAGTATATTTATGTTTTCATATAAGTGTGTATGGTATAAATGTGTATTTATATTTTATCTTTGTATCTAAAACATGTTCCTGAGAATTTAGTATAACACCATTTTTAAGTGAAAAAAAAAAACATGAGCATGAATATAATTTAGAAGTAATTATGCAGGTCATAATTTAATCATGTCATATCTATATTACCCACCTGGGAAATGTTTCTGAAATTTAAGTAGCATATAAATACTTTGTAATAGCCTGATTTCAGTTCAAATCAAGTACATTTTGATAATATAGTTGTTAAATTAGTTTTCCATCCAGAATATTAATATAATAAATGAAAACATGATTCAGAAAATGTATGAATCTTAGAATATGAAAAGAATCATGTATGAATATGTAGAAATTCCTATACATTACATTCTGTTTAGCATCTTGTAAGACCACAATCCTCTATAAATGTGACAATAATGCTGTCTCTCGCAACTAGATACTCTAGTTATTAAATCACTGTGTCAGAAATATGCTTTAACATGTATTTTATTATGAAAATGTCTGAAATCATCAAATTAAGAAGCCAGTAAATCCCGCAGAATGCTGGATGGGAAATGAGATTTAGTATTATGGCTTTGACCATGAAAAAACTTTTCAAAGTTAAACAGAAACTGCTTGAAGTTAAGAAATGCTTTCTCAGCAGATAAAATCAGAGTTTAGTGATAAAAATAAAATCTGATTTTACTGATAAAAATAGAATCCGTTGTGTATCATAGGAAAAGGGCTAAAAATAGCTACAATAATCAAACAATTTTTTTCTTTCAAATAAATAATATATAAAGATAGTCTATTGTTATAATAATAATTTGTTAGTTATTGCAAAGTTTATCATGTATGTTTAAATGATAGTTAAAAGAATATATTTACATGCCAAGTTCCATGTGTGACTGTTTTGAATATTTTGTCTTTTAAAATCTCCTGAGAGCCTAGAAATTGGTACATCATGCTGATTGTGGTGGATGAGAGTTTAGTCATGCACATGAGCCAGGAGATGCAGCAAAATCCAATACCTAGAAACCATCCGGATTTTTTGAGCCTACCTCTTTTCCCAATATAATCAGTATTTCCTCTTTTGCTTCTGTTTAACCAAAGAAATTTCATTTAAAATAAAACAAAATAGTTTGAATCACATTGATAGAAATAACTTACCCAAATTATTCTTGTATTATTCCCATTTATAAGACATTTTGTAAGATTTCTGAGATTAATGTAAAAGTTATCACTTTTCATCCACAGCGTTCTACTTAAAATTTACGGACAAGTGTATGGATCTAGTCCTGTAATCCCATACATTGGGAGTCGAATACTGAACCATTGCCTTTCAAACCCAGCTTCAGTTACATCATGAAACTCTCAAGTTTTATATGTATAAATATATAGATAAATAGATAACATCTACTATAAATATTGATATATAAATAAACAAGTATTATGTATGTGTGTCCATAATGTATAATGACATTATATTCAAACATGCCTATTGTAAATTGAAAATACTGTAAGACAGACACTTACTATCCATTATGACAGCTACATAGAATGTAGACTGTATTTACTTTCACAATCTCATAGCTGACTGAGAGCTAAAGCTCACCTCAACTATCCAGAATTGCTAGAGATTGTAGTGTCTTATATTCTTTTTCAAAAGTTCAAAAAAAGAAAAAATTCAAAAGTCAAAGGTCAAAAGTCAAAACGTGAAACATGGTTTCTAGTGAATGTGTATTATATCATAACTTCATAAAGTGGAACAACAAACCTACATCAAAACAGGCAAGGCTGTCATTGTCAGTGTGTGTGCAAGCAAATCTTCAGCTGGATTTAGTTACATACACACACAGATGTGTGTGTGTGTGTGTGTGTGTGTGTGTGTGTGTGTGTGTGTGTGTATAAAATCACCATGAGTGATAACAAGTTTCTTGCAGAGCTGAGAATCTGCATGCTCGGTATTCCTCCATGCACAGATTTTAACACTTTTTTCCAATTAGTCACAGAAGAAAGTGATTTACATTAAATTTCTTCTGTTTTATATTTAATTAATAATTTATAAAAATTATAAAACTTAGATCAGAGAAACAATACTCTGTACACATTTAATGTTCTAAATATTCATGTTTAATAATGGATCTAAACATAGCTTCCTATCTGTAAATTAGTTTGTTTAAAATATTTGCAGTGAAAATGTGATGTTGGTATTTGAATAAAATATCTCCCTTTTGTACCCCAAATGGTAGAAGAGCTTCAATGAGAAGGACATATGGGTAGGTGAACCCAGGTCACTTGCATTTAGAATGCTAGTAACAGGTAACCACTGACTTGTAATTGCAACACTATTAATTGATACTGTATTTTTTGGTTTTCTTCCTTTTTCAGTTTTTAAAAATTAACTCATTTTACCTCCTAACTGCAGTTTCTCCTCCCTGCTCTCTTTCCAGTCCCACCTCCCACTTCCTCTCCTCCTCTGCCCCCCACCCCAATCCTCTCCTCTTCCATTTCTATTCAACGATGGGCAGGCCTCTCATGAATATCAACAAAACATGGCATATCATGTTGCAGTGAGACTAAGTCCCTACCCTTGCATTAAGTCTGGGCAAGGCAACTCAATATGAGGAAGGGCATCCTCAAAACTAGCAAAAGACTCAAAGACAAGCCATGACTCCACTGTTGGGAGTCCCAAAAGAAGACCAAGTGTAGCAGATAGCTGTTTCAGCTTTGACCTTGAAGCACCGCCCCAATGAGGCAGCTAATAATTGCCAGGCCTACCTATGACCTCCCCCTGGGGTGCAGCAGAGACAGGAGTCCTTAAGGCCAGGTATGTGCTGGCCTCTTGGCTCCTGGTGATCCTGGATGCTGCATTAGAGATCAAGTCAGAGTTCTCCAGAGAACCACTGCACCTCATCTCTCCCACATCCCATAACCAACCCCTTTACTGGCTGTAAGTTACCACAAAATAAATCTCCTTTTAACTACCAGATAAACTACGTGGAGCTACCTTGATAAATCCTTGCATTAACGAAGCTATACAACTGTCACATATATGCAGAGGGCCTAGATCAGTCCCATGCAGGTTCTGATTGTCTGTTTCATCTCTTTGAGCCCCTATGAATCTAGGTTAGTTGATTCTGTGGGTTTTCTTGTAATGTCCTTGACACCTCTGGCTCCTCCAATCCTTCCTCCCTCTCTTCAGTAGGGTTCCCTGAGCTCAGCCTAATGTTTGGCTGTGGATCTCCTCATCTATTCCATCAGTTGCTGGATGAAACCTCTCTGATGACAACTGGACTAGGAACCAATCTATAAGTATAGCAGAATACCGTTAGGCAATATTCCATTTCCATTTTCTATTTATTTCTAAGGTTGGGACTTCATGACCACCCTGCCTCTTTGTGCTAGAATACAGCCTGGCTTGAGCTTGCACAGTTCTTGTGCATGCTGTGACAAACACTGTGAATTCACATGTGTAATTGTCCTGTTTTTGTTTGCTTGTTTTGTTTTGTTTCTAGAAAATACAATTTCCTTTTAGTCATCCACTACTTCATGCCTTTACAGTCATTTCACCCACCTCCTCAAAGATCATTGATTCTTTGGGGACAGGGAGTAATAAAAATAGAGGTCATATTTAGAGCTGAATACTCTGAGGTATCACATTCTTTGCACCTTGACCACTTGTGGGCCTCTGTTAATTTTTACCAGCTGCAAAATGGAGCTTTCAACTCTCTAGAACTTGACTATAAGACCGTGATACCCTGAAGAAACCACCTGCTTGAGTCATAGAATACACCAAAACAGGCTTGGAAGCTTTATCCCTACCTGTTAGCTTTCATAGCACTGGAAGGTGATGAAGCATCCTACCAGAGGAGAAAGTCTTCATTGATTTCATCTAGCTTGGAACCCTATGAAATTCAATGACAACCACCAGGCTAGATATGACCACTAACACAATAGTGGCATGGCTGGCATTGAGGTAATTTACTGTTTTCTGATTGGATTTAAGGCTCACTTCACAAGATAGAACGAATATTTGTCACCACTAGTTATCAGGATCAGCAACCTGTTGTGAGACAAGTTACAGTCCCTGGGGGAATCCACTACCATTACTCTGCTAAAATGACATAAAATTTAACTGAACCCCAAGTTATCTTTATACTATATATTAGTGCATGTCTCAGATGCCTACTTTTTAAAAAGAATTTTAAAATATCAGTAACAAAAAACTGATCAGAGGGCTTGAGAGATGGTTCAGTGGTTAAGAGATGGCTGCTATTCCTGAAGACCCCACTTCAGTTCCCAGTACATAATGGCAGCTCACACCTGTCTGTAACTCCAGGATTTCTTATACCTTCACACACACACACACACACACACACACACGCAGGCAAAACATCAATGAAATAAAATAAATAAATAAATAAATAATTTTAAATAAAAGGAAACTGATCAAATATATACATATAATTAAAAATATTCATTTTCACCTTAAAAACAAATCCCCAGATCACTAAGTTTCAGTATGCTCTAATTCTTGCATATTGGAGGAAAGAAATTTAAGAAAAAAAATGGTGTTCTTAATTTTGTTCCTGTTATTTTTTGTGTTTCTTGTCACTTATTTTTATTTCATAGTTCTTTAGAGATGGAGTTCCATGTAGACCAGACTGCTTTGGAACTTGCTATATAGGAGAGTGTGACTTTGAACTTCTGTTTCTCCTACCTCGTCCTCCTAGTTTTCCTGTGGTGTTTGGGTTTGAACCCTGGCTCCTGCACACTAGGTAAGCACTCGCTAACTGAGTTATATTCCACGTCAAATATTATTTTCCATCAAAATCTTCCAATACAATCACTTAATATTTTTCTTTTGAAGATGAAAATGAGCTTCTTCATATTTTGTTTCTTACTGTCTGAAGACATAATTTTAGTGCTGTCAACACATTGTAATACTCCAAATTATATCACATTTTCTAAAGTAAAGTCACTTCCTAAAGACTGCTCAATTTTAATAATGAATATTCAAAAGTGTACTTTAAAGTTCACCTGAAATCATCAAATTTTAAAGACTTCATTTTTCTTTCCACTACAAGTGCTAGAGTTTTTGGCATCATTATAAAGCTAATTTTATAATTGAAGTGCTTTGAAGGTACCAAGAGAGCTGTGTTGATTTAAAAATGTGAGGAATGTCTGCTGGTTCTAGATTTCACCATGAAACCATGACGTGAATGCCGCATGGGTGCAGAAAGATCATGAGGCACCATTGGTGTTATGAATAGAATTATTACAAGGAATTAAATAGGTAAATGCCACACAGCTTGCCACAGCCACATGTCAGTCCATTCATCACAGGCTACTCCATTCAAACATTATCTAGGTCATGAATCCTAAATTTTGACTTAAAAAAAGGCTTATTCATCTGTATTTTATGTGTATGGTGTTTTGCCTGCACATATAAGTATGTTGGGCAACTCCAAGGTAATAGCATCTTAAATGATAGGGCTAATCCACATATGAACTTAGAGAGAATGTGACAGCATGCACAAAATCTACCTAAATTCAAGCCAGACAAAATCCCTATACAGAAGTGACCACAAATTCCCTCCCCTAACCAAGAAGCTATTTGCAACTGATACTTGCTGGGAGAAGAAAAATCAGTTTTCTCTAATGGAGTATCACTTACTATGTCAACCATGCTCAAATGCAGACCTCACGCTCATGAGTAGCTGACCAACATAAAACAGACTCCTAATGTGTGTGTGTGTGTGTGTGTGTGTGTGTGTGTTGTTGTTGTTGTTTGACATTGTTAGTATTGTTTTTGGGCCTTGGATTTTGTTGTTTTAGGGTTGCTTTTTAGAGAAATTGACACACACACACACATACACAGACAGACTGACAGATACACACAGAGAGAAACAGAGACAGAGACATAGAGACATGGGGAAACAGAGAAAGAGAGATTAAAAGAGAGGGAGAAAGAGAGAGGAGATAAACAATGAAGTTGGTTCATAGGGATGCAAGACAGATCTGGGAAGACTTGAGTCTGGGAAAGGAAATAATCAAAATATATTGTGTGGAAAAAATGAAACCATTCAATAAAAATAAACTCCAAAATAGCTATTAAATTCCATTAAAGGTGCCTACAACTTTAAAGTTATTCTAACTTGTGCTTTAAGATTACTAAAACAAAACTTTTAAAAAGGGCTATCATAGATGAGGAAGGTTTGTTAACAGCTTAAACTACTTTCTTAAACAAGGAGTGAAGATGAGCAGAAACAACCCTCATTATGAATGGCCTGACAGAACAAAATTATTTCACCTCAGAACTTCACACACAGTAACTACACTGGTCTTGTTGCCTGATACTGGCATCTGTTGCTCTAGTAGGAACAGTTGCTGTGCTAATATTAGGAGTGGAAATGATTGCAGTACTCACATAACTAGTAGGGTCACTGTAGTAGTAGTATTACTACTATATAGTAATATTGTAGTAGTAGTAGTACTACTACTATGGGAACTTGACAACTTATAATATATTTCATGCCACAAGGACTCTGAGGATATTAAGGAAAAATATATATGAATTGATTTTTTTTTTAGATTAGGTGGTGACTCTTTTTAGAAAAGAACAATATATATGATAATGAAGACCCAAAACTGTTATGCAAATTATCATTCAAAGGATATTAATTTTATATTTAAGGCAACTTTCAGTAAAACCAGGTTCAAGTCTCTTATTCATGAACAAAAGTCAGAGAACACAGAAGGAACCACAAGCCTCCTCCCTGAGACTATTGCTTCAGTGAGTATTGTGTGTCATTCCAAACATTTATATGCATCCTTGGTGTATGGCAGATTTCTCATAAATGGTGGGAAAATGTCAAAACAGACATAGTCACACTTACTATGAAAATCTGATTGAACTGCAGCAATATAATAGTTGTGAAAAAACGTTAATATATACCTATTGTCATGCTATATTGATAAAAGAGTAAAGATTTCATTAAAATGACAATAATATTTATACTTAAAAAGAATTGAGGGAAAATATAAATTTATAGAAAATTTAATTTTATCTTTATGCATGCATTTTCCATATGCCCAATATACCCTTGTTTACTTTTATTGAGTCCATGGGCATCTTTTAATATTTTCTATGAGAATATTGCAATATCTTGTTTTTATTGGTTTATAATAATCCCTTGGTCATTGGGAAATTATATTAAAACCCCAAATAAAGCTTGTTATTATAATTGCCTTGGTAGTTGTATTTATACTTTTTAAAACTGAAGAATTGGTCAAAGCAATGGTTTTATGACACCATTAGGAAAAGAAACACTATTTTTTCCTCTTTGTATCTAACCTGCAATTCCTAAAAGATGCTTTAGTCTCAGTCTTAACTGCCCTAATTCCTTGATTCATCAATTCTTTCTCGTATTCATGACATAAATTTTGACTAAATACTTTTCTTTGCTTAATGTACCCGAGATGCAACTCTTAAAAAGAAAAGATTCATGGCAGTTCTCTTGAAGTTTATGACATTGAGGGGCACATACAGCAATATCCAGGTATTCAGGACTGATGAATGTTATCACAATGGCAAGTTTGTTAAGAAGTGAAAACCTTTCAAAGCAATGCACTTGACACTGGCATTTGCAGCAAGAATAAGTACAGTAGAAACTATCTTAGACAGAAGGATAAACATAGAGTGCAATCTAGAAGTAGAAAGAGTTGTTGAATTTCAGGGAACTAAAGATGGGAAAAGACAGAGAAGATTGTGAAAGGTGTGCTGAAACTATATAAAGAAACTGAATAAAAATATTTTAAGCCAAGATAAGGTATCAGCTTGATTCTGAAGAGAAAAGGAAGCTTTAAAAAAGAATCAACAAGAGGAATTGCATGATATTGCTTTTTTTTTTTTTGAAAACTACTCTTACTAGATATTCATAGAATGATGGATTGTATGAATTGTAACTACTACAGTCACACTTCATACACTTTGCTCTAGCTTATATAGGAATGGGGATTGGAAATTTCAATGGATTCATTTACTCTGTGGATATTTTGTGAGATTTTTTGATTGTATTAAGAAGAGCGAACATGTTAATGCTAAAGGAAACTCAAGCTAATTTCTTTCTTTTCCTAGTGCTTCTACTTTATTCTTTGACTATAAGGCTCGTTCTTATATTTGGAGTATAACTCCCTTTTAAATGGGATCTTCTTGCAGAAAGTATGTTGTGTTCTGTCTTAGCCATCTTTCTACTATTGTGAAGACACACCATGACCACAACAACTCTTATAAAGGAAAACATTTAATTGGAGTGGCTCACTTAGAGCTCAGAGGTTCAGTCCTTTATCATCATGGTGGGACATGGTGGTGTGCAGGCAGACCTGGTGCTAGAGAAGTACCTGAGAGTTCTACATCTTACAGGCAACAGGAAGTAATCTGTCTCACTGAGAATGGCTTGAGCATATATTAGACCTCAATCCCCACATTTATGGCGACATATTTCCTCCAACAAGACCATACCTACTCCAACATGGCCACACCTCCTAATAGATCCACTTTCTTTGGGGACCATTTTCTAGACTTCAACATTGTATGTTCCATGTAGATTTTAAAAATAATTCTTCCAAAATCCACATAATGTCTTTTGTTACTTGACCAGAGTTCTCTGGGATTTAGCGTTTAGCAATTTGGAAATGTTTCCTAGTTTTATGGACAGAAATTTTTATCTGCTTGTCTAACTGAAGTCAAACTTTGAGCACAAACAGGTATTTTTTTTTTGCAAACTAGATGCATGTAGTATACTAAACAAATTAACAAATCAGTCAATTTATCATCAAAAGTAACCATGACCATGGAGCAATGACCACAGGAACTCAGAAACTGAAGTATCAGTATGAAGCCTTGGACTCTATTTATCTGAGTGTTGTTTTCTGTATCCATAATAATGTAAAGGTCATTTTTGTTTTCTTTGTTCATAGAATATTTCTGTTTTAATTAATTTTGCTTTAATCTATTCCATAAGAAGTTCCTCAAACTTAATAGTCAATTAGAAGAATATTTGTATTGAAGTTTTGTATTGAGGCACACAGCTAGCAACTTAGATGGTCATAAATATGAAACACTTTGATTTTATATGCATTATAAAACATATATACACACAAATATCTATATATTATTTTTTCAGATATCTAGTTGGATTTTCAGAATATATTCTCTCAAGATAAAGTTAAACTACCACAAAAATAAAAAGGACATTTGTAAAATGATTCAAGGTTCAGGTAATCATTGTAGTAAAATTTTTCCCTCTCTGCTTACCATGATAATGGATGCACAGAACTGTACATAAAAAAAAAAAACACTTAATAAATACATCATTAAGGGTCAAAGCTTCCACTGGCAGGGCCTCTTCAAACAAACCAAGCTACACAACTGTTTCACTTATGCAGAGGGCCTAGTCCAGTCCCATACAAGCTCCACAGTTGTTGGTCTAAAGTTCATGAGTTCCCACTAGCTTGTTTCAGTTGTCTCTGGAGATTTCCTCATCATGATCTTGATGCCCATTGCTCATAGAATCTCTCTTCCCTCTCTTTGGCTGGACTTCTGGAGCTTGGCCTGGTGCTTGGCTGTGGATCTCTGTATCTGCTTCCATCAGTTACTGGATGAAGGCTCTCTGAGGATGTTTAGGGTATTCACCAATATGATGCATCGTGTAGGCCTGCTGAGGCACCCTCTCCGTTATTGCTAGTAGTCTAAGCTGGGGTCATCCTTGTGGATTCCTGGGAACTTCCATAGCACCAGATTTATCCCAGTCCCCATGATGTCTTCCTCTATCATGGTATCTCTTTCATTGCTCTCCCACTCCATCGCTGTTCCAGCTTGACCATCTATCTTGGTGCATGAGCTGGCTTCTTGAGGCCTGTTACCTATGGTGGGACACCTTGCACAGCCTTCATGCAGAGGGAAGGAGCTTGGACCTGCCTCAACTAAATGTACCAGGCTTTGCTGACTCCCCATATCTTTGGAGCAGGGAATAGGGGAAGGCTTTGAGAGGAGTGAGAGGAGGGATGAGAGAGGCATTTGTGACTGGTATGTAAAATGAATAAATTTTTTTAATAAAGAAAAATAAAAGATAGGAGTCAAAGCTTAAAATATATCTATCATGGAGAAAATATACTTTGGATATTCCTACCATTATTTTTAAGAATTGAATTTGGTTCCAAAATATTTTTTCTATTTAACTTGTAGAAGATCATACATATAAAATTTAATAATACAAACTATGGAAGGCTCGTGTCACAGTAGTAATTAGCAAAGAATAGTGATGCCCAAAGTCAACCAATACTTGAAAGTTGTTTAAAAAGGATCAATATTTGTGAGATGTAATATATGCATATATAAATGCACATGGATGTGTGAGTGTTTGGATAGGAAGAGACAGTGTGTGTATACATAGCACTTGTCGGATAATTAGTAGTTAGACAGGTCTGAGCTCCATAACAGATTTCTCATGACAGACTTTACCATCATTTGCGATCATCACCAGCTCTTCATGTACTAAATCTTCAACTGAGTTGGAAAACAATTTTGAAAAAAGAAATCTGCCTTCTGCAATATTTTCTGAATAGCACATTAAATACATTTCAGATGCATTTTTTCACATATAATCTTGAGAAAAACTGTCAAATTTGGAATCAAATGAGGACTGCAATGATTGCACATGAACTCTTGATAATATTGGTGGCAAATTTCACATTCATTTATGAGCACATGCCTGCTAAATTACAGAGACAAGTTTTATCTTCCTGTTCACAATTTCATTAATCTGTATTTATTTCTGAGGTTTCATTAATGACAGGACTTTTGAGAGCATCCAAAATCAGTTTTGTCTGGTGTGATTGCAATTCCATGAGTTAGAGAGCACTTTTTGAGCAAGAGTTCTTAATGGAGCAATGCTTGCTTAGAATCAGACTAGTGTGTCTGTTTGCTGATCTGAAGTTAAGTTCCCTCTGAATTAATGAGGTAAATCTTGCTTTCTTTGCAGTACAAAACAGATGAAACTCTATCCTAGAAGTAAAATGCAAATACAAATATTTCTCTTTGTGTGTTTGTTTAGAGTTCTAACTTCAGAAGTGGCACAGCACATAACATTCCTATAGAACTTCAGTGGAGAGATTGCAAAAAAGATTATCTCCACTCAATATGGAGGAAATCTACAGTGTTATGCAGTCCACATGTTCTCAAAGATCAGCAGAGAAGAAATTGCCTGGCAAGTGTTAGAGTTCTCCTTAACTAGAAATACCTGGTATATTGCCTTACAAAGAAAATATTTGCAGTAAGGCTGACTGTTTTTGGAGCTTGTTGTCCATGATGGATTGATGCATTATTCTGGGGTCCTAGCAGGCATTCTCTGTGCTAACAGCAGAGATCCTGTAGTAGAACAAGATGCTTGCCTTATGCCAAGTATAAAAAGAGAAAGAAAGATACCAGACTCACACAAGATTCTTCAAAGTATTGAATCACCAAAGATATTCCTATAACATTCTGTTTTCTAAAATTTTGGATGCTTCCTACAAGCACCACCTTGAAGACTGACTCTTCAACATGCAAGGATTTAGGTGACTTTCAAAGTCTAAACTGTAACTAAGCCATGGCCATCTGACTCCAAATCCAGAATTCTTATTTTTAATTAATTAATTAATTTAATATCACAGTGCTTGGGATTGAATGTAGAGTAATATGCTACTGTTATATCATGAAGCTATATTCATAGACAGGCTTCTTTTTATTTATATTTTTATTAGTTAAAAATGATTTTTTTTTTTTTTTGGTTTTTCAAGACAGGGTTTCTCTGTGTAGCTTTGCGCCTTTCCTGGGACTCACTTGGTAGCCCAGGCTGGCCTCGAGCTCACAGAGATCCGCCTGGCTCTGCCTCCCGAGTGCTGGGATTAAAGGCGTGCACCACCACCGCCCGGCAAAAATGATTTTTAAATTTAAGTATGTTTTGATCACACTCTTCCCCTTCCCCAGAGTCCTTCTAGATCCTCTTTCCCTTCTTACCAACCCAAATTTAAATTCTCCTCACCCCCCCAAAACCCCAAGCACAAACAACAAATAATTCAAAATGAAGAAAAAAAAAAAAAAGAACATCCTCCCCACAAACCACATCCAACTATAACCAAATAAAACCACAAACACAAAAGAAACTGTGGAGTCCATTATATGTTGGTCAACTACTCCTGAACATGAGGCCTGCCCTGGAGTGGTTAATATACCCAATGTCACTACATCAGAGAAAACTGATTTTGGCTTTCACAGTAGGTATAAAAGAGTTTAGTTGTTAACCTTTGCCCTGTTGTCTAGATTTTCATTCATTCGTTCATTCATTCATTCATACATTCATTCATTCATTCCAAACAACAGAAGGAAAAGAACCCAAAGAGAAGGCATAAAAATCAGAGAGCCACTTCTTGATATACTCAGGAATCCCATAAAAAAATAACTTGGTAGCCAAAATATAAACTCATAGGACCTGACACAGATCCTTGAAGTCCCTGTACAAGTTCTTCCATCTCTGAGTTCATATGAACTTTGCTCATGGTTTTTCAGAGGGCCTTGTTTCCTTCGTGTCTTCCATCCCCTTTGGCAGATATATTCTTTCTGCCTCTTCTTCCAAGGAGTTCCTTGTGACCTGAGAGATGGATTTGATGGAGACATTCCATTTAAGGCTGGATATTCCAAGGTCTCTCACTGTCTATGATCTATGAGTAAAACAGAACATCATAAGGAGTCATTTTTATCAATATTTTAATAGTATTTTTGGTTTTAATCTAGATCTCTGAACTATCTGGTCTCTGGTTTATGGTCTTCCAAGCAGTGTTGGATATGGTTTTTATCTCATGGAGAGGATTGTAAGTCAAATCAGTTATTGAATGGCTACTCTTACAAGTTTTGTGCCACCATTGCCTTAGCTTATCTTGCAGGCAGTACACCATTATAGATGAAATAGTTTGTGACTCTTTTGTGTGTCTGTTTCTCCTTTAGTCCCATACAGAGTATCTTATTATACCAAAGACACTAGAATGTGGGATGAAGGTACTGTTTAGACACTAGCTCAAGTTTTCCGTGGTCAGTGCATTGTGTAGTTGTCTTCATTAATGGGGTGTTGCTGTTAGTTTGCAGAAAGCAACCTACAGACTTGGAAACAGCATGGGTTGTTTGGATATTCCCATGGGGTCCCTTTGACCATCAATTCACTCAGATATAACACAATCCCAGTGTTGGATGCTTATTTTTTTGGAGACAACAAATGGCCAGTTAGGATTCTCTCTACCCATTATTTTTGGTGATTTCATTTATGATTTCCTTCATAATATATATGTATTTTAGGAACTTTCTACCATATTGGGTTCCTATACTACCCCTTAATGTCCTTTAATTTTAGCTGTCTCTCCCTGTATTCCCTCCATTATCCTCTCCTACCTTACTGATCCTCGAAACTCAGCAACCTCCATCCATCCATAATTATCTATTTTATTTTATTTTCCTAGTGAGATCTGTTTCCTCTACTCCCTACCTTCTGTGGTTCTATGCATTGTAGCTTGTTTTTTTAATGACTTAACAGCTAATAGCTACATATGAGTGAATACATACCATATTTGACTTTCTAGCTCTAGGATAACTCACTCAGAATGATATTTTTTTTTTAGTTTCATCAATTTGCCTGCAGATTTCATGATGTCATTTTTCTTAACAGCTGAGTCATACTCCATTATGCAATGTACTACATTTTATTATCCATTCTTCTGTTGAGAGGTATATAGACTATTTTAAATTTCTAGGTTTGATGAGTAGAGGAGTGATGAATATGACTGAGTGCATTTGTAGTAGACTGTAGGGTCCTTTGGGTATATGCCCAAGAGTGGCATAGCTGGATTTTGAGGTATATTTATTCACATCGTCCTGAGGAAGCAGTGAACTGATTTCCATTAGTAGCTGTACAAAATTGCACTCCCACCAGCAATAGACAAATGTTCATCTTAATTCTCATCATTGGCAACAGGAGTTGTCACTTTTTTTTATCTTAGCCATTCTGGCAGGTTCAAGATGGAATGTCAAAGTAATTTTGATTTTTATCCTCCTGATGGCTAAGGATGTTGTATATTCCTTTCTTTTACATCAATTTGAGTTTCTTCTATTGAGAATTCTCTGTTTATATCTGCACCCCATTTTTGATTGGGTTGTTTTCTTGATATGCAGTTTCTGGAGTTCTTTTTGTATTTTGGATATTAGTCTTCTATCAGATGTACGGTTGATAAAAATCCTTTCCCATTCTGTAGGCTGCTATTTTGTCTGAATGATAGTATCCTTTGCCATGCAGAAGTTTCTCAGTTCTATTAGGTCCCATTTATGGTGGTCTCCTTTGCCAAGAAGTTTTTCAGTTCCATGAAACCCCATTTATTAATTGTTATTCTCAGTGCCTATGCTAATGGTTTCTGGTTAAGAAAGTCTTCTCTTGTTTGAATGAGTCCAAGGTTATTCCATACTGTCTCTTCTATCTGAATCAGTTTATCTGGTTTTATGCTGAGGTCTGCCATAATTTGGAGTTGATTTTTGTGTGCAGTGATAGGTATGGATCTTTTTGGATTCTTCTAAATGAAGCCATACAGTTTTACCAGTGCCTTTTATTTTGAAGATGCTGTCTTTTTCTCCAATGTGTATTCCTAGCTTCTTTATCTAAAAAAAGGTGTTCGTATGTGTGTGTGTGGATTTATGACTGTATCTTCAGTTCCATTCCATTGATCATCATGTCTGTTCTTATGCCAACACTTTGCTGTTTTTATTACTATAGCTTCATACTATAACTTGAATTCAAGAATGGTGATATCTCTAGCAGTTCTTTTATCATCAAGGATTGTTGCAGCTCTTCTGGATTTCTTGTATTTCCATAGGAAGCTAAAATTTATCTTTTCAAGATATGTGAAGAATTGTGTTAGAATTTTGATGGGGAATGCCTCAAATCTGTAGATTGATTTTCCCATCATGGGAAATGAAAAATACCATTTTTCCTATGTTAATACTGTCATCCATGAACATGGGAGATCATTTCATGTTTGATATCATCTTTAATTTCTTTCTTCAATACCTGGAAGTTTGTTTTTCATACAAGTCTTTCACTTGTTTGTTTAAAGATACTTCAAGATATCTTATATTATTTGAGCTTGCTGTGAAAGGTATTGTCTCTTGATTTCTTTTTCAAACTGTTTTTTATTTGTATATAGAAAGGCTACTGATTTTTTTGGTTAATTTTGCTGCTATTTTGTTGAAAGTATTTATTAGCTGTAGTAGTTTTTAGTGGAATTTCTTTGGCCACTTATTATTCTATCATATCATCTGCAAATAAAAACACTTTAATTTATCTCTTTCTAATTTTTACCCCTTATATCTCCTTCATATTATAGCCTTCTTTTTAAAATTTTATTTTATTTTATTTACTTTTTGTAGGATTGTTTCATTACATTGCCTAGACTCACCTTGAAACCACTCTGAAGCCTTTACATTAGTCTGTCTCTTTCTTAAAAAAATGTTACACCTATCTATACCTTACCACACAGCTCAAAAAACTTTGATGTAGTTATAGTGTTGAAGTTACCAAACACATATGCCCAAATTACATTGCTAAATGAAAGAATACAGACTAGAGCTAATCTCAATGCAAGACTCACTAGTGTACAAGCCCATGAATTGACTGTCATGAATGTAATATGTTTTGATGATACATTTATTAAGCTATGTAGATTTAAAATTCTTCATTTGAACTTGACTCACATTATGAATGTTTGAAGTTAATAACAATTTTTGATGACTGAAAATTGTCTTACACTACCCAGTCATGTGAGAAATACCTTACCAAAGATGGATGGCTTAACTCCAGGACAAATTATACAGTCTATATTTCCCTTTAAGTTACTCAGTAATCGTAATAGGTTACTGCCCTTGGTTGCTTCCCAGAACTTGAAATCAGACCCTATTACTGAAGAACCCACATTTCAGACCCTGGACTGCAAGGAATAGATCTAGAACTGAGTGCCCTTCTCATTATTGTTTGTTTCAACCACAATTTCATTCAACAGTTATTTACTTTCTATATGTTCTTTGTGGCTGGCTGTGTGGCTGGATGACTGGCTCCTGGTCCTCCTCTTCTCTTTTTCTCAGTCATCCCTCTTCTCTTTTCAAGCCTAGATTTCTCCTCCTATTTATTCTCTCAGCATTCCAGCCCCACCTATTTCTCTCTCCTGCCTAGCTATTGACCATTCAGCTCTTTATTAGACCAGTCAGGTGTTTTAGACAGGCAAAGTAACACAGCATTACAAAGTTAAACAACTGCAGCATAAAAGAATACAACACATCTTTGCATCATTAAGCAAATATTCCACAGCATAAACAAATGTAACACATCTTAAACTAATATTGCACAACACATATGATATTTAATCTTTCTATCCACTAACATATTTAAAGCTTGCAGTACACCAGGATTCTTTTCTATCCCAGTATCAATAAAAAATAAAAACTTTCATGGCTAGTATTTCTTATTGTACAAAATTATTAAATGTATAAATATCAAATAATAGTAGATCTTGAGAAGGCTATTACTTTAAGGGAAAACAAGTTGGCTCAAAAAATCGCTTCACTATATCATTAAATGTTTATACACCTTCTATTTGGTAGTCACATCATCAATAGGCTGCTTGCTACATGCTGGGTGTGTGTGCATGCACACACGTGTGTGTATGTGTGTGTGTGTGTATACCTTTGTTCATTTTTTTCCTTTTAATTTTACCATTGATGTGGCTTATTTGTAAAAGATCAAAGAATTCTAGCTAAATTTTCCTTCCAGATGCCCTCTTAAAAATACCTCCTCTTGGTCAGCATAGATTTTATTTTCTTCTTAGTAGTTTATAATGTCCTTCTATTTGAAGCAGAAAGCATCTTTTACAAAAGTGTAGGTATAAGTTGATGTATCCACTTTCTCATTTGTTTTATCACTTATGTTTTGTGGTACACAAAGTCATGTTAATGATCCAACAAAGTCTCATGATTTCTCATTTATGGAGTCTGTCCACTAAACACTCTTTGTAATTTATTAATGCTGAAAGATTTTTTATACATCTTTTTTAAAAATTTTATCTCTGTTATATCTTCTATTACCTGTTTCATTTTCTCAGGTAATAGAATCACTTCTAATTTTTTTTAAGGACATACATGCCAAAAAGTGAGAGTACATTTACTATTTCATTTGAGCCACAGGGGATGCTGCCAAGGTTATTGGTAATTTTAATTAATCAAATGGATGAGGATGGAAGCTGCTCTTTGAATCCCAAGCTTCCTTAGCTCCCACACAATAATGATGAATCACAACAGTGCAGCTTTTAAATAAATTTAGGAAATGAAGCACCTGCAATCGCAGGAAGCCAATCTACTCATTTAAATAAAAGTCCTTCAGATTATCAAAGAAGTGTCCTAACTCAAGACAAAAGGAAATATTAAAGTTTCTGTATGCTAAACACAGGGTAGTTGTTCAATGCATTTGTATCAGAAAAATACACTGAAACTGTATTCGAGAGACACATTGGGAATTCAGGCTTCAATATGTCTTTGGCTATAAGAATTAACATAAAGGATATAAATGAAAAGTAAAAGGGCCCATTATTTTTAATGCAGTAAGTTGTTTTTTAATAAAAAGGAAAAGTTGCCACATGAGGGGGTCAGCTCTATTAGCATGCATTTGAACATTTTCCAATATTAGCACTGCATTCCAGCATGGATTGGGGCGGGTGGAGGGCTGACTGGGATCTGATCCAGCAGGCTGAGCCTTTCACCTTTGATCAGCAAAGCCTTGTGAGTGCACTCTCTCGTTCCTGCACCACCCACTCCACACATCCTTTCCTTTCTCACATTTAAGAATTACACAGACCCTGTGCTGTCATTTCCCCCATGCAGCAGCTATTCCCATTCCCTTCCCAGTGATTACGCCAAGGACAGAAAATGCCCCTAAATTAATCCATCATGCTGGTGCAAATTCTAATGAGTGGGAAATGCCAAAAATGATCCATTATCGCTGCAATTGGAAAATCATAATATCATAGTTCAGCCTGAGCAACTAGTAAAGAAAATCTCTGAAGCATGTCATGAAGGCTGGATATGGAAAGCAATCTCTGGTCTGGGAGCTACCTCCGTGGGGCACTAACTGATTTATATGTCCACACAGCTATGCCCATCCACATGTCCAGACATTACCCCAGAGTACCTGTGTATGCTCACCCGGGTGTTTGAAAAACTACATTATTCTCCCTGAGTTGAGGCTTAATAGGTCACTGGACCAAATGCAATGCCACAGTGCCCTCATGTGGCCTCAGATTTTTAGACGACATGTTTCCTGGTTTGGTAGGATAGCTGCTTCAAAAACTTTAGGATTTTTTTTTTTATTTAATTTAAGAAGAGTTAAATAATATGAATAAGAGCAAAAGAAATAACTAAAACAAGTGCCATTTTTATCATCCAAATCTCATTTTATTAGTCCTTGGTCTTCCCGCTTTCATCTCAATTTTATCCCTCTCCCTAACATTCATATATCCCTATAAACTCAATCCAGGATGGGAGTGGGTGGTACAAAACCAATTATTCTGTATACAGTAAGTATTGCCTCTCTTCTGCCAGTCACATAGGAAGAGCGCTGGAGAAACTAAGTGACCACCCTTCATATATGGCAAAACAAGTTTAAAGACAACCAAGACCTTTAGTCCCACCTCTGGTGAATTCACACACTGTGTATCACTAGGAAGGACAAGGTGAGCATCTTTCTTTCTATCATTGATATTTGATTAATCAATTTAGCAATTGCATTGATCCATGCAATATTTCATTTAATATTCTAGAATATTTGTTATTAGTTGATTTGATAAGGATGAATATTGGGTCATATTAGAGGATTGACTATTTTAAAAGCTAAGTGTTATGTGTATCCATTTACCATTGTTTGAATTTTAACATATTTGAAAAGTGCAGTTGAACTTAGGAATCTATGATGATAAAATAATCATCAAACACAAAATGCTAGGTGTGACTACTGTGTGGTAATGGTAAGTAGAAGTCCAGTACGTTTGTAAGTTTATATACTTGTACATTTAATACATACACTATCCATCAAACACCAGTAGAACACTTGAATTTATCCATTTTATTTATGAAAACCGAATAAATCCACACTAAAATGTTTGAAAACAGAGTCTTACAAAGACTGATTAGACCACAGAAGCCAAGCAAAGATGAAGGATGCCTGTTTCATCACTATGATATAAGTAATGAAATTCTTACTTAAAGGAATAAAAACAGGAAAATCAGCTAGCAAATATTTACTTTTTCTACTCCTTGTTTCGTTGTATATTTATTTCTACCATAATAAAAAGATAAATTAAATCCTCAGCTGGACAAGAACAGTGACTATATAATGTAGTAGTTCAAATCAAGGGCTTCAGTCACAGAAATTCCATATAAAATAAGCCGAGTTGATACAGTGCCTGAGACTTCAGGTTCTATGAGCTATCTTTGTTACTAACTTGTTCTTGCATGAGTTAAGCAGTTATTATTTAGAAATATTTATGTATTAAAGTTTTAATAAGAATGCGAAGGAACATCATCTGTAGTTCTATAATCATTATATGCCTGTTGTAGGTATGACTCAGCACATACTCAGTAAATACTCATCCTGGTCAAATTTTATTTTAAAAATTTTTAGTTTTACATTTGATATTTTTAAACCTTTTCAGCCTAAAGTCAGTTCATAAGTAATCAATATATATTGTTCTGCAAGCTAATTGCTATTCATGATGTTTCAAGCACATAGTTCTGTCCTCAGGTTCAATTTGGTCAAATCCACATCAATGTACAAGTGAGTAACAGAATTCTATTCTAAATGATCTTAAATTCCACAAACCAATAATGGCTCCTTAATTTATGTAGTCCTCAGTGACATCATTTTAAAAATCAAAAGTAGGAAAATAAGCTGATCACTTTAGGTAAAGTGTGTGACAGCTTCGGTCAATTTTATATTGAATAAATTAGAATGTTCATTATACACCAACAGGTATTTGCTATTTATTAGCACCAGAAGTTTGCCACATTACAAAGTCAATATTAGCTCAAACAAAACATACTAATATTCTAGGTAAGATATAAGCTCTTACAAATCTCATAGTTTTTTCCTAAAATTATTAAATTATGCTAATACTGAATTAAGGTTTTTAAATTATGTGGGCCACATTCCCTTAAATGTGTAGTCAGTAAGTGATGGTAGCAAGGCTTCTCGCATTTTAAATTGTTGTTTGACAGCACTTCTTGCTCAGGCCTATTCTGTAAGTGTAACTGTCTGTCACTAACGTACAGAATTCACCCCCACCTCCAGCTGTGGATCACAAAAGGCCCACATGAAGCATGTTAACACATCCTGGCAGGCTCTGCAATGCTGCCTTGCCTCTGATCCCTTTAAATACATTTTCTTCTACTTCTATCTCTGCCCCTCTGGCCTAGCCAAATCTCACTCTTTATCTCTGTCTGATCTTGACAGGCCATTTAATGTCTCAAGGCATTGCTCTTGCTGACTTGTCATCAAGACGGCCATTCTTCCATTATTACGCATAGCAGCAGGCTGTTATTTTCACTGCTCATTCTAACTCTTTCATGTTGACTCTCCAGTCTCTTCACAAAGAATTATGGTTTTTATTTTCTTCTTTTGCCTTCTCAGAGCACTTAATCCTTTTTACTAACAGCAGTTTTGTTTAGACATATACAAATTACTTTACCCATCCATCACATTTACCCATACATCTGCCTGCTCAGCCTATTGTAGCAAATGTTTGCTGTGGTGTAGGAAACAGAGGAGGCTGAAGAAAAGTAACTGTACTTGATTTCACAGATGAGAATCATGAGCTTCTTAGCTCAGAAGACCATGCTAAATTTTCTAATATCTGTATCAAAGTATTACCACTATTCTCCACCTACAATGTCCACATTTTCATATGGATAATAGCTTCCTTTGCTTCATAGCAAATATTATATTTTATTTTGGTTTTAACAACTTTGTTTAAATATAGTTGCCATATGGTAATTCCAGAAATGTAATATGTGTAACTAGATGTGTAAACACAGATATGCATCAGCAAATCTATGATCACGATAGAGGTAACAAACACACCCAACATCCTCAGAGTATCTTAGGACCTTCCTGTTCTTCTAACTCCTTCCTTCTCAGTCATCCCATGTACTTACTTCTGTGTGTGTAAATTAGTTGGACTCTTCTAGAATTTTATGCAAATTGATTATAAAATTTTACTTATCCTTTCTATAAAGATGTGATATCATTTCACTGTGTGAATAATGATATAACTGCAAATGTAAGACTGTATTGCACTGAACCTGTACATTTAGAACAGTCTCCTGAAGTTACTGTGTTATCTCCCACACCACTGTGATCTCCTGAGAAATGATCATTAACTTTGCCAGGACTTGGCATGCACACATCAGCCATTATGCTAAGAGCAGAGTTTGAATGTGTGTATTGAATTTGGATTTAAAAAATATTTATTCTCATTTTTATTCATAGGTGTTTATGGTGTCTGCATATATAAGCCAAATGTTTATAATTGCCTGTGTAGTAGAGAGTGTGGCATCAGAAGCCCGAGAGTTGGCGTTATAAGGAATTTTGATGCACTAGAAATAGATGCTGAGGACCTTACTTGGGTACTTCAGAAAAGCATAAAGCATTGTAACTGCTGAGCCATCTCTCCAGCCCTAAATCTGTATTCTTTAATGAGACTTTGATGAGAACATTTTCCTATAATCATCTGTATATACAACTTGGAAAAAGCTCATGTCAAATTGCCTTAAAAACTTGTGTTTCCTCTTCCTGGCTTCTAAAATACAAAAAGTATTGTCATTTTTGCATTAGTCATATACAGGCTTTCTCCTTTATGTTTTCAGGATTATTTTTATTCTTTATTTGTTGAAAATTTCATGCATATGTAGGATGTACCGGGAACGTATTCTCCTTCATCTTTCCTATTGTTCTACACTTTCTGCTCCCTTCTTCCCAATGAGTTACCTCCTGCATCCCTGGTTTCTCCCTCTTTCTCCTTCCCCACCCCCTTCCCTTTTCCCCTCCTGCTTCGGTTTGGTAGTTCTTAATAACTACACCTGTTGTGTATTCATGATTGTAACAGTCATGAACATTACACTTCTGTTTATATGTTGCTGATATCTAAATCGCCTAAATTTTCTTTCTTTTCACTGTAGAAATTTGGAATGTTTACATACACATTCATCAGTAATTACCAAGCATGCTTGATTAGTTATATTCTGATGTCATCTTTTCTTTTATGCTACTCTCAGTCTTCTTGAACTGACTGCAACTTTACGAGCAATGTTGAAGAGGAGAGATGACCTTGTTACCTTGTGCCTGACTTGAGAAGTAAATTCAATTTTTTTCTCCCTTTAGTGTGGTATCACCTGTAGTTTTGTTGTTGTTGTTGATTTTAAAGAGTGTTTAACTAAAGACTTTGTACGTACTAAGCAAATGAATTGCATCCCTAGACCAGCATGCTGATAGAGTACATGCTGATAGGGTTTCAGAAGTGGTGATCTTATCTCTAGAACACATTTCATTTAATATGAAAAGCTGTGAAATCGGTCTGAGGTTCTGAGTCAGCTCCTCATTTCAGTACTCATTGGGTACTTCCTGAACTACATTGTTCAGACAGGCAGCCTTCCAATACAACAAAAGATACATACTACATATCATCAGTTGCCTTCATTTTCTCTAAGTAGTATGGTAACTGGGAGTTGGAAAGAAAAGTCAAAGACAAAATGATGAGTTTAAAGAAAAGACATGAAATAGAAAAAAAAAAGCAAGTATATCACATTTTTTTGGGGGGGTGATAGACTATAAATAGGAGATAATCAATGACATTTACCTTTCAGGCATGGTTTGAAGGGACTTTTATTTATTAAGTCCTCTGTTTATCAAAATAGCTCTAAGAAGGGCAGTGGTGACACATTGCCTTTAATCCCAGTCCTTGGGAGGCAGGTGGATCTCTGTGAATTTGAGGCCAGCGTGGTCTACAGAGCAAGTTCCAGGAACAAGCCTTTGCCACAGAGAAACCCTCTCAACCAAGCCCTTCCAAAAAAAAAAAAAAAAAAAAAAAAAAAAAAAAAAGGCCTGAAGAAAAAAAAATAAAGAAAAGATGAATGAGGAGGAGGAGAAGTTTAATTTGTTTATAACACCATGGACAGATGAGAAAAAGCAAGGTACTCAAAGCTAAATATTCCCAGGGTTTGACAGTCACAAAATGAAAACATTTGGATATAGACCTACATTTATTGCCTATAGGGGAGATCTGGTGAACTACCATATGTTCACAGGAGTTAAAGTGCTCACTGTAGTTAGAAGACAGTAACACATAGAAAGAAGATAGATGAGGATTTTTCTTTATCTTCGATGATTATGAATGGCATGAGTGATGACATTTGTTAGCAGAAGTGAGTACAGGCTATTAGTCTTCTCTGTCTCTGCCTCCTTTCTGCTTCTCTTTTCAAATGAAATATTTACATTGGAGTGAGTTTTAAATGTAATCTGTTTTATAACCTCAGCATTATCCACTCTTTAATATTGTTTGTAGTTGCATAGAAGATTACAGGCCAGAAAGCTAAAAAAAAAAAAAAAAAAAAAAAAAAAAAAAAAGAGAGAGAGAGAATGTTGAATTAAC
This sequence comes from Peromyscus leucopus, assembly GCF_004664715.2. NCBI lineage: Eukaryota > Metazoa > Chordata > Mammalia > Rodentia > Cricetidae > Peromyscus > Peromyscus leucopus. The sequence goes on along the minus strand of NC_051067.1, from coordinate 102,389,557 downwards.
AAGCTGGAAAATAACATTCTGTGAGGACTAATGCCATTTCTTCATTCTTTAAAAAAAGTTATCACTTTTTTATGAGTGTGTGTGCTTCGCCTTCATATATATATATATGTGTGTGTGTGTGTGTGTGTGTGTGTGTGTTTTCAGAGACTAGTAAATGGTGTTGGATTGTGGTGAACTGGAGTTACAGAAAGTTGGGAACCATGACAGTGCTAGGAATTGAACCTGGGACCTCTGCAGCAACTTAAGTGCTCCAAACCACTGAGCCATCTCTCCAGCCTTTTAGTTCTTAAACAGACCATAATAAATTTTACTGAATATTCATAGATGTAAAACATATATGTTTCAATTGTTATCCACATGCTGAAAACACTGTTTTATCCCAATGATTGTCAACCTTATTATGTGGTTCACAGTGATGCCACTTCCTCTTTTCTTTTCATTGTATGCCAATATCCCATGGAGAAGTGCATTTCCAGTGTTGTGTTTTAAATGTGTGCTACCTTTGTCTATCACCAATTTAACCACCTCAATGGTTTCTTAAATTTCATATCAAGTGAAATATTTTCAAGTGCACAACAATATAAGGATGTTAGAGTTTAGAAAAATCTAATTTTGTGAGACTAAAAAATGTAATCAACATAGAACACTGGATAAAATTATTAAAAACCACTAGTGTGAAGAATAGAGAGTATCCTAATTAAAGAAGGACAGATGTTAATTTCTATGAAAATAAGAATGCAAAATGAGGAGCATCTAGCATATTTACAGAGGGAACAGTTCATGAAACCAAGAAAGAAAACAATTAACCCTTGGATTTTACCACAGATTCTTTTGATATTGTGATACATTTGAATAACTTCAATTAATACATATGCCTAGTGGTAATTTCTTTCTCACAAGCATGGTTTTTTGACTATCATTCAGACATCTCTTCATATGGACTAAATTCTTAATTCTAGAATTAAATTGTAAGGTAATTTTATTGATTAGAGTTCATCTATTTAATTGAAAAGATAATTAGACAACTGACAAATTTAACATTTTTTTAAATTCATAAAGGATATATTCTCAGTGGATGAAACATTCATTAAGACACATTGGACGTTGTTCTATGGAAGCTATGGACCATCGTCTCTGAAGAAACAAACCCATCAAGTGCAATTACCTTTAGCTGCAGTGTCTTTTGATTGCTCAAAGTATGCCACCAAAAATTGAACATAGAAGATGATCCTTCTGCAAATAGCATGACATTTATTACATGTTTCTTGAGAAATAGGCAGGAGTTAGGAGGAGAACTAACCAGAGAATCTAGGACTAAGAATTTCAAGCATTGATGTATAGTGACATAGCACTGTTTTCAATACTTTTATGACTGTGAAGAAGATAACTTCCCTAAAATATAATCTACAACAAATACTACTAATCACTTCATATCTTCCAAGCCTTCTTATGACTATATAGTAATAAGTATTGAAAACAGTGAAATTTAAGAATAAACTAGGAAAATGCATTAAAGAATGTCATAAATGATGGATTTAAGTATGCAATAACAAAGGAATCCCTGTTGTTAGTAATGAACCAATGTTCCTTACATCATAAGTCCACACGATTCCCACTTTCTCCATGTATTAAAATCAGTGCTTCCATTACTGAGGGCATTGGGCACAGACAAGAGTCTATTTCTCATGTCTGAATTTTAAATATTAGAGAAAAATTGTCTACAACAGATCAATGTTGAAAGCAAGATCAGTGGAGAAACACATCCAAACCTTTAATATTATAAAATATTTCTTTCATAATCAAAAGATAAGAGCTGTAGGCCAAGTAAAGAGCTAATATAATGAGTTGATAATATAAAATAATAATAAAACCCTTGTTCTATATGTTCTATATGTTGAGAACAGGAATCATTAACATAATTAATGAAATTATCTGTTGTTTAGCATCCATCCCTGTGATCTAAATTGTTGATGGGCAATTCAGGCTGTACTAAAGCTGTGTGAATTGTTTGTATGTTGGTTTTGGCTGTACTCACACAGGCATTTACTTACCTTCAACTGATGTCTGAAGCCTTGATTTATGCACCTGGAACTTGACTCACTTCTGATGATTGGAGAAAGGAGGTAGGCCATATATCCCTCACCTTGTATCAGGCTAGCCTGGACTCATACATGCAGTAGGTGGTACAAAGTTCCCACCATCATCATGACTACAGTCTCCTGAGAGTACAAAATATAATTATCTTTTCTATTTATGAAAGAAATTAGTGACTCTGATGTTTTTAGAGAAATAGACAATATCTTAGTGGAAGAAACTTAAAAGCCTTATAACCACTTAAAAACTTATCACACAAAGTTAATATTTGATAGACTCAGCAAACTTCCAAAAGAAAAAAAGACCACACTGTGCCTTCTTTATCCTTCATCTAAATCCAGTAAATAGTTCAATTCCTTAATACTTTAGTGCAAGTTTGTACAACAAAAACAATTACAAGAAACCAGTATTTATAGACAAAATTACAGAAGACAATATTTTTGTTGTATTGATAGCATTATAATGTATGTTCAATAAATAATATATTAGAAAGTATGTAAGACATGAGACACTTATCACAGCTTTTTTAAATTAGCAAAATATGTAATGATGATGGTGAGCATGCCTCTCTTCTAATTTATGTAAGAAAGCAATACTACATAGGAAATCCTAGAAAATACATTATGGAACAAGAAGTAAAAGTCAGGGTGGTCTACAGACTACAAAAGAAGAGCAAAACTCTCATATCACAGATTACATGCTGGTCTATGTACAAAATGGCTGTCACTCCCAGAAATTATCCCAGAGTAAAGAAAAAAAAAGTATGGGAAGGAAACACAACAAGATTTGATGAAACTCAACATTGTGTTAAGTAGATTATCTTAAATATATGTAACTTTAAAAAAAAGATTCATTTGAAGATATATGAGTGAGATAAGTCTGGGGTTTTGCCCCACCTGTAACTTAGGTCACCTTGTTGTGTCCAGATTGCAACCCCCAGATAGACCACCGAAGATGAGCATGCCAGAATGCAAAATCAAGGTTTAATTTGGAATATCCAAAAGCATATCCAAGAGCAATACAAGCCTAGGCAGGGACTTAGTCCAATACATCCAATACAGTGGAGGCTGGAGGAAATGCCCATCTCTTGCAAGCTCAGTTTTTAAAGGCAAAAACCACAATGTTACATCATTTAGGGGTGCTAGTAAGGGTACAATTATGATTGGCTCACTTCTAGGGGCTTTCTAGAAATCATGGCTTAATCTTACTTCTAAGTGTGTGGTTACCCACCACCATTTCTCATTGGCTGCCCTCAGGTGGGGGCATTTCTATAGTCAATTACCCTGGAAACCAGGGAGAGGACATTCCATAGTACAGCAGTCATTACCTCATGACTACCTTGTGACTCTGTACTTTTACACTTCCTAGTTTCTGGAATCTGGACTGACTGGTTTCAGTAACTAATGGCCTATTCCTAAAAGGGGAAATCTTAGACCTTAGTTTTAGGGTGAAAGCATTTTAGTCTTATTTCTAAGATGACTCAATTTGGTCTCACAACCTCTGAAGAGATAGAGATATCCTGGAATGGAGAAAAGGCAAGTGCGCTGCTCACCCATTTCCCAGCCTTCCTCTTACCCAGAGTCAATCAGACAAATCAGACCCAGCAGGGAGTCAAATCAAGCAAGAACCCATTTATTGTTAGCCAGTAAGCCTCTTTTATAGCAGGAGGGGTGGAGGGAATCAACCAATCATTGTAAAAGTCACCCTTTAAAACTCATTTCCTTGTTTACAAGCTGTTTATGCACTGACACCATCTCCTGATCTTTGTATCTTATCTCAGCTTAAACAACTTGAGCTAACTTCCTCTCAACACCATTTGTATCTAATCTTAGCATAAACAACTTGGGTTAACTTCCTCTCAGCACCATCTTTGTAGCTCATGTATGCCCCACTTAGCCTAAACTACTTTTGAGAATAATGCTTTTTAAACTATACATAGTTAAAGACAAAGTGACTTAGACATAAATTATTAAATATATTTTAAATTTATTGATGATGGGGATACCGTTTAGTAACTCCTAGCTCATTTTATATTTATTCTACAAAAAAAAAAAAAAATCCTCAACATAGTCATTGGATACTGTTCCTTAGTGTCAAGAGTGAGTCATTACAAACGAGAGGAACATGAGACTGCAATATGTGGTTCTGGGTCTGAGTGAACTGGTTCATGTTAAACTTCTGAGTCATATACAGGAATAGGAACTGAGGTGTGTGCATATAGATTTAGGCATTTTGCATGCTTGTTTTCCTAACTCAATTTTATTAAGGGCCTATCAGTAGTGACATTCTAACAGCAATAAGCACAATTTGTGCCAAGATCATCTTCCAATGAAAGAGCAAATAGATTCAACACAGAAAACATTGTTGATACAGTACAAAAAGGTGAAATGCAGACAGCTTGAGCTTGAATAATTTTGTAGTACAAGAAGTTGAAATGATTCAAAGTATAATTGTGTATCCATAGGTCACAGAAGCCATATCACCAAAATCTCAAACAAGGATCTGTAAAATGAATAATGTTAAGGCTGGCTTCCAAGGGATAACAGACGATCATCTATGGACAAGTAGTTATGTAAATGATGTGACACAGTATGTATTTAATATTGAAAACTAAATAATTTGATAATTTAAAGAAGAAAAACCATCCAAATGAGGCAGCACAGCCTATAATTTTACATGTCTGAACTTTTTCTGCTATCTGTGAGAAGAAGAAAGACAGGGAACAGCAGAATAACAGGGAAGAAGTTACAATTCTTTCTCACAATTGTCTCATAATGTGTTCAATTTCCCTCTTTAAGTTTGAATTAAATGGGGCTTAAAGCAGGCACAAGAGGATGGTGACCGGCAACATCCAAATATATTTATCAGTAAGCCTGCCTTTGGAATGCTCCACCTACTCCTTCTTTACAAAAATTTTTTCATTATTATTTAGGTGGTGTATAAAAATGGTTACCATTTAAATTCAGGAAGATAATGACTCTTATGGTAGTTCTCAGAAAACCAATGATTTATAAGACCACACAAGACAGTTTCTGACAAAAAAAGAAAGGCAAACAAAAACCTAGTTATGTGTGTGTATGGGAGATCGTTCTCTGGAAAGAAAGAAAACTGTTTTAAAATAAATGCTACTGTATGGATTTTGTTCCCTCAGGCTTCCAGCAATCTGTGTTACTCTGGTGCCTGTTATTCCACAGAGGACGCTGAAATTTTACATTGTGTTGGAGTGTTGCTTTGGCTGCCTTTGAAAGTAATACATTTGTGGTATTGAAAACCTGACATATGACTACTTCATCATGTCTTATATCATTTTTCCCTATGTATGTATGAAGTACATTATGGTGTTACATGACACCCACCCAATTTTAATAATCAGACTAACATAAAATAACTGGATTTAAATCATTAGTTTAACACAATAATTAGAATAAGTAATGCAGTCAGGGTCACACCACTATACCCAAAAAATCATGGGACATGACAAAAATCATTTGTATTATAGTGGAATTTACTTCAAAGAATAAATTAACTTACTTTTTTAGAAAGAAGAATAATTCATTTTGTCTGACTTAATCAAAGGCTCTTACAAAAAAAAAAAAACCAACACACGTTTCTAATTGTGTTATGCCTGCTTCTCATTTGATCTAAAGTTATTAGAGAGCAGAGTACCTTAGACAGCTGTAGCAGGAATCTTAAAAGTTCTCGCCGGATCCTCAGCTGGTCTTGTCTCCTCAGACTGGAGGCCTCTGAGTCCTCATCCGGAATGGGTCTCAGCTGAATTACTGCTCAAAAGCCTGAATGCTTAACCAGTCAAAATCCTTCTAGTTTTTGGTCCTCACGCCTTATATATCTTTTTGCTTTCTACCACCACTCCCTGGGATTAAAGGCTGGCTTTCTGGGATTAAAGGCATGTTACCATGCTTGGCTATTTCCAATGTGGCCTTGAACTCACAGAGATCCAGAGGGATATCTATCTCTGGAATGCTAGGATTAAAGGTGTGAGTGCCACCATTTTCTAGCCTTTGTATCTAGTGGCTGTCTGTTCTCTGACCCCAGATAAATTTATTAGAGTACACAATATTTTGGGGAACACAATACCACCACATTTCCTCTCTTTTTGTCTAAAATTAAAAAAGCTTATAACTAATACAAGAAAAACTATCTTCAATAAGTATATGCAATATACAGTCAAGATTACATTAACAATGTCTAGTCCATTAACATTTGACAGATCCAGACAAAAAACTCCATTATATATATTAACAATGTCCAGTCCAGTAACATCTGATAAACTCAGACCAAAAAATTTTCATTACTTATTTAAAACAAGTAGTTCTTTTTTAAAAGTAGATTCCATAATCTCCCTTTTTATCTTATCATATCCATATTTTTCTTTTTTCTTTTCATAATAGATTCAGTAGTCTACCTTTTGTCATTTTTATATCTTCCCCTTTTTCTTCAGTGTAGATTCAATGATCCACCTATTTATCCTATCATTTCTTTATCTTTTTTCTCAGAGTAGATTCGATGATCTATCTCATATCTATATTCTCTTTTTCTTTTTGCTTTCTAGGGGTGAAGATATCTTTAGGGAACCTTGAAAAGAAAATTTTGGGGTTAATCATCAAGTCCTGTATCGTTTGTCCAGTCTCTGCATAATAGGAAAGTTCAGGGCTTGTTTCAAGTCCTTGTTCATAGTCTGTCAGGCTGGATCATCTCAACTAGTCCTCTCGAAATTGTCCTGACCAGTTTGTAGTCCAAAGTCGATTCTTCCATGGTGTTAATTGGCTTAATGGCTTTATCATAGTCAATGTGGAATCATCATTGTAGGATCCTGTCATTTTTTTGAAGATTTCAAAGTCACTGTTAGGCATGGCCATGGTTTCCTGCAGACTTTTTTTTTTTTTTTTTTTTTGCCTCCTCTGTGGTTTGGAGCAATCACAGTTTGATAAATGTCTGTCTCTCAGAACCATGAACATTCTTCCTTAGAACAGAAAATCTTCACAATTTCTCCCCACCATTTGTCTTGCCAAACTTTTCCAAACTGACCTTTGCCGATGCTTTCTTGTAACACGATGGTCCTGGCAATTCTTCTCTGAACCAGCAGCGGTAAACCCTTTGTCCCAGGTAGCAGCATCACCGCAGTCACCAACATGATGAGAAGGAGCTGGCAACGTGGAGCAGTAGCCACTGCTTCCATGGTCCCACCACTGTTTGTGGCTCCGTCCGGGCCAAAGCTTCTCCCAAGCCTCCTAGGCCGGCCTCAAACTCGGGATCCTACTGCCTCTGTCTCCTTCAGCAAATCCTACGGGTGTGCGCCACCATAATCGGCTGAGTGTAGCTTGGGCCTGAGCTGGGGCTCACAAGGCCACAGGCAAACAGCTTTTTCATGAATTCGTAACACGAACGTTGGGGGCCAGATGTAGCATGAATCTTAAAAGTTCTTATTAATAAAATCAAACCTGAGGCGAGTTATTGGGGTCCATGCTGGTAGATCAGAGAGACAGAACAAGCCACAGCTATCTCACCTTGCCAGATCCTCAGCTGGTCTTGTCTCCCCAGACTGGATGCTTCTGTGTCCTCATCCCAATGGCTCTCAGCTGAACTGCTGCTGGAAAACCTGAAGCTTAACCAGCCAAATGCTTAACCAGCCAAAAGCTTAACCAGCCAAATGCCTCTAGTTTCTGGTCCTCACGCCTTATATATCTTTTTGCTTTCTACCACCACTCCCTGGGATTAAAGGCTGGCTTTCTGGGATTAAAGGCGTGTCACCATGCTTGGCTATTTCCAATGTGGCCTTGAACTCACAGAGATCCAGAGGGATTTCTATCTCTGGAATGCTAGGATTAAAGGTGTGAGTGCCACCATTTTCTAGCCTTTGTATCTAGTGGCTGTCTGTTCTCTGACCCCAGATAAATTTGTTAGAGTACACAATATTTTGGGGAACACAATACCACCACAGACAGCCTAGGAATGAGACATGTGGGAAACATAGAAGGAATTCTTAGAAAATCATTCATCCATACAAAGGTAAGAGCATGGCAGTTATATTTACAAGTTCTAACTTATATCACAGTTCATCTTGATGCTGGTAGCTTTTTGGTCCAGAAGATAATTATAATGCTTATGTGCTTCATATTCTCCATCTTGAAACTAAAACAACAACAATGTAACAATCTATTGAAGTAATGGAGGCAAGAAATGTTGAGATTCCCTAAAATACAACAATTTTATATGAAATGCGATGGACTCTAGACCATGCTGTTCAAATTATCCTGCTTCAATAGCCATGCCTCCTCTCCCTAGCTCACAAAAATTAGCCATGACCATACTAAAAGCCTACTGCCATGAATCTCAATTTGGCTATGTGAGCCTGATTCTCTTCAGAACCTGCCTCCTCTTGCTATCTGCCTAGCAGTAGAATCTGAAGTTCATAGTCTTCACCACATTCTTATCTTTCTGTCTGTGAGCCCATGATGACATTATTAACACTTCTAGTAAATTTCTTACCCTAGTAATCCATCAGTGTTCTCCTTGAGTCTCATACCTAAGACATTCTGAAACAATAAGTTTAGGAAATATGACAAATCTTGCATAGGGAGAGATGGATGGCTCAGTGGTTCAGAGCACTTTCTTGTCTTGCAGAGGAGCCAGGAGCCACATAATCACTCACAACCATCTCTAAGGCTTGTTCCAGGGCATCAGATACCTTCTTCTGAACCCTTTGGGCTCCAGGCACACAAACAGTGCAAATACATAATATATATACATGCAGGAAAATATTCAAACACATACAATAACAATAATAAAAAAGAATTGTTATGAATAAAGAATAACGATGATTGCTCAAATTATAACAGCAGGGACTACAACTTACTCTAATAAGCTAAATTAAAGTCACAGCAGTAGCAACAGTACTTGTGGCAGACATAGAAGAAATAGCAAGATAAGTAATTAAAAATAATTCCTTATAGAAAAAAAGAAGAAAAGGATGAAAAACAGATTAGAAAAGTAGGAGAAAAAGAAGAAAGAAAGGAAGGATGAGGCAGGCAAGAAGGCACATTAAATGTGGCTACTGTGTAGCCCTGGCATCCTGAGTTTGATCAACAGAACCCAAGGAAAAAAGCCAGATGTGATGACAGGCATCTGTAATTTTAGCACTCCAAGAGTGAGCTACACGGCAGAGATGGGCAAATATTCAGGAAGCTTCAGTCCTGTTCATCTATAGTACACAGCTTGTGAGAAACAAGGGAACCCATGCTTCCATAATGTGAGAGGAGATAACTGGCTCCAGACATTTGTCCCCTGAGTTCCAACATGCACAATGGAACTCATTGTCGTGTGTAAACAAACACACGGGTACACATACATATGTGTACATGTACACATTCACACTCATGTGCAAACACACAATATGTACATATACATACAAATGTACATACACATGTATACACACATGTCCATAAACACTCTCAAAAAAAAAAGAAAAAAAATGAAAGAAAACGGTGAAGGAGAGAGGGGTGGAAATTATTCCAAGAAAAACTTAAGGCAAACATTTGCACAAAATATGAATAATTTTTGAATCAATGTGTATCACAACTGTAAGCCAGAAATCACAGACTTCCTTAAGCCAGTTTTATATATAAGAAGGATGTACATATGTATTGATCAAAAGTACTCAGTGATTGTAACATGGGTAGCATTGTTATGAGTGAAAAAATGGAGGTTCCTCAAAACAAGCAAATAAACCCTAAAGATGGACCTACTGTGTGATCCAGCTTCCTTTCCAGCCCAACTAAAATCTGTGCAGGAAAGAGATCACTGCACACACTGTTTACTATGGCAGTGTCCACAGTGCTGAAAGTGTGGGGTCAGCTGAGATGGAAAGGGTAAATAAGGAAAATACAGCTACATACACAGGAGTATCCACAAATGAGTACAGTTCTTTCATCTGTAACAAAATGGACTCAACTCAAGGATTTTAAGCAAAATAAGTGAGATGCAGAAATCACAATCCATGATCTCTCTTCTATATTTAAGTTAAAAATAAAAGTAGACTTGAATATGAAACAATGATTGCTAGAGGTTGAGAGGAGGAGACAGAGGGATGAAGTGTGTCTGGATTAGATCAGGGCATGTTTATGTAAATATACTGAAACACAACACTAAGGCAATATTTTGATAAAATTTTATGAAAAGTGTAATTTTATAGAATTTATTATGTCATATCAGTGTAGCATTTCCAGGCTTACTTAAAAATGCTCAATCTGTAGATCTTGTAATAGTAGACAATGTAGATGTGGAAACAGGTAAATATAAAATTCAAAAAAATAATTAATTTCACATGATCAGATCTCATGAAACATTATAGTGAACCTCTACCTAATTTACCCCCATGTGAATAAGACAGCCTGATTCTTTCTATTGATTTCTCTGTAGGTCACAATTAGTTCTTTTACAGAAATAGTCTTAGAAAACTTTTGTGATTTAAATCAAGTTAGTTAGAAAACTACACTTGAATTGTATAAAGAATAAAAATGACAAGTCTGGGAAAATTAAAGCGGGAATATGAACATTTTAGTCATAAATACAACAGGAAGAAGCTAAGTATAGTTATTTATCTCCGTTAGTGTTCAATCCCAGTGTCTGATCTCCCACACCATATTATTCAATTGATGTACAGCTCAGAGATTTCCATTTTTGTTTTATTTTGTTTTCAACTTTTTCTTTTGAGAAAATAATAAATTATTGGTTAATTACAAATCTGGTTAAATTTAAATTCTGCATACTATTAACTCTCATGGTACACTTTACAAATTAGCAGTACATTATCAAAACCAGGAAGTTGATACGATACATGCTATAGACATGACATAGTTTTCTTTTTCTTTTTTTTTTTTTTTTTGTCGTGAGCCCAGAGACTCAGTCATTCTATAGAACCATTTTGTCACCTGTACTGCATGTCATACGTAGGTCCTGGATTGTATCTAATTATTTCTTACTGTCATCTGATAGGATCAAGAAGTTGTATAGCATTAAATGGAAGGTTATATTTTCTTACTTGTACTTTGCAATCACATTGACAGTATTATAAATATTTGGATGGATTTAGTTGTACATGTTTTGGAAAGTGGTACACAGATATGCAAACTTCCAAACAATTCTAAATGAAATACCACATTCTCAAAATAAAACTTAAGGTCAAATCAAATCCATATGTATTGTGAGCAAATATTTATGGGTGTGGAAAAATTCTCATGGTGGGTGAGAATTATATTCAGATGAATGCAAAAGTCTCAGGGAACTGCTGATAATATAAGTAATACCTTTTGCACACTGGCTTCAATTTCTGTAACATAGGAAGTACATAACATAAGATAACATTGTAATGGTAATTCCAGTAAATGTAAAGCGACCAATGAAAATATGAATCTTTTTACATTTAAATCCTTTGCATTGATTTAGTGACTGAGACAACTTCTTAACCTTACTCATCATGTTGTGCCAAATATATAGATATTATATATTGAATACACAGCAACATTAATGGGCTGTGCAATGCTTTTTCCTGATAAGTTTTTGTTGTTTAGTGCAAATACTGTAAATTAACTACATATATAAAATTTAATGACCTATCAAGTGTCCTGGGAATGCATAAGAATCACAAAAGTGTCTAACTATGCAGACAGTACTAGAAATATATTTCTACTAGAAAATAACTGCTAAATATGACAGAGGTAACAATCTGTTTTCAATGTGTGGCCTCCTCAGCCCTAGTCTTCACACAAACTAAAGAACAGATTGCACTTACATTTTCTTTTGTGGGTCATGTGAGCCTTTTCATTTAAAAAAAAAAAAGCAAATAAACAAACAAACAAAAACCAGAAATGCCACACTTAGCAAAAGTCAAACATTCCTAAAATCACAGCTTACAAGATTGCTTAAAATTAGACCTGTAGAAAGTTAACCCCGTCAAGGGAATAAAGCTTTTCGTGTTTGCTTTGTGTATTTAAAATGACCACATAGAAAACTGAAAAGAGACCCATATTCTCCATGTGTAAAACTAAAGAGACAGTAAGAGCTTTATTATTATTATGAAGCATAGGAAGAAAATTGGTTACAAAGAAAGGGTTTACTTTTCCTCATGTTTATGCAGGTACAAGGCAGGGCTAAAGCATGGCCTCCATTCTGGTCAAAGCCAAAGATGACTGTACATCATAACAGGCAGGTATCAGAGTGATCACTTACATCTTGAGCCAATTGGAGAACTAAACAGAGTTATATAATGCAGTTGAAAGGCATGCCCAAATTCTGTAAGGGATTTCCAGAAGATTCCACCTCCTAATGGCTCACAACAATTCTCAAGAGTTTACTATGGGACTCTGTCCTGTAACACATAGTATGTTGGGCCACTTTTCAGACTCAAACCACAGTTTGTGTCACCTTGGGAATCAGGGAGAAGTTTTCATTTTCTTAAAAATTTTTGAGGTTATAATATAATTACAGCTTTTCCCCTTTCCATTTCCTTTCTCCAAACCCTCCCATATAGTCCTCCTTGCTCTTTTTCAGATTCATGATGTCTATTTCATTAATTGTTGTTACATACATATATGCTGAGTCTGGATAATTTTACTTAGATTTGTGTTTTCCTGGTTAATTATTTAGTATTGGTTAGCTAATTGTGTGTTCTTCCATGAGGAAGACTCATTCTCCCCCTCTCAGCATTCCTTCATTGCCTGTAATTTTTTGTTTAGGTTTGAGACATACTGGGCTTTTCCCATCCACTTTGGCATGTCTATTCTTATCTTTGCTCAGGTCACATTTGGGCAATTATGTTGGTGAGACTTTATGGATATAGCTTCTGTTGTTACTAGGATACACAATCTCACTGCAAACTGCCTGATTCTATGGCTCTTACAATCTTCCTGCCAACTCTTCCACAATGTTCCCAGAGTCTTAAGTGCCATAGTTGTTTTGTAAATGTATCCACTGAGACTGCGTTCTACAACTCTGCATTTCTGTTTGTTGTTGTTTTCTCTGGTGGTCTCTGTCTGTTGCTTACTGAAGTTCCTGGATGAGGTATGAAGACTAAAATTAACTGTGTGTATAAAGACAAATATTTAGATTGTGATTAAAACTTCCTCAAATATTGTAACATTCCATCCTACAGGAAGCTCATTAAGTAGAAAGGTAAACAACTCAAAATAGTTCCAGGAAGTCCCTGAAACTGACCAGATTCACCTGCCAGAGGAAGCAAGTAAAGCTGAGAGCCCTCCTCAGATGGAAGCAAGCTGAGTGTCTAAGAAGATTCTCAGAAGTGAAGGGCTGCAAATAGGACTCTGAGAGCTGACCAGCTGCCTAGGAGAAACAGAATTCTAAATGCCTGGAAGATATTGTGACCAACTAAGGAACCTGGAAAGCATGGTTATCAACCTATTGAGCTGCTCGCAGGCAGTGTGCTCTGGGTTCCCAGCTTTATGAACTGTCACCCATAGTGGGGTGGAACTTAGTGATGCAGCAGTCTTTGAGTCATTTCTGTTCTTGTACTTAACCCTTCATCCACATTCCTGTCAGTAGCCACAATGAAACTCACTGGCTGACCAAATTGGACATTGGTGGTATCTGTACTTTGGTCTGTTGTGGGTTCCCTGTCTGCTGTCAGTGGACATTTGTGGTGTGTCTTCCCTGGGAAAATTTTGTCTCAACACGGGGATTATACTGTTTAAGTAAAGTAGTGGTTGCAAATTCTCCTCCAATATCCATGACGTCACCAGCATTAAGTAGTTATCTGAATCTTCAGTACCAGGTATGTTTTCCTTCCCGTTAAGTAGGCCTTAAGTTCAACCAGAAAACTGTTGGCTACCACAAAGTTATGTGTGTCATTATGGTACCCTTAGAGTTATTGTACCATTCTAGTCATTGCTGTGGTTAATAGGCATCATAGCTACATAGGAGTATTGCTTGCCTCTCTCCTTTGGAAGCTTGCATGGTGACTTTTGATATCATGAAAAGTTGTCCTTAGGGAGGAGACATTCAGGTCAGTGCTACCCCAGAGCTCCCTGGGTCATATTTCTGAAGTGCATGATGTCTTCAACAACAGGAACTTTCAAAGGCATCTCAGAGCATAAAACACCCCATGACCAAGTTCTCAGCACAAAAGAGATTTATTTTCCCCAGAGGGACAGAGGGCAGGGAATAAAAGACAAAGGAGATAAAGAATGAGGGAGAAAGGGAAAGGAACATGAGAAAGAAGGAAGGGAAACTGTTATTGCCCTAGAGGGACAAAGGACTGCCTCTGGATAGAGAATAGACATATGTGGTCCATAGGCAAATGAGTTTATAAAGGTAAAAGGGCAAACCTTGTATGAGGATGAGGTATTTAATTTCTATTGGACAGGTTAATTAGGGCAGCCAAAACTGAGCTTTTGATAGCTGGACATCAATACTTTGATAGCTGGACCTAAATAATCAGCCTCAGGAGGACGAAATGGCCAAACAAGGCAATAAATCTTGGTGTCTATCTTTAAGAATGTAATCTAACAGTTTTTGGCAAGCAGGGAAGAAAGGGGAAAGGGTAAGGCTTGTGAGTGCCATGTATGCAAATGTTTGGGCCTGCTAGAATGTCTTCAGGTTTACCTTCACTGCTGTGGGACAACTCAGGGTAAAACAGCAGGCTATATATGTTGGGAGAATGCCGGATAGCCTTGGTGAATAACTTAAAAGAGGGCTTCTTCTGTCTCCTATTGGGATTTTTTAAAAGTGTTCTTTGGTTCTTGGATGGATCATTATATGCCCACATGGGAAAGTATCATTAAAATGATATGTGTATATTTATATACAGAATTATGTTCATTATAGATTTTCAGTGATATTTTCAATGCTGTATTTTTAATCCAGGATCACATACTCAGTGAGCAAGTACTTTCCCCCCTTCCTGTCTCAAGGCAGATTCTTTGACATGTCAACTCTCAAGAACTTGAGTGAACTTTCAGTATAAAGCTAATCATGGGACAGAAATAGATTAAGTTAAATCTTATTAGTTAGCAAATGACTTTGTTTGTTTTGTAGTGAAGTATCATTACACCCATTACTAATGGAGGGGCTACATACAAAGCATACTTAGATTGGATTACATTCTTAGATGTCCCTATTTTTCTTTGTAAACAGAACAAACAAAAAAGTATTGACTATTTGAAAGTGGATAAAGAATAAGCTTTAAGCACTGACTTCATCTAGTGTTTATAATTAGACGAATCCATGCAAGCATGTATTTATAGGTCAAATTAGTAAAAGGTGAATATAAAGTTATCTAGCAGGTACTAATGCTTAGATTCAGCAAGTGGCATTTAAAAATGCCCTAGAAAAAGAATAAATAAATACATTGTAGAGATTTCTCAATAGTTAAAGCACTTATTGCCTTTGCAGAGGACCAGAGTACCCTTATCAAGTGGCCTGCAACTGCCTATAACCACAGATCCAGGGGATTCTTTCTTCTATTCTCACACCCTGTAAGTACCAGACATACTTACAATAAACATCCATGCAAAAAGTCACTCACAGATAAACATGAAAATAACCATTTAAAACTAAAACAAAATAGATTATTTCCACTTAATATGGTGTTTTTAGAGTAGTTTTACATTCACAGATCACTGATGAAACTAACCTTTCTTATATGCTACACATCCCATGGTGTCTTATATTTTGCAGCTCAGCACCAGGAAGTGAGCAGTTATCAATGTTACACATGTCCTGCATCAGGGCAGTTACAATAACCACATAGTGAATACAAATCTGCCAAAGTTAGTCAGTGTTCCATGATGCTGTATTTGCTCTGTGCATCTGCTGCACTCAGAGGGTCTTACCTGTGGGGATATAGATCTGATGTCTCTCACTGTGTTGAGATTCTCAGAGTAATAGCTAGTTTTTTTTCCAACTTCAGAGGAAAAAGAGCACATTTCAATCTCCAGACAGTACACATTTGCAATAATTTGATGAAAGAGACTGGGAAATTTGGGAAGCATTTTCTGCCATGCCATGTTTTTAAAAGGGATTCCTCAGATTCTCTGTAAATGCTGATAATTACAATATCAATTCAGGTATGAAGATATGATTTAAAATGTGTGAGTATGTGTGAACAACATAAAGGACATAAAGTTGATTTTTCTGATACTAACATTGATTAGTAACTAATAAAGATGTCATCAAATTCAACAGAAGTTTATTTGCAGTTTTCTTCAAAGAATTATTCTTTCCCTAAAAATGGGGCATAATATAAGTTTTATGTGGTTCATGAAATAATTTTGAATACACATTCATATATTTTTCTTGGCTATGTGAAAGTAAAATATCAAAATTGGCTTAAATAATAATATGTTTATAGACTAAAATCAGAGAAATGATATAGTGGGTAGCAATTCCAGCTTTAATCTGGAAGTTTTAACCCCCATTGAGGCTTCAATAACTGTCACGCCTACAAGGCAGGGCCAAGGGAGGCACCTGGAAACCCGAGATCGGGATGTGCCAGCTCGCTCTCTGTTCCAGGACCCTGGACGGTGGAGGTGGACGGAGCAGAGCTCCAGAGAACACCGCTGGACTGCGGTACACCTTCCTCATACTCTGCGACCTACTTATCCCTTCATTGGTAAGTTACCCAATAAATAAATCTCCCTTTTAACTACGTGGAGTGGCCTTAATAATTTCACCAATAAATGAACTATAATTTCGCAGGCTTTCCTTATCAGCCATTAAATTTTATTTTCGAAGGTGAGGGAATAGATTCAAGACGGTGGAGACAAGCAGACGCAGGTAGGCCTGTGGCAGCGGCCCACGGAGGTAGATGGGTCCAGCGGCAGCAGCCGACAGGGACATTTAGGCCCGGCAGTAGCCGCCGAGACATTCAGGCCCAGCGGCGGCCCACAGAGGTGGACAGGCCCTGTGGCAGAGATAAGCAGATAGAGGTGGACAGGCCCGGCGGCGGCGGCTGACAGAGAGAGACATTCAGGCCCAGCGGCGCGGCGGCCCACAGAAGTAGACAGGCCACTGGGTGGAAACGGGTGGACGCAGGTGGGTCCGCGGCGGCGACTCGCGAAGGTGGATGGGCCCGGTGGCAGCGGCCAACAGGGACATACAGGCCCAGCGGCAACCAGCAGTTCGCAGAGGTGGATGGGCCCGGCAGCAGTGACGGGCAGGGGTAGGTAGGCCCGCGGTGGCAGCCTGCAGAGACATACAGGCCCGTTGGTCGCCCACAGAGGCAGACAGACCCAGCGGCAGCTGACAGGGACATACAGGCCCTGCGGTGGAGACAAGTGGACCCAGGTGGGCCTGTGGCGGCGGGCCACAGGGGTGGACAGGCCCGGGACGGAGAGGGGCGGACGCAGCTTGGAACTGGGACGCCCCTAGCCCCAACACCTGGGGAAGAGGTTATCTCCGTGGGTCAGAACCAGGGCGAGTCTGGGCACTCCGTTTGGGGACAACCCAGGGCCCAACTGCTGATCCTGTGAAACCCAACAACTTGGAGGTGTTGGTGAGACTACCCTGCTCAGCTGAAACCCATCTGGGAGAGGATTCAAATGCCTACAGTTTGAAGTCTGAGGAAACAAGATCACCTGAGGAGTTGACAAATGAACAAAACGTGACCTGGGAACACAGAAGAAGGCGCTACCCAGCCACTAAACCAGATCACCAGAATCATAAGTATATAATTCACCGACTGAAATCAGCTGTCCCTGAAGAAACAGCCCAATAGCACCAATTTAACCAAGAACCCCTACTAAACCAAGACTAAAAATTAGAACAAGAGAGGCACTCTCAGACACAGACACCACCTGCACTGCACAGAGGAAAAGATGAGTAGACACCAGTGCAAAAATACAGGCAACAACATAAAGACCTATATGGCAACATCAGAACCTAGTGATTCTACACCTGCAAGACCTAAACATACCATGACAGAAGAAACAGAAGAGATCAACCCTAAAAATGACTTTAAGAAGATGATAGAGGCCCTTAAAGAAGAAATAAAACATTCCCTCAATGAGGAAATAAAAACTTTCCTTAAAGAGGAAATGAAAAACTACCTTAAAGAGGAAATAAAAACTTTCCTTAAAGAGGAAATGAAAAACTCCATTAAAGAGGAAATAAGAACTTCCCTTAAAGAGGAAATGAAAAACTCCATTAAAGAGGAAATAAAAAACTCCCTTAAAGAAATGGAAGAAAAAATGAACAAAAAATGGGAAGAAATCAAATCAAGCCAAGAAAAAGCAATTAAACAGATGAAAGAAACATTCCAAGATCTGAAAAATGAATTTGAGACAATAAAGAAAACACATGCTGAGGGAATGCTGGAAATAGAAATCCTGACAAAACGAACAGGAACTATAGAAACAAGCATAACCAACCGATTGCAAGAGATGGAACAGAGAATCTCTGACACTGAAGACATGATAGAGAGAATAGATTCGTCAGTCAAAGAAAATACTAAAGACAAAAAAGTTGTAACACAAAACGTCCAGGAAATTTGGGACACCATGAAAAGACCAAACCTAAGAATAATAGGGATAGAAGAAGGAGAAGAATACCAACTCAAAGGCACAGAAAATATATTCAACAAAATCATAGAAGAAAACTTTCCTAACCTAAAGAAAGAAATACCTATGAAGATACAAGAAGCTTACAGAACACCGAATAGGCTGGATCCAAAAAAAAAGTCCCCTCGCCACATAATAATCAAAACACTAAACACACAGAACAAAGAAAAAATATTAAGAGCCGCAAAGGAAAAAGACCAAGTAACATATAAAGGTAAACCCATCAGAATAACACCAGACTACTCAATAGAGACTATGAAAGCTAGAAGATCATGGACAAATCTCATGCAGACACTAAGAGACCACGGATGCCAACCCAGACTATTATACCCAGCAAAACTCTTAATCACCATAGGCGGAATAAACAAAATATTCCAGGATAAAACCAGATTTAATCAATACCTGTCTACAAACCCAGCCCTACAGAAAGCACTAGAAGGGAAAATTCAACCCAAAGAAGCTAAACACATCCATGAAAAATCAAGCAATAGATAATCCCACACCAACATACACCACAGAAGAAACAAGCTGGCGTAGCTATCCTAATATCTAGAGAAAAAGGATGTTT
Source organism: Peromyscus leucopus (assembly GCF_004664715.2). NCBI lineage: Eukaryota > Metazoa > Chordata > Mammalia > Rodentia > Cricetidae > Peromyscus > Peromyscus leucopus. The sequence goes on along the minus strand of NC_051067.1, from coordinate 102,370,309 downwards.
CAAAAGAGAAGAAGTCTTGTGGCAATGCCTCAGTGGTCCAGGTAACTACCAGAACTCAGAAAAGTTGGTTGAACTTGGGATTGACTGGGAGGCCAAAGATTTAAAAAGCAGAAGATTCTCTCAAGACATAAGTTGTGTGATAATAGTGTGGTTTGTGTGTGTGTGAATGAGAATTTGTAAATGTTGAATTCTAGGCTTCGACAATCATTGTCAGTGCAGATTAAGCTGCAAGTATTTATGTTCTAAAACTTAAATTATAAAGCTAGTTACGTCTTTCTAACAACTAGTTTTAATGTTCATGAGCATATTTTACCTACATTACTTTTTCAGGATGTTGAGAAAGCAGAGGCTGGAGGCTGGGGGCTAGATGGTTGTGAGGAAGAGGTCTTGGTGGACTCTTTCATAGAGCAAAGGGAAGCAATGCCTTCTGGGAAATGAGCTAAGTTTTAATCTAGTCTTTAAGATTAGAAGTCAAAAACAAAAATATTAAGGAAAGGAAAACTTAATTGATCTTTGAAGTATTGTTATGTGGAATTGAATGGGACTTTTGAGGCCTTTCTTCCAGAAAACAAGGACTTGGTTGTCAGGCCTATATTAGGCCTAAACCTTGGTGCCATGTAGTTGTACTTAAATCATTTCAATGGAAAGTGTCTTAGTGATTGGATCTTCTAGTGCAGTTTGGAGTTCTTCCATTTGAAAAATGTGATATTTACATGGGATTGTTTGAATCTTGTTTTCTAGTCCCTCCCCATCACCACCCTCATAATCTGAAGGTAGATTTTTCTCCTGATAAAGGAACAAAAAAGGTGAACATCTTGTTTGTAAATAGGTATCTAGTAACTAGTGGTAAACTTGAAATGGTAGAATTCTTTAAAGCCTAATTCTAGGTAGCCTTAAGAAAATGTATTTTAATTATTTTTGAACCTGTATTCACCTTGTTTTTTTCAAATATCTTAAGTTATATTTTCTTTTTCAGAGCTGCTTCTTATTTGGGGCTACTTTTTTTTTTTTTAATTGGGGCGTAATTCATAAAAGGGTATATTGTTTTGATGAGACTTTTTACAACTATGGCTGGATGTCTTTCTTTAGTCTTCCAAGAAGGGCCATTTCACTTTTTTAGAGTTACTTTTTAAAGTCATGAGGTCAACAACTTGGACTACTATGCATGTAAGCGCTAATGCAAATTAAAGCCCAAGTTGACCTCCAGCAGCAGTTCATTCTATGTTGACAGTGAGAGAACACTTTGCCTGTTAGGATACTGTTACTCGTGGACTGAAATGCTGAAAAAACCTCTCCCTCTATTTTGTTTTTTGCAAAAATCAAGGTATATTCTAGGGTTTCCTGGTTGACCTCAACAGATAAACAGAGATGATAGTCTTAGATCAGAAATGATCTGAATGTAGATTTACAGTCTACGTGTACAGCTGGCTAAGTGAGATCGCTTTCACAGTTCTGCATGTATCCCATCGGCTCCCCATTAGTCACTGAACTCTTAAAACTGGTATTGTAACATTATCACAATGTTTTGCGCCAATTTTATAAACTTTACAGTACAATATGTGTTCCTTTTCTGAGGCAAACCAAATGTATATTTCTCAAGGTTCTGCTGCTATCAGCAGCGTTGATGGAGGATTTTTTATACATTTGTAATAGATAGGAATAAACCAGAAAAAAAGAAGAAAAAAAAAGTGGTGGAGGAAAAGGTGAACACTGCAAGAATACTCAAAAGGGCTGAGAGTTGCAAACGCCAAGAATGGCTTTGCATAGTAAATGGAATAGAACAGCTCTGAACTATAGCTTACTTTTCCTGGTTTGGTCTGACAGAATGATTGAATGCTTTTGTACAAAAACCAGAGCCTTAAAAACAAGGATTTGGTGAGATTGTAAAATGGTGTGTCACTTTGGCAAAAGTTTGGTGGTTGGTCAAAATGCAAAACATTGTTACTCTGTTACTCAACAATTCTACACTTAGGAATATATCCTCAAACTACTGAAAATGTGCACCTATGAAACATGTACATGAAGGTTTACAGCAGTGTGTTGCTAATAGTAAAAAAGTTAAAACAACTCAAATAGCTATCAAATACTGGAGAGAAATAAAATGTGGCTTATTCATACAATAGAATATTATTAAGACATAAAAATGAATGAGAAACTGACAGATTAAATGACTTTGGTGAACCTTCATAATTTCATTTGTAGATCTTTCCATTTCTAATTTATAAATACATTTGGGGTTATAAATTATAAATGTACTGCCTCCTGTCAACATTGTATACTTCTATTTGATGATTTCTGTGTCAAACATTATATGGAAATGTTTCCAAGTATTTTCTGTATTAACTGTGCATGAATAGAACAAAATAAATTGCCTGTGATGGAAAAAAAAATTATTTTCATATAAATTGATTTGATTTACTAATGGTTGTATTCAGAACATTTTATTCATTTATATTTATATTTTATGTCTTCTCTTAGTTTAATTAAAACAAATATGGGGAAGAGGATGCCAAAATTGATTTAAAAAAGTGATTCTTTTAAGGAAATGAAATGAAATACAGGAAAATGCGATAAACTCATTTAAAAGGTTAACATGCACACAATGATAGATGGCAGGACCTTGTTTTCGCATTGAGTTCCAATAAAGTGTGGCTTCAATTGGGCTGAAATATTTTACATACCACATGAATGACACTGTAAGGCACATCACTTCACTACAAGGATATCACTCTTCATAAATCGCTTCAGTTTCAAAAATTGTGAGTTAAAAGAGGTTTGCCTTATTTGACTCTACCTCTTTAAGCAAAACAGACATGGTGAAACTGTCTCTAAACAGTCCTGATTAGGAGTGTAAAAGAAAAAAAATGTGAAGAAAAACCAACAACAAGCTTGTGTTTCCATTTCCTGGTGTCAATTAATAGCAGATTGCATCTTCTGGGTCTGTGATAACTTTATAAAGAATATGATATGCTAGACAAATTTGACTACTTTTTGATAAACTCACTAAATTAGTGGATAAAGAAATAGAACAAAGAGAAAATACCTTGCTGATAATAAAACTGAATGATAGCAATTTACAAACACTTATTTAAATAGATTCTGCTTGAAAATTTAATTCAAATTACCTCAGCTGCAAGTATTGTCACACAGATTGAAAACTGAATAAAGGATAAGCATGAAGAAAAGATAATGAGAAAGGCTCACCAAGAAATCTATCATGGGAACTTAAAGTATTAATGAATCTTATATAAAAGAGGCCAAATAATTTGGCTTTAATTTCTCACTTTATCTACCTGATTGAGAAGTATATGGATAATCAAAGGAATTATTTTCTCTGCACTGTTTAGAGGAACTGCTTCTTTCAGGTTCACTAGACTGTACATATTAATTTGCTCCGAACAGTATTTCAGACATATTAAATTCCAAGGAAGTCCTGAGAGTTGCAAGAAACACTTCAGTAATTTTCACCGTGTATTTATTTGCATATTAAATGTGGGTGAGTGAGACGGAGGTGCTTATCAAACTGATGGTTGTCATATGTGCAGTATCTGGTATTCCTCTTCCTTTCATTTCTTTCTTTAGTCACTTATTTTAGGTTTTTGAGCCAGGGTTTCGCTGCGTAGTGCTGGCTGTCCTAGAATTTGCTCCATAGACCAAGCTAGCCTTGTATTCACAGAGGTTCACCTGCCTCTGCCTCACGAGTGCTAGGATTAAAGGCACATACTAGCAATGTCTGGTTTATATCCGGTACTCTAATGTAAGACACAATATCACAACTGCACAGTTTCTTATATAACTAACTGTCCACCTGAATTGCAGGGATAACTACTGAAGATTAAGGTGCAATTGCTTCTTTTCTCTACGTCACTGATCCCCAAAACAGCATGATACATAATTAAGAACTTCATTCAGAAATGGTGGTGTAGCCTCTAATTCAACACTTTGGAGGCTTGGGTAGAAGAATCGTAATTTAAGGCTAGTATGACCTACAGTATAGTAAAAAAAAAGTAGTATTTTTAGTATTTATGTGTTTGTTAGAAAGTAAACAAACATGAGGTATTCTTTTTTTTTTTTATGTTCTAACCCCTTACCTGTGACACAGTAATAAAGTTACCTCTATTGTTAAATGTCTGGCATAGAAACAAAAGTTGCATAATATTAAAAGTTTCTGTGTTAGCAACCACACACCATACCATATACAGATTTATACGATATGCTCAGTTATTTACCAAAAGCAAAATAGGTATTCAACTACAGGTGAATACCATGGGTATGGCAATGTTCCTGTAACTGAACTCATATCTACTTGACTTGGAACCTGATTGTCTTTTTCTTTCTTCCCAGTATAAATACAGACTCTGTAAACACTCTCTCCACTATTAAACTTAGCTCTATTAACTGTGGTAGTTTTGCATATCTAATTTTGAAGGCCACTCCTTCAACTGATTATACTGGATACTTGGAAAATCTACGCATTGATGATTTCCCTTAGAATATTTTGCTTGTAGTTTTAAAAGAATACATCTCACGGCCATGCACAATAGTGCCTCTTTCCCTTTTCCTGGGTGCTGCACTGGTGAGGTTCTGTTGATCCTTCCCTAAATTACATCACTTATGAAAGAAATATCCACAGGTAGACAAGCCTATGTCAACTGCTAGCAGAATCCAAACTGACAGAATCAGTTGTTTTGAATATATGAGAATAATTCATACCACCACTATTTATAATAAGCTCAATGTGCCCCAATACTTTGATAAATCCCTTAGCTCATATGAGTATCACTTTCTACATCTACAAAATGGGAATGATAATCCTCTCATTGCCCGTAACACAGTACTGTTATGAAGATTGGATTATTATTGAAAGTTCTTTGCATCCCTTAAGTACTGTAGAGCTCTGTGAAAGATATTAAGTGAACCATTTGTGGAATAGGAAAGAGAAAACCCATCTCTCATTATTCACTTTATAGCATATAAAGAGATATTTTTTTAGATATGATGAAACCTTTATTTGTATCACAAGTAGTTACATTTCATATTGTTAATGATCAAACAAGTTTCAGAATAATTTTGAGATGAATATAATTGGCTAAATATATTTTGGGTGCTAAAATTTTGGAATATTTAATTTTCTTGCAAGATTTCCATGCTCTAAGTATCTATATATTTTTATTAACATTAGTTTCTCAAATATTAAACTATAAATTTTAGTTGAACTGATTCAAGATAAGTTTTCAAACTATAAAAGGTAAATTAGGACAGATAAATCTGGTGCCAATTACTCATTTTTTAAATGATTAACAATGGAAGCTTAAAACAACATTAACAACAACAACATTTAAATTTCCCCAGGCCTGTTTCATTTTATCTAGTATTGGAATTGGTAGTAATATTTTTTTTAATTTTAGTTGATGTATTAATTTTACTTGATTTGTTTCTACTAAATTTTAAAGGGTAATAAATACATTTAACAATTTGTTATATGCATAAAATGTATATTTATGACAAGAAAGTGTGGTAATATATATAAGAAATACTACTCAGTAATAGAACTAATATGTATGTACACTAAAGGTATCTCCATATATATATAGGGAAATTTCCAGAGTTTTGGGGAGTATAAATTATTAATGATAACCCCTGAATGTGGAATTGGAGACAGTTGATCCTGCTGTGTTTTATCTTGGATGAGGCCAACACATTTTAACCCAGTTTTTAAGTGAATTATTTTTCTAAATGTATTTTTAAATAAGAAAATAAAATTATCAGATTATCTGTAACCAGCTAGATGAGTAGAAACTCTAGTCTCTTTTAAATGTCATTATCTACATTGGAGAGGGTCTCACTAAGCTCCCTGGACCAACAGTGGTGAACTGTCTGTGGATCTAAGGCTGGCCTTGGACTCATGATCTTCCTTGGGCTGCATTCCAAGTGCAGGGATTACATAACTGTTGTCAGATCTTTCATCCGAAGCCATTCTTGTGAAATAGCACAAAATTTAGTGTTGGATATTTAATTGTGGTATCTGTGAAGTACTTTCCTCTTTAATGTTCAATTACCAAGTTTGATAAAAGGGATAATGAAATTATCTCATAAAATTTGAGGATTGATTAAATAATACATGCCACTTTTCAAAATAAGACAAAGACTTATGAGCTCTCAATCCATATGCCACAGGCTGGCCAGCTCCTTAGAGGGCTGAATGGGCTCATGGCTTTTGTAAACATTGTTGATTTGTTAAACCTAAGTTTGAGACAGAGATTGAATGATGAGAAAGTATGACTAGAGAAAAGATGAGCCATTCTGCTGGGACATTGTGGAGGTATGTAAAGCTTTTGTCAACTGAAGACATGCTGTGGAATAATCCTTCTGCACACTGTGTGAATATATGTTGCTATGATTGGTTTAATTAACAAGCTGACTGACCAATAGCTAAACAGGATTAAATTAGCTGGGAAAGCCAAACTGAGAATGATGGGGTGAGAAAGGGTAGAGTCAGAGAGTTGCCACACAGATGGAGAATGGTTCAGACACACAAAATAGGATAGAGGTAAAAGCCACAAGCCTTCGATACAGCACATAGTTTAATAGAAATAGGTTAAGTTGTAAGGGTTAGTTAGTAGCAAGCCTGAGCTATTGGCTAATCATTTATAATTTATATTAAGTCTCTCAGTTAGTTATTTGGGACCTGCTGAGGCAGGAAATCTCCACCTACAGAGACACATTTCTCTTAAGTCTGTTGAGGAGCAATGAGCATGAATCACAAGCTTCACAATCATCCTCTGGCTATATAGAAATTGTATGTAGTCATTAAATGGCTTCCACCATCCTTTTCTTTTAGGTCACTTTAGAACTTTCTCATTATTCTGTATTTCCTGTTTAGTGTGTACCTGAGTGCTGAATGATGGGTATATATTCAAACTTCCTGGAAACAGAGATTCCCTGCTTAACCATGGTATTTTTAGAGCAAGTTTATCTGATTCAGAGTAGCAGTGCAATACAAATGGTGTCAGGTACAACCACAGTCAGACATCTTTCAAATAAATAATAAAATACATGGTTTTCTTTTCTAAATCACACTGTGGAGTATCCATTTCTTTGGACTCTCCTCTTTCTCCTTAATGTATTATTTAATTACAGAATTTTAAGATACAATTGACAGCTGGTATAACTTACTCAGGTATTTTATATTTTTTTTAAGTTGCCCTAACTGCTTTGCTTTATTCTAGAATCTTTTTTTTCCTTTTTTAAAATATTTTTATCCATTTTACATGCCCCCTCCTGCTTCTCTCAGCCTCCTCCCCTAACCCACCCCCCCCATCCCCTCTACCAAAAGCATAAGACCTCCGATAGAGAGTCGGGAAATCTGGTACATTCAGGTGAGGTAGGACCCAGCCCCTCCCTTCTGCCTCAAGGGTGAGCAAGATGTCCAACCATAGGTAATGGGATCCAGAAAGCCAAGTCATGCACTGGGGATAGATCCTGATCCCACTACCAGGGGCCCCTCAAACAGACCAAGCTACACAACTGTCTCCCACATGCAGAGGGCCTAGTCCATTCCCATGAAGGCTCCACAGCTCTAGGTCTAAATTTCATGAGTTCCCACTAGTTTGGTTTGGTTGTCACTGTAGATTTCCCTGTCATGATCTTGACCCCCCTTGCTCATATAATCCTTCTTCCCTCTCTTCAATTGGACTCCTGGAGCTCAGCCTGGTGCTTGGCTGTGCATTGCTGCATCTGCCTTCATCCAATTATAAGTGGATACTACATGTAAAGCAAAGGATAATCAAACTACAAACCATGGCTCTAGAGAAGCTAGGAAACAAGGAGGACCCTAAGAGGGATACGTGGATCATCTTGGAAGGGGAAGCAGATGAGATCTCCATGATTAAACTGGTGATGGGGGTGGCAATGAAGGGAAGGGGATGGAGGATGGGAATATGAGGGAATGGGATGGTTGAACTGGGAGAGGGACAGAGTAGGAGAGCAGTGAAAAAGATATCTTGATAGAGGGAGACATTATAGGGTGAGTGAGAAACCTGATGTTAGAGAAATTCCCAGGAATCCACAAGGATGACTCCAGATTAGACTACTAGCAATAGTGGAGAGGGTGCCTGAATTGGCCCACCTCAGCATCAGGTTGGTGAATACCCTAACTGTCATCATAGAGACTCAGCTATTCTTATTAAATATCCACAGATGTTTTACATTGCATACCCTTCACCACTTCCTTTAATTTCAGTGAAAATATTTATTTTTAGATCAGCCTGACAAACTGCAGGAGAAAATCCATGCCATTTTATGTTTTTATTTTCTTTAAAATATGATAAACCTCAAAGCATCAGGAAACAAGAACAGCCATTCATTCTGGAAATGAGAATAGAGACTATCTAAAACTGAAGAAATAGCCTTAACTACTAATATTGGGAGAGAATATATGGTGTTCTTTGAATATATTCTTGCCTTTGTGTATGACTAAGGTGTTCACATTTTGGCCCACTTGTGAAAAAAGTCTCTGCAAATTAAGTAAGATAGTTAAGCAATGGAATTCTAAGAACAGAGAACACCCACATCTGTTGTGCAAACTGATCTGCCTGTATCTATGCAAGATACTAGTTGAGGGTGGGAGAAGAATCCTTGGCCAACACAGCTCAAATGTAGCTAGACGGGGATCATACTCTTCTGTTTTCACCAAGAACTGAAACCAGACAGTGTGTGATGCTGTGGGATGTTCTGCATGTCCTGTGGAGGGAGCCCGTTCTTGGGTTCCTCATGGCTTTACCCAGCAGGTCCGCATAGAGGATGATTAGGACCACAAGCCTGAGTGCAGGTGTCTGAGATGGTCTGCATTTGGCTATGCTGGTGGCTAGGCAGGAAGTATAGGTGGGACTAACAGAGAGGAGAAAAGAAAGAACAGGAAGGCAGAAGGAGTCACTGACAGCTGCCACCAGGACAAGCACATGTGAGAATGCCGGTAAGCCAAGAGCCACATGGCAAGGTATAGATTTGTAGAAATGGGTTAAGACATAAGAACAGTTAGCAAGAAGCCTGCCATGGCCATACAGTTTGTAAACAAAATAAGTCTCTGTGTTTACTTGGTTGGGTCTGAGTGGCTATGGGATTGGCGGATGAGAGAGATTTGTCCTGACTGTGGGCAAGGCAGGAAAACTCTAGCTATAGTGTGATGTTCATGCCATCAGCGAAATCAATCTGTTCAGTCACGTCAAAGTTTTAAAGCAAATGGAAGCACAAGTTTCACTATGAATAGGTTCATCTAGTGGCCAAACCCAGAACATTTATGGTCTTAGGGAAAAAAACACAGGGTATGAAGGTTTATTTTCTTAACAGAATATTGTCATGACTCATGTGCTTTATATTTATTTAATAAGGCTCAAAAAGTCAGTGTACTTTCACAAGAATGCTTCACTATATTCTTAGAAGTGATTATTATAATGAACACAACTCATCATTGATAACACCCACCACATAGAACATTTTGTTCACTGTGAAAAAGGTATGTGAGATATTTTAAGCTGGTATTTCTGAAATACACACCCAGTTTAATTACTAGATTCTATAATTGTAAACTATACTTTCAAAATTAAAACAAATAAAAGCAATAATAACCCCATAGAATTGAGAACATAATGGCTCAAGGAAATCTCATACACACATCATCTCTCTTTCCATAGAGAGTAAGAGTGCAACAGAAGAACGGCTTATGTGTTCAGAAATTTGCTGTGGCACTATCATACCACCAGTGCTTCAGGGGGCCAAGCTCTTTTGACTAGAGGTATGTTTATCTACATATTAAGGACTCTTAAATCTCCCCTCTATGGTATGTAAATAGAGGAAAGGCATAAAGGAAATAACACAAAGACATTATTCTTGTATATTCATGTGATGCTGTATATGAGGCCTCTGCCTTTCTTTATTCTCCACCCTGATGATATTTTGGAATATTGTCTCAAAGAAAACGGCATAGAAAATGGAGAAACTCTGATCTCAGTTATTTATATTTTTTATTTTTTTGCTGAGAAAAAATAATTTTTAAAAGAATGTTCTCTTCATTTGAAAAGGAAATAAATGATCTCAGGTTAGCAAAAGTAAAAGCCATATTGAAAATGTCATTGATGGAAATAAAACAAACAGACAAGCAAATACAAGCAAACTAAATCCATTCCCAATGGCTGACTAATTTTGAAACAGATGGCCTAATTAGAGATTGAAAGAACAAGAGAAAAACAAGCGCCAAAAGGGAAATAAGATGCTTTACCTCTAGGTTGAGGGGAAAAAAAGAAAAAAAAGAAAACGATTGTATTGTAAAAATAACAACTATTACTTTGATGGCTTCCGAGAGTCACCTTAAAGAAATCTGGCTAATCTGAACACGGAAATGCAATTTACAGGGCATATTTTCATTACTCCACTGAGCTGTGCATGACCTGGAACAGTGGGTACAAGAGCTCTCCTGCAACCCATTTTTTTAAAAATCTTTCTTTGTAAAACTGGGCTGACATTTTTCAAAGGTCATGTTCAACAGGAATGTGAGCTCCTAAATGACCACGCAATCAAAGTTTCACGAAGTGTCCATATGGTCTTCATAGGTTAACAGTGCTGTTTAAGGGTTGTCGCAGGCAACAAAGGAGAACGGAAACAAAACAAAGCCAAAGTTACTTCTGTCAGAAGACAGGAACTAGAATACGTTGAATCAGAAGTCAGTGAATTTTGACTGATAAGATATTGAAATGTGTGTGTAAGAGGAACTCAGATATTACAGAGAATTTTTATCAAAGGGGCCTGATAATACGGCCATTGTGTGAAGTGATGAAGGCACCGAATCTTCTTTTCTATAGACAGGAAGAACGTAGATGTTTACAATATCATATAATAAATACGTCTTCGAACTGCACATGAAACTGTGCCTATTCTGAGCTAATGCATCTACAAAGAAATTATAAGATAAAGAGCATTGTTCATGCCATGTTTGTATAATAAAATGTCTATCCTCATATACATTTCATCCTCTTAGGTTAGCATCACCCGTGATTGATCATAACTAGGAAAGCAACTGATATTTACATTTTAGTATGTTATTTCCATTCTTTATATGAATATATAAGGAAGTAAAGTCATAAAAATGTAGTATAAAAGCTTTGATGAATTTTGCTTTCTTTCATTAAGTTACCATGAAACTTTTATATTCTATATAATACATATTCAAGAAGCTTCAATGAATGAATGAACATCTAACAAACCCCTTGTAATGAAATATTTATTTATAAGTCTCCTCAATCACCAGAGCTCGACTTTATATCAGAATCTTTGTAAATAATTGAAAAATTATTATAATGGAGGGTTGGGTGATATCTTAATAAATAAAGTGCAAAACTGAAAAAAAAAGATGGTATTAGGTTGGCAAGATATGTTGTAAATAAAGAACATATCACACAAGCACGAATATGGATGTTTGGATTCCCACCGACCGTGTCAAAGCTGAGCATATTTGGTGCCTACATATAAGTCCAGCACTTGCGTAGCAGAGACAAGCTATCCCTGGGGAAAGATGTCTAGCTAGACTAACAGGAATTAAAAGCTCTGAAATTTTGATTCAGCTACAGACACTATTATAAAGTAGGGAATCATCAAAGATGATACATGTATCAACATATTTGCCAAACCCATGTGAATACACACACACACACACACACACACACACACACACACACACACAGAATAAAATAACACTGGTGTAGTGGCTCCTTTAATGAAAGATGAACCTGAGCCTAGCTGGGAAGGCAAGTTAGCCTATTGGATAAGCATCAGCCAAGAAAAGACACGTCTCATGCAAGAATGTCGATGGCACATGAGGAATTACAGCCAAGATTGATCACTAGCTTCCACATGTATGTATGCACACATTCAACCACATGAATACACACACATGCATGTTCACATGTAAGCATTGCGCGTGCGCGCGCACACACACACACACACACACACACACACACACACACAAACGCTTTAGTGGAGGAAAAGAAAATCTTTGGCCTAAAACTCAATATCTGTCACATATTTGAAAAATGGAAAAAGATGAGAACACAGATATAAATAATGAAAATAAAAATGGACACAACCAGTAGCATTCACGGAGTTGATGTCTTACTTGCCTTGCAAGTTATGAAGCAATCACTCAGCATTATTCCAGACCTGCAATAGGTTCTGCTTCAAAGGTAAAATCCGGAGCACAGTGATAATTAGTTGACCATTATTTCCTCTTTTGTGTGTCTCCCTGAAGAGTATTTATTTAGAAATGGGGCTCTATTTTGGCTTTCTTTTTGTAACTGCCTAGTAGCAACAAATGGTTACTTAGAAAACAGAAATATAATAGGATATCAGTGTTTGAAAAAAATGTGTTTGCAGGTTAATAGCACAACTCACAGCTGCTCACAGCCTGTTAAACATTAAGTGACTCAAATCCTATCTCTGGATTACAAAGAGACAAAACATTCTACTTCTTTTTTTTTTTTTTCCCTTGTTGTCTTTATACACATGCCCCAAAATAGCCTCTCTTTCAGGTCAAAACCATTATAATGGAAGGTTTCTGTTGCTTTCCACGCAGGAACCACAGTTACAGAAGATGCTCACATAATCAAAGCTGGGTATTTCTAGAGAGATCAAAAGAGATGGTGAAGTGGAGAGCAGGTGTATCAGCCTTCTTAGAGGATCTGAGAGTACAATTAACCACTGAATGAGTCCTTGTGAAGTCAGGCTTCCTGAGCAGAGGAGTGTAACAAAAGCCACAGAGACACAGGGTGGCTGCCTCTGAAAGGAGTGGGCACATGGGCATCTGCTCCTGATCTTGAACTTTAGAAAGAGAGAGAGATTCAATAGACACAACAGAGTCAAAACAATTATGCTAATATGGGAAACTCCAGGAGGAGACAAATGATCAGAAGGCTTAACAAAGGCACTTGTACTGATGGAGATTCTCTTTCATCCATCCCAGTAACATCCACACAGTACTTGAAATAAAAAAAGCAAAAGGAAAAGGAAAGCTAGATGGCAACAGAAGCAACTCAAGCAATGCTAAAGAGCACCGCTGCTAATCACTTGGCATTCTTAGTGCAGATCTGAAAAGTACTTCAGTAGCAGACAGTTAATGAGGAAATTCCTGTTAGTGTTGTCAATTACCAGCAGCATGAATGTTTGAAAAATAGTTTTATTTACCCTCTGAGCTTCTAATTTAGTATTATTAAGATGCCAATATTAATAAGAGCAATGGTGATAGTCAAAATAATTGAACAACAACAAAAATTCTTTTCCCAGGAGAGCCATTATGAGAATCTGTGATGAGATGTTAATCACATGGGGCAAGACAAGGATTTATTATGTGACTGTGGCCATCAATGTACCATAATAACAACCTCTTCATGTGTGATGTATTAACTCATTCCTTTTAATAATTTTAATACATAGGATTTGTAGAGACATATTTTCAAGAGTTTATATATATATATATATATGAAATTTTTAACAAAAAATAGGAAACAGTTCTATAATGTTACATTGCTAGTGGAATGAAAAGTAAGAAGAGGGTTAATTACAAATCAACTCTAACTTTATGGTTTTTCATATGGTAACACATTTATCAATATGACTCAAATGTTTCCATAGACTTAAAAGTTGTTAGACTACATATATATATATATATATATATATACATAATATTTATGTATGTTTTTATATAATGTCTGTATGCACACACATACTACATATATTATATACATTTATTTGTGTGTATTAGTTGCAAATACATTGCTTTAAGAAAATAACTGACATAAACAAAATAATTATTTTGTTTTTGGTTTCAGTTCTTAATAGCTGGTAAATATGGCATAACAATTTAGGTCACGTTGGAAGGAGCCTATATTAGAGGCTACTTCCATCATGATGGATTGAAACAAACAAAAAAAGCTTTTAGTTTCACCCTCCCCGCTTTCCTACTTTCTGTAGCAAGGCACCATTTAAAAATCTCGATCTCCTCACCGCAATGCTACAACCACTTCAGAACAAGTGTTTAAAACATGAGCCTGGGGAATGATTATTTGACTTTTGTTTGGGAGACATGATGAAATGTGTATTCATCAAGAGAGGTCACAACGGACAGATCAAAGAAGTGATTTTACCCAAGTTGAGATCAGTGAACCACTGAGGTTCTTTTGGAGTTTTTATGGGAGCATTGGTGAGAGGTTACACAGCGGACTGTGACACACAGGCAGCTCCAGCTCCCCTCGGCCGGAGTGACAGCTCAGGAGAGTGACATCACTCATGCTACCTGAACAACATACAGATGTTTCAGCTGTTAAATTCTCCAACATAGGGCCGTTACATTTTTACTAAATTCTAATTACGTTTGGTCAGGTCTCTTAGAATCTCCAGTATACACTGGTGTGCTGTGGGGTGGTCTGTATGTCAAATTGCTCTGATTGGTCAATAAATAAAACACTGACTGGCCAGTGGCTAGGCAAGAAGTATAGGCAGGACTAACAGAGAGGAGAAAAGAAAGAACAGGAAGGCGGAAGGAGACACTGCCAGCCGCCACCATTACAAGCAGCATGTAAAGATACCATTAAGCTATGAGCCATGTGGCAAGGTATAGATTTATGGAAATGGATTAATTTAAGCTATAAGAACAGTTAGCAAGAAGCCTGCCACGGCCATACAGTTTGTAACCAATATAAGTCTCTGTGTTTACTTGGTTGAATCTGAGCAGCTGTGGGACTGGCGGTTGATAGAGATTTGTCCTGACTATGGGCAAGGCAGGAAAACTCTAGCTACAGTGGTTCTGTAATCAGTGTAAGTTGAAAGGAGAAAGATTTTCTATTCTGGAACTAGAGATGAGCAAAGGTACTTTTATGGCTTTTAACCTTTAAACAGCACGAATGACCAAAACAAAATGATCTTGATCCTTTGACACAAATGGAAACAAAGGCACAATCACATTAGGTCTGTTGCTGGATTTTCTTTATAATAATCCCTAAGTCAGTTTTTTTTTTTTTTTTAATTTTCAAAAGATTACATATTGTAGGAAGTATTATGTTTGCTCTGCCATTATATTGAGTCTTCAAATTCAGAGAAACTTGGCAATGTAAAAATTACATCCATTCTCATTGAATTTGTTGATTTAAAAAAAAATTTAAAGTAAGAAAAATATCTACTTTCAAATCCCTTCTATTATATCTTTGCATTGGATTTTCCAACTTTCATAATCACATTATTTGTGATTCAACCTTTTCCCTACCATTTGCTACATGAATAATCATAGGCAAACAATTTATAGTCTTTAAATTTCAATGCATTAGTCAAAAATCATAATATTGGAATTTGCCTTAAAATTATTTAGTATATATTATACAAATAGTACTGTTGGTGCATGGTCAGCTGTGTATGAGGGTTATTTCACTTTCTTGGGTAAGCCATTCAAAAATATTTCCTTTCTGTTGTTTGGTTTGTAACAGGACAATAATTGTGTGTGTAGATTTATTGGGATGGATAAAAATCATCTTCAAGGATGGTAATTACATTTATGAAATATATTATATAATAAATATTTGTTTATATTCTTGTTTAGAGAGCTAATTAATCTGATTTTAATTGAAAATAATTCAGACCTTACCTACAATAAAATGAAAGTTACATTTAAAAAGAATTACTGTGTTGTTGGAATCTCTGACCATAAACAATAAATGTAATTTTATAAGCCTCCTTAGTCATGGGAGGAATACATACCTTTGCCGTGGACTCATGGACATGGATTATACCACTACATTTGTGATTTTCCCTTGCCATAAGGAAAGAAAATCTGTTTCCTCTTGATTGAATAGTAACGACAGAGGAAAGCAGTATTTCCATCAGACCCCAATCTGTCGAAACAATGAGTTTATATGTGTTACATAGGGGCAGGAGGATGTATTGATTACTTTCCTTTTGTTATCATAAAACACCACAACAATAGGTAACTTGAAAAAGATAGAGCAATTTGGACATGTGGTCCCTGAGAGATACAAGTCTATCTCTGCAAAGAGCCCCACAGCAAGCAGTAGGCAAGGCAGAAAAACAGGAAGCTGAAAGATCCCATTTTCAAAGGCAAACAGGAAGCAAAAAGCGAATTGGAAGTGGAATGAGGTTATGAAATCTCAAAGCCAGCCTCCAGTCATATACTACCTCCAGGAAGGTTATGTGACCAACCTTAACAGAACCACTCGGAAGGAAGTATTTAAAAGCCTGAGTCTGTGGGGGCAATTCTCACCCACACCACCACAATGGATCAGGGGCTACTAGCAGAGGGAGCATTCTCAAACTGTCTGCACAACAGAACAGAGAGAATCTCATCTCTTCAGCAATTACATACTGCTTCTATAACACTGGGAGCAGACTTAGTTTGTTTACTTATTTTTGTCTTTCTTAAATTGCTGCTTTCCATGCCTGGAGAAATTTACTTTCTGTGTATCATTGAACTTTCTTCCTCCCCCAGGAGCAAATGTTTAAATAAGGGGTAAATTGCTACAGAAGAAATAACATGCTTGTAATCATGGGTTACCATAGAACTTTCTTAGGCCAACAGAATTTCAAGAAAAATAAGGAAAATTTGTATGGGTATTCTGACTCGCTTCCTTGAAACATAATTTTTTTTTCTTTCTTTTTGTTTTTGTTTTTCGAGACAGGGTTTCTCCGTGTAATTTTGGTGCCTGTCCTGGATCTTGCTCTTTAGACCAGATTGGCCTCGAACTCACAGAGATCCACCTAGTTCTGCCTCCTGAGTGCTGGGTTTAAAGGCATATGCTACCACCACCAGGGGAAACTTAATTTCTTAACATCTCATTGAACTGCGTCTTCATTCTGAGTCTGAGAATGAAGTGTGAGGGAAAGAGGTAAATTGACCTACAAGCACATAACTGAGTAATAAGTTCTTATTTACCAATGAACTCATGTGAAACAAGAATTAACACTTTTATATCATTGATAGCACCCATAACTTGATCTGCCAAGTGCACTGCTTGCACACTCTACTTAATGAAGGCACTTTACTAGCTAGAGTCAGTATTTCATTATCAGTTTCTTCCCATAGATTTTTTTTCCTCTGCACATCCTAAAACAAAGCCATATTTCGAGGTTGTAAAATGTATTTTCTAGTCCAGGTGTAGTTTATAAGGTAAGTGCCAAATTTTGTGAATTTAAATGGATTCCTTACTTTATAGTTCTTTATATACCTAGAAAATAATATAACTACTTAAAATACAACAATCAAATTGCCAGAAACACTCAAAATACTATATTATATATTTATATATTTATTATAAAATAAATGGATGTAACTTCAAATTCTTGGTGTTTATATTATAGTGGTTAATGGTATTCATTTATTATTTTATTTGGAGAAGATGGTTTATATATACAAAGTTAAGCCATTTTGTTTTTGTCTCTTAGAAAGTGGGTAGCAAAAGAAATAAACATTTATATTATCTTATTTAGGATGAAATGTGTACACAGTTGCAACATTTCTTTAAGAAGCGAATATGGCCACTATTTTAAATTTTCAGCATATTATCAATCCTTTGATATGCTGTACTTTCGATTTACAACTTAGTAAACTTAGAAGTAAATAATAAGATTAATAAAATGCTAAATTAGCCGTTAAAATACTTACAACATTAAATATTTTATAGTTATCCTTATTTAGTGAAAATAAATATAAAAATTCCATTTTGCAATGTTGCTGCATATGTGCTACTTCATGTAATAGGCTCAATAGAAAGTTTATTATGTGTTATACTTTCAATTTGTTCAGATTGTTTATTATAAATTAAAATTCCACTTGTTCAATATTCTTTCATATATGCCTGCTACCTATACCCCTCTTATTCCTCCTCCTGCTCCCCCCACCACTGGCTCACCTCCCCCCATCCATCCCCATACCCTCCTCCAAAAGGGTACATGGGGAGACAGCAAAACCTGGTACATTCAGTTGAGGTAGAACCCAGCCCCTCCCCTCTGCTTCAAGGGTGAGCAAGGTGTCTGACCATAGGTAATGGGATCCAGAAAGCCAGCTCATGCACCAGGGATAGATCCTGATCCCATTGCCAGGGGCCACTCAAACATGCCAAGCTACACAACTGTCTCCCACATGCAGAAAGCCTAGTCCATTCCCATGCAGGTTCAATAGCTGTCATTCTAAAGTTTGTGATTTCTTAGGAGCTTGGTTCAGTTGTCCCTCTAGATTTTTCCCATCATGATCTTGACCCCGCCCCCTTGCTCATACAATCCCTCTTATGCTTATTTCTCTGCAATAATATAAATTATATTATTGTTGATAATAATCAGCCCAAAATGAAAATTTACTGGTAGCTATAAATGTACTCTAGAAAGCTTATCTCTGGGGTTAAGTTGTGTGATGCACTATAGCAAAAGAGGAAATACTTAGATGGTGCTAAAGAGCAAATCATATTTGCTGTCCCTATCATGGGCTGGAAATACTGAGAGATCACATGCTTGACCTCAGTTAATGGAACTGCCACAGGAATTGTTCAGTTCCCATTTTTCTGATGAGTAATGTGTTCTTTCTCACACAGTTGATAAATGACCAGTCAGAATTCGAATTCAAAATATGATTTTTGTTCATCTGTTTAAAGTGACATAGAGAGCATCAGTGAAAGGGAAGATCCCATTATTACTCTTCACGAAGTACTAGCACATTTTCACAATGGAGTATTAATCAGCTCTTAAAAATGACATCACGAAATTTGCAGGCAAATGGATGGAACTAGAGAAAACTATCCTGAGTGAAGTAACTCAGACCCAGAGAGATAAATATGACATCTGTTTACCTATATCTGGATATTGATCATTAAATAAATAATAACAAACTACAATCCATAGAACCAGAGAGGTTAGACATAGAGGGAGGGACTCAGAGAACAGATGGATCTTCTTAGGAGGGGGAAATAGAATAGATTTTATAGGTGGATCAGAGCAGGGGTAGAGTGATATTAGACTGGTAGGTATCAGTTGGGAAGTGGATGGGGAGATAAGATTGAGGGAGGGAATGAGTGGAAGAAAGCTAAAATGACAGGAATTTGAGGGGCAGGAAAAATTAAAATATAATACCAAGAGCCACAGTTTTTTTTGTAAATCAGATAGACCTGAATTCAAGTGATGGCAACAGAGAATAATAACTGAAGGAAGATGGAAAAATATGGAGTGGATTGGATACTTAAACAGCAGCTAGGATGAAATAGAAAGTTAGAGAATTCAAGCTTGAGGGATGGGTCTTAGTGTTCAAGATAACCGAAAGGGACCGGGCAGAGGTGGTGCATGCCTTTAATCCCAGCACTCAGGAGGCAGAGCCAGGTAGATCTCTGAGTTCGAGGCCCACTTGGGCTACAGAGCGAGATCCAGGACAGGCACTAAAACTACACAGAGAAACCCTGTCTTGAAAACTCCCAAAAACAGATAACAGAAAGGCTAGGAATTCAGGGCTTATCCTAAGGAGGAAAAAAAAGAGAGAGAAAAGAAATAATAAAATGTACAAAAAGTTATTCAGATGATTGTTTTATCCCTTAATATAATAAAAAGAGGACTATGGAAAAGCAAAGACTTTGAGGCTAAAATATCACAGACAAGAATTCAACTGTCAGCAAATATAATGACTTTTGTTTAGATTTTGAATTCTGCACGTTTAAAGGAATGAGGCAGATGTTTGGCACTTTTAAGAATCAGGATATGAATGATAAAATGATATTTCTCATAAATGGAAAGCCCATATCTTACTAAATGTTCTTATTAAGGACTTAAGTGGAATAAAACTCTAAACTGAGAATATAAATTGAGCCTCTGTAATTCCCACTACTAATCTCCATTAATTTAACCATCCTTAAAGCAAATAAACAAAAATAAATGTAAGGTAAGATGGAAGATTCCTATATTAGTCAGACCACTCTAGAGATACAGAATTCATAATGTGTATGTTTATATAAACTTTGAGGAGATATATCTTGAGAGTTAGCTCACACACAGTCCTGGTGATTAAACATAGAGACTCAAACATGCTATCTCTGCTCTAACAATAAGCTATACACCTATAATGGTTTGAAAGAAAATGGCCCCAAAAGGGTGTGGCCTTATTGGAGGAAGTGTGTCACTGTGGTGATGGGCTTTGAGCTTTCATATGCTCAAAATACTGTCCAGTGTGTCATTTGACTTTCTGTTGCCTCTGAGTCAATATATAGGACTCTTAACTCCAGCACCACGTCTGCCCGCATGTCACCATACTCCCTGACATGATGAGAATGGAGTGAACATCTCAAATTGTAAGAAAGCACTTCAATCAAATGTTTTCATTTGCAAGAGTTGCCAAGTTCATGGTGTCCCTTCACAGCAACAGAAAATCCTAACTAAGACAGAAGTTGATACCAAGGATTGGGGTATAGGTATGATAACCCTCACCAAGTGTTTGTTTGGAGGAATCTGGACTCTGGGTTTGGAAAGCAGTGGGATGCTTTAAGCACTGCTTAATGGGCCATACTAGTTGGAACATGGAACACAATGGTGCTGATAATGAGCTGAAATGTCAGAAGCTGACACAAGAAATTTCAGAGAAGAATGTTAGTATGTGACCTAGAGATTGGTCTTGTAATATTTTGGTGAAAAATGTGGCTGTCTTTGGTCCTTTTCTGAAGAGGCTACCTGAGGCTAAAGTAAAGAATTTTGGGTTAACTGCATTGGCAGAAGAAATTTCTAAACCTTGAATAGACTCTGCCATATGGATATTAGTGGTAACTCTAATAAAGATATATAATGAAGAAGATCAAGATCAGCCAGGAAAAATATTTCAGGAGAAAAAGGGCACCAGAAAGTAGAATGGAGGTAAATTCTCTGTTCAAAGAGATAAATGGATTAAGAAATTGAATAAAGGGAGTGATGATCTCAGGACAGGATCCCATCCAGCTAAGTTTTCAACTTGTGAAAAGGAACTTAGGAAAAGTTTAGATCCAGGTGTGGTGGTGTGCACCTTTGATCCCAGCACTGGGAAGGCAGAGGC
This sequence comes from Peromyscus leucopus, assembly GCF_004664715.2. Classification (NCBI taxonomy): domain Eukaryota; kingdom Metazoa; phylum Chordata; class Mammalia; order Rodentia; family Cricetidae; genus Peromyscus; species Peromyscus leucopus. Next base: position 102,349,209 of record NC_051067.1, on the reverse strand, counting down.
TGGCAGATCTCTGAGTTTGAGGCCAGCCTGGTCTATAGAGCAAGCTCCAGGAGAGCCAAACTTAGGCAATGAAGGACAGAAAGCTGGTGAAGATGTAAATGAATGAGGGGCCATGTTCTAGCCCCAGCAAGCAGCAGAACTTGGCAATTTTGACCACATTGTTCTGGCTTTAGAGTTAAGGATAGAAGAAATGAGTTATGGAATTTCTGCTGTGGGATAATGCTTTTGTACATTGGTTTAGTAAAATGCTAATTGGCTAGTAGCCAGGCAGGAAGTATAGGTAGGATAAGCAGACAAAGAGAATTCTGAGAAGAAGAAGGCTGAGTCAGGAGATGCCAGCCAGCTGTCCAGGGAGCAGCATATAATGGCACACAGGTAAAGCCATGAAAATTGTGGCAACATATAGATGAACTGAAATCAGCTGAGTTTAAGTGTAAGAGCTAGTCAGTAGTAAGTCTGAGCTAATGGCTGAGCAGTTTTAGTTAATATAAACTTCTGTGTGTTTAGTTGGGTCTGAGTGGCTGTGGACACCAGCAGGACACATAAAAAATTCTGATTACAAATTTTCCTCTGTGCCTACAGAAAGCCACTGAGGCCAGGCATGTGTAAGGGGGTATCGCTGAATGAAGGCATAGGAGAGGTCAATCCATGAAGCTGTGAAGTTGAAGCCTATATTGCCTTAGAGAACCTAAGTTGTTAGAGATGTCAGAATCATGGGATACCTGCCTAGGAGAGCTGCTAACAGGGAGTAGAAACAGCCCAAGAGAAAGAAGTTTGTTGCAGTTAAACCTGAATGGATTTGGAGATCTGAAGAGCATTTTGATATCAGACATGAAGATACAAAGTTTGGAGTCTGCCCAAATGATTTTTGATCTTGCTTTGGTTCAGTATTTCCTCACAATGCTCGCTTCCCTACATTTTAGAATGGTAATATATATTCTATGCCATGATATGTTGGAAGTATGTGATCTGCTTTTTACTTTTATAGAAGATTACAGTTAAGAGGTTACATGAATCTCAGAAGAGACTTTGAATTTTGGACTTTTAAACATTATGAGACTGTGATAGACTATGGAAACTTTTGAAGTTGGACTAAATGAATTTTCCATTATGAAGTTGTTCAAAACTTATGGGGGCCAGGGAGTGGAATTTGGTGGTTTGAAAGAAAATGGTCCCCAAAAGGAGTAGCATTATTAGGAGGTGTGTCCTTATTGGAGGAAAACACTTAAAAAAAAAAAACAACAAAAACAAAACAAAACAAAAAACAAAAAATGCTTTGAACTCTTTACCTAATTTTTGTACTTATTTTAAGGCAAGACCTTTGTTGCAATAGAATAGACTTGACCACATTCTATAGCCCATGTAATCCTACAAACTGTAAACCTTCTGTCTCTGAGTTTATGTCGCTGAGATTATGTAGCTCAGATTACAAAACTATATCAACATGCTGTCTTAGTCAGGCTTTCTATTGCTGTGAAGAGACAACATGACCACAGCAACTCTTACAAAGAAAAGCATTTAACTGGGGATGGCTCACTTAGAATTCAGAGATTCAGTCCATTATCATCATGGCAGGAAATGGCAGCTTGCGGGCAGACATGCTGCTGGAGGTGTAGCTAAGAGTTCTTCATCCTACAGCTAACAGGAAGTAGTCTAAGATACTGGGTGATATCTCCAGCATATGTAAGACCTCATAACCCACCTCCACAGTGAAGCACTTCCTCTAATGAGACCATACCTACTCCAACATGACCAAACATCCTAATAGTGTCACTCTCTTTGGGGGCTGTTTTCCTTCATACCACCACCCTAGCCATCCATAAGATACAAATTATATATACATAAAATCTATAATATGCTATACAAGAGCCATTTATGAGATGCAAAATATATATATTATATATAAATATATACATATATATGATGATATTTTATTTGGGCTGAAATGTGATTTTATTTGTACGTTAATAAATAAAGTTGCCTGGGGGTCAGAGCTAATAGCAAGCCATAGCAGAAGTCTGGCAGTGGTAGCACATGCCCTTAATCTGATCACATGTCAGAGTCTGTGTGTTCAAGGGCATTGCCAGTTTGGAGACACATGCCTTTAATCTCAATATCAACCATAGAGACCTGGAGGTCTGTATAGACAGGCAGTGACGAGGAGGTCATGTGGTTGGTTTTACAACCAATGAGAAGGCAGAACAGAAAGTTTATAAAAATACAGACACACAGGAAGTAGGTCTCTTTCTCAGGGGAAGGACTGCAGCGGCACCAGGTGCTAAGAAGGCGGTCTTGGTCCCAGCTCTTAGCTACTGCTCTCTGAACTCTGGGGCTTTTAACTTTGCATTTGGCTCTGTGTTTCTTATTTAATAAAGCTGTTCAGAATTACATCTACACATATATTATATGTATACATAAATAATACATAGTACATGTATATAAAATGGAATAATTAACACCATAAACCACCCAGGCAAAACATGCATACAAAAGACTCCATGTCAAATGGAAAATGTACTGAGTTTTTTGTAGACATGAATTTACCTCTGCAGTTATTTGTAGCATAAGCTTTATCATTTGTATTGACTCCATATTATAAATTACTCAACAATTATCAATGAATTTAAAGGCTGAAATAATGAAATATCCTTTTCAGTCTAATAGTAACAAATAAACAGGAATAAATAACAGTCCTTCAAAATATGTGGAACTTAGCCATGCTGTACATAATTTAAAAACGGATCAAAAAACAACTTCCAAATGATATATGGAAATCCCAAGAGAAAGACTAAAATCAAAACACAAATTGACAAACTCATAAGACTCAGTGAACATGGTGTTTAGAAAGAAACAAAGGTTATAAATACTATACAAATCATTCAAAAAATGAAATAGAACTACACAGCAGTCAGAAGAACAATACACATTATAGAATGGATAACAAACTAGAGGATAGAAAAACATATCTTCATGTATAAATACAGCTATATAGCCTCATTCTGCAATAAAGGAATTAAATATTCATACATATCACAACTTGGAGACATCTCAGAAGCATTACACTAGATGAAATAATTTGACGTGAAAAGCTATATGATTTCTTCATGTGAAATATCAATAACAGGCACATCCATGCAGATTGGTGGTTGATTCAAGTTTTGGGATAGGAGACATGGGGCATGGCTTGGGGTTTCTTTGGCTGCTTTCAAAGAGTTTTTGAAACATTTTAAAATGGCGGTGTTGCAAAACATTGTGAGTTTACTGATGGTGAGTAGAATATTAAAATAGTTCATTTTATTATGTTGCTATATTTTAAAATGAATGATGTATTATATTTAGGCACATTTATGCTTTTATTTCTTTCTGTTTGAGACAGAGTTTTGTTTCTTTCTGTTTTGAGACAGAATCTTACTATCTATCTACCATGATGTTGGACTCTTGCTTTTTCTGCCTCCAGCTACAGTGAGCTAGTTTTAATAGTCATCTTCACACAGCCTAGAAGCACCTGAGGAAGGAGCTTCATTTGAGGAGTTGCTTAGGTCAAATTGGTCTGTCGGGGTTGGTCTTGCTTGCTACTTGATGTGGGAAGGTCCAGGCCACTGTGGATAGTACAATTCCTTGCTCAGGTGGCCAAGGCCTTTATAAGGAACATTCTAATCATGAGTCCAGGCAAGCTAGCAAGCATAATTCATTATTTCTGCTTCAAGTTCTTGCTTGAATTACCCACCTGACTCCCTCAGTGAGGGACTGCAACATGGAAGGTTGAAAGCAAATCAAAACAGGTATGCACCAAGACTCCTGACAATGTTTGAAAATCTAAACTAATTGGTTCTGCTTCAGTTTCTTTCCACAATCCATTGTTTCTACTCAGGAACGCCCTGCACCATTTATCAGCTGCTTTTCCTAGCTCATGGAGTTTCTGCTTGAACACCTTATATTCTTTCTTGATTCCATCATTCTTTTCTATATCACTACAACGTTTGACTTAAGAATCCTGAATCTGCTGCTTCTCTGTGTCTGTAGTGACAAAACAGAAAATCTGGGCTCACAATTTTCCTCTGCAATTGTGCACTACATAATTTAGGACAAATTGCCTCACTTACTTGAGTCTGATTCACCTCTAATGTTATATTTGTTATTACTTAAGTGAAAAGTTCCCTAGGGCTTTTATTCATGATCAAATTGAAGTATGTAGATTTTAATCATTAAAACGCTGTATGATGAATAAAAATGAAACTGCCAGTAATAAAGAAAGCATATGATAATAATTATGATTCACTCATTCATTCAATAAATCCTCTATACATACATTATTCTCTGCCCTTGTGACATAAGTATGATCAAAAATTATCTTTAATTCATTTTGTTTCTTAGAGACATATACTTTACAACGATTGTGATGATGATCTTAGAAGGAGAACTACACCAAAAATTTTCTAAGAATGAGGGCCAAGAGATAAGGCAATTATATGAATTTTACATATTTTTATTTAAAGAGACAGTATTCACAGAACTGATGTAAAACACATTTATAAATCTATCTACAATTTGCTCCAAGAAGATGATCAATGTACATAAAATTGATGGATGTCTGTAGCTTTTCTTTCAGTACATGAATATTTTGTTCTTTGCCAGGTAACCCAGTTTGGGATGAGACAAGTTTTAATCTCTGTTACTCTATGGGTAAGAGGTCCTCTTCACAGATTTCTGCTTTCTTCCATGATTTTACTTTGAAATTGTTTGGGGTTTTGTGACTTTGACAATTTGAATGTGAGTATTTCAATTGCACATACGTTAAACCACTTGAAATTCCTCTATGGTACCAGGATATTTTCTCATTATTACTTGTTTCTTCTGTCCTTTTTTTTTTTTCTTTTTGCAAGTAAATTTAAGAAATCTCTATTAACATATCTTCAAACTTACTGATTCCTGTATCATCTGTCTCTATCTCATCAGAATAATTCTACATTTTCTGTATACTTTTGCATCTAAAGCTTCCTTTTGATTCCTGGTGTTCAAATCCAAACTCATAAATATATCTGGCACCTTGTTTCCTCTGTTCTTTAACATCTTTAACACGTTACTCATCATCACATTATTTCCAACAAACATCTGGGTAGTTTCTAAATCTAGTTTTGATGTTTACTTTGTCTCTTAAATTTTTTCCCTTTCCCCTTTATCCTCTTCTTGTTATGTCTTAATTGTTTTAAAACCAAACAGATGTATCAGGTAATATGAATTGAGATGAGGGTCTTTGCAATTTTAGTTCAGTCTGGCTATATCTGATTTGTGTTTCATACTTGGTGTAGGTATTAGTTGGAAATACTTCAAATTCTTTACCTCTCTTTGGCTACCTTTATTTCTTACTGGAGCTGAGGATTTCACAAACTCTTGTCTTTTACATACTTTATATTATTAGGTGATAATGTAATATGGATGCTATATAACTAACATTAATATCATATTGGATGACAGGACCAAATATGGATCAAATCAGTAATATTTGAAGTGGATTTAGATAATTTGAAATTGTCTATCACAGATAATAAAACAAAATCCAAATAAAATAATTAAAATTTTTGACATTCAGAAAGATAGTAGATTTACGGTGTCAAAATTAAAGGCAGCCAAATAAAGTAATTCACAAATTATTTTAAGAGTATATAACAGACCAACTGAGAACCAAGATTACAGAGGTAAAAGGAGCACAGTAAACAGAACATCGTTCCACACAATGATTTACATTCCTTTTATTTTTAAGATTTATCTTTATTATTTTATTTTATATATGAATGGGGTGGTGAACTTGAATGCCTGCAAGAGCAGCAAGTGTTCTTATTGCTGCGCAGACTCTTCAGGCCCATATATTGCTCTTTAAATCTTTCTCTTTAGAACGATGACAAAAATGAGCAAACAGAAAATATAAATAAAGACTAAATTATTCTAGTATCTGTTACAAGGAAAGAGATAGTATTTTTACTACCAGGAAGCCATTAATAAAATTAAAATTAAATAATTAAAAATAAAATCTCATAATTATACATTAATTAAATATTTTTCTGTAATTGTCTTTTTGGTAAAAAAAGTGACAAATTATAATATAATTATAGAATATTTTATATGTAATGATTAAAGAATAAATTATTAACCTGTTTCTTCATAAAATGTTTGTCCTTATAGATTAATGGACTAAAATTCACTAAATTTAGAATTCACTGAAAATTCACATATCTGTTGTATTAACCCATTGCAGCATTGAAATCAGCTGAAAAGATGTCTTATTATATTTTTACTTATTTAATTTTTCAAACATATTATGGTCATTCAAATGTAATTTGCCTCCATAAGCTCATATGTAGTGGCATTATTAGGAGCTGTGGCTTTATTGGGGTGTGTATGGCCTTCTTAGAGGAAGTGTCACTGTGGAGTCGGGCTTTGAGGTTTCCTAAACTCAAGATACCACCCAGTGATACCATCCACTTCATGTGTACAATAGTCCTGACTGTGTCTTGCTGTGTCCAAAATCAGTTTCTCAGCAGTCCTGTGGAATCTATGGCACTTCCAGTCTTTCTATCTGTTTTGCAAATGATCCATGAGCCTGTTGACAAGGGGCTGTAATATTATATTACATAAAGAGATGAGCACTTGGCAGTCTTTTTTTTTTTTTCTCTGTGCTGTCACCAGTTGTGGGTATCTGTGTTAGTCACCATCTACTGCACAGGAAACACTTCTGATAAGGGCTTGGTGATGCACTAATCTAGGGGTATGAAGATAAGTACTTAGGAGTCAGTTTATTACTGTGCCTATTTAGCAGAGTAATGAGAGTAGGATCTCCCCTAGAACTTATAATGTGGCCCACTTAACAGTGCCAGACATGAGTTTGGTCTTATGGAGGAGGCTTTGAATACAATGAGACAGTTAAAAGGTATTCCCAAACACAGTGGGCCTATCTTGCCAGGTTAGGCATTTCTACATCTCACCAGGTTTATGGATGGGCAAGAGTTTTCAGTACTCTTCTACTGCAGGATTATAAACAGCGACTTCTGGCACTTTTTACACAGCTAAAGCTTCTGAGTGAGCACTAGCTTCCATGAACAATGACCTAATTAACTTCAGCAGTAAGCTCTAACCACCAAGTTTTGTCTGAATCCAGACAAAATGGCCATAATCTGTGTTGTTTTGGAGATCTATGGGACATCACTGACGAACAATTGAAAGTGAAATAACTCACACCTGGAACTGGGCTTTTTCTTTGAGCATATGCTGTTGTGGGATGGTCTGTATGTCAAATCTGTTGCTCTGATTGGTCAATAAATAAAACACTGATTGGCCAGTGGCCAGGCAGGAGGAAGTATAGGCAGGATAAGGAGGAGAAGAATTCGGGGAAGCAGAAGGCTGAGGTAGAGAGACACTGCCAGCCGCCGCCATGACAAGCCACATGTGAAGACACTGGTAAACCACAATGGCAATGTATAGATTTATGGAAATGGATTAATTTAAGCTATAAGAACAGTTAGTAAGAAGCCTGCCACGGCCATACAGTTTGTAAGCAATATAAGTCTCTGTGTTTACTTGGTTGGGTCTGAGGGCTGTGGGACTGGCGGGTGACAAAGATTTGTCCTGACTGTGGGCAAGGCAGGAAAACTCTAGCTACAGTATGCTGTATGTTAGAAGCATTATTCCCCATTTAAAAGAGCTCTATTTAAACTTGTTTTATGTATGAATATGAGGATGTTTTAGGAAACTTCTACACTAGTAGGCTTTCATGTGAATTTTTCAAAGCTCTTTAAAATTGGCTATTCCTCACTGTATACCATTTTCTACCCTGTGCTTCTATCCCCTGCTCAACTTAACCTAACTTACCCTCTTATTTTCATTTTCTACATCATACCACCTGTTTTACACTCTCCTCCTGATCTTGAAATTATTCTCCATAGCTTCTTTCTTGAATTCTGCAAGTATTCCTATTTAAACTAACATATTTAAATCCAAAAGAGTAGGCTCCACATATGAGAAAGCAGAAGATGTTTTGTCTTTCTGAGCTAGGTTCTTGATATCACTTTACTTATACTGTATTTGTGATTCCATACCAATTTTAGTATATTGTATTCTGCTTATGTGAAAACAATGTTATTCATATTGTTCTAAAAAAATTAGCCCTGAATCTTTGGCTTGCTTGGATTGATATAGAGCATTTGTAAGCCTAATGATTACGTTTATGAACACAAGGTTCTCTTTTATTTATTTCTCTTTGGGTGTACTGGGAAAACTTTCTTCAGTATTTTGCAATTGTCACAGTGTACAAAACTTTCATTTCCTTAGTAAAAATACTTCTTTAACATTTTATCTTTTTGATGCCATTGCAGATGGAATTATTTTCTTTGGTTTCATTTTCAGATATGTCTTACCAGTATCTAAAAATATGTAGTCAAGATTTTTGATACCACACAAAAACTACAAATAAAACCAGACAAATGTAACTACAACAAGCCAAAAATCTTCTAATATGCAAGGTAAATAAGCAAAAAAATAAAGTCAGAATACAGACAAAAAGGAAATATTTAAAGTCATATTCCTAGACATTGACCAAGTGCTAAATATGTAAGATGATTCTACATTAGGTAAAAAGTTTTAAATCTAAGCATAGCTTATGTTAGTGAGTTCTAGGGATGGGGGAACAGCAGGGACAGTGGAAGTATTATTCAGTAGATGGTAAGTTTTAGTTATGACATATAAATAACTTCTAGAGTCTGTATTAAAATATAATTCTTTTATTTATTTATCTATTTATTTATTTTCATTTTACATACCAACCACTGTTACCCCTCCATCCCCTTCTCTCATTGCTCCCTACCTTCCCCATCCCATCCCCATCCACTCCTCATAGGGGATAAGGCCTTCCTTGGGTATTCAACCCAGGCTGGCATACTAAGTTTGGTTAAGACCAAGCCCCTCCCCACTGCATCAAGGCAGAGTAAGATATCATACCATACAGAATGGGCTCTAAAAAGCCAGTTCATATACCCAGTATAAGTCCTGGTTAAAATATAATTATTTCTTCTATGGGACCAGAAGGTTCCTTGCAAGCAACCATGGGTGGGAGGTACTTACATTTCTAGCCAGCTATGGAGTCTATGTAGCAAAGTAACAACCAGCATAGAAAGATAACCCTAAGTGTTTAGGAGTAGTACAATTAGCAGTAACCCACTCAACAAGAGGGAAATCATACCTGGTACCAAAAACCAGGAGAACTACCCAGGAGATGTGATGTCATGAATCTTAGAGAATAACCTACAACCACCATGGTAATAAACCATAATAAACACTTAAATCCTAACTATACACTAATTATTTATTCTTGTACCCACAGATAAGTGTAGTCCTCAACCGTCCTCAAGAAAACTTCTCTTTGCAACAGATGGAGGCCATTATAGGAAACCACAAGCAATCAAAATACAGTGTTGTGGAGCCAGGTCCTTATACATGTGCAAAACAATTCCCTCCCTCACCTAAGGCTCCCAGAACAATGAGGAAGAGTATATGGAATGATTGTAAGAGCCAGAGGCTCAGATTGTTTACCATGAGATTGTGATGCCTAGTAATATTAGAAGCTACAACTATAAAGTCTTACCAACATATCTACACAAATATGTGCTGGACAAAGGCAACAAAAAAGACTTGCCAAAGTAGATGTGGGGAAGGGTTTCAACCCTATACAAAGAACTACAGACAATTAGGGAATGCTGAGAGTGAGAAATAGTCCTCTCCAGTGAAAAGCATACCCATTGATCATCCAATACCAAATGGTCATCCCTGAAAACATACCTAGGTATAACATTATACAGACTGAGCAGGTCATATTTAAGAATATACTTGATACATGTGTGTGTGCATGTGTGTGAAACAATTTTTGAAAAGATGCTGTGAATTTGAAAGAGAGCAAGGAAGTTGTATATAAGGGTTTAGAGCAAGAAAAAAGAAGTAGGAAATAATGTAATATTGTAATATCAAAAATGAAAGAAACAATAAAAACATATAATATTTTCACAGCATAACAATATGGAATTCTGTGTTTCAAATTTCATAAGCATTATATTTCATGTGAATGTTTGCATCAGAAAAGCATGGGGAAGAGATACAAAGAAACACCGAGAAATGTATATACCTTGACCATGATTCTAGTCATGACATCACAGGTTTTTGAGTATACCCACACTCATCTTATTGTGAACAGTAAATGTATGCATTTTTTAAAAAAGATGTGTGGCTTATATGTGAAAATAACAGATGCGATTTAATAACATCACTATTTATTCCTATGACTCAGATGCATACCTGGATGATTCCATGCTGGTACAAGTCACTTGGTCATTTATTTAATTCTTCATCAGAGAAAGCTGAGTGCTGGGCAAAGCTACAATGTGTTGCCATGTATTTTCTTATTCTATTATAAGTCAGATTAGGTTTGTATACATGTTAACAGACTTGCTTACAAAAGCAGAAGAGAAGCTGTTTCAATGAACAAACATTTTGGAAATGTTTGCTCACATTCCAAATATAAACACCCATTTGGCTAGTGAAATTCCTTTTGGGAAGAAAAATTCCAGAGTTAGAGATATAGATTCCAATTTGGCTAGGAAGGCAAACCGTATTGATTGATTTCATTTTTAAAAGTATCTTTGTCATCCAGACAGTGTCAGGTCTGGGCTCCCTCTTACCATGTAGTCCTCAAATTGGACTAGTCATTGGTTAGCCACTCCTTCAAGATTTGTGCTACCATTATCCCAGTACAACTTGCAGGCAGCACAAATTTCAGGTCAGAGATTTGAAACAGAGACTGAATAGCCCAGGGACCTAGAATATAACCAAATATGTCTAGCCCCCACAAAACAAAACAAAACAAAATCAAAAAACAAGTGAATGAAATGATTCCAAATAATATTCTGCTATACTCAGTTGTGATCAGAGGACTCAGTTGTGATCAGAGAGGCTTCATCTATTGTAGCTAGAGTTTTCCTGCCTTGCCCACAGTCAGGACAAATCTCTGTCACCCGCCAGTCCCACAGCTGCTCAGACCAAACCAAGTAAACACAGGGACTTATATTGGTTACAAACTGTATGGCCATGGCAGGCTTCTTGCTAACTGTTCTTATAGCTTAAATTACTCCATTTCCATAAATCTATACCTTGCCACGTGGCTCGTGGCTTACCGGCATCTTCACATAATGCTTGTCATGGCTATGGCTGGCAGTGACTCCTTATGCCTTCTTGTTCTTTCTTTTCTCCTCTCTGTTAGTCCCGCCTATACTTCCTGCCTGGCCACTGGCCAATCAGTGTTTTATTTATTGACCATTCAGAGCAATTTGACATACAAACCATCCCTCAGCACTCTAGCAACTGATGGGAGCAGATGCAGATACCCACAGCCATACATGAGGAGGAACAAAGGAAACCCTTCTGAACATGGAGAGGAAGGCTTGTACGATCAGAGGGATCAAGACCACCAGGAGAACACAGCCCATAGAATCAACTAAGCAGGGTTCATAGGGACTCACAGAAACTGAAGCTGTGATTACAAAGCGTGCATTGGCCTATGCTAGGTCCTCTGCATATACATTATGGTTTTGTAGCTGGATATTCTTGTGGGATTCTTAACAGTGGGAGTGGGAATGTCTCTTACTCTTTTGTTTGCTCTTGGGACCCTTTTCCTCTTATAGGGTTGCCCTGTCTAGCCTTGACTATCCTTGATCTGAGGGTTTGTGTATAGTCTTATAATTTGTTATGCCTTGTTCCGTTGATGTCTCTGGGAAACCTGCCCTAGTCTGAAGGGAAATGGAGGAACAGAGGATCTGCGGGGAGAGAAGGCAGGGTGGGCTGGGAGAAGTGGAGGGAGGAGAAACTGTGGTCAGGATGTGATATGTGAGAGAAGAATAAATAATTGTCTCTTTGAACAAATATTTGTCAAGAAGCTACTTAAGGGAGGAGAGGCATATGTGGGCTCTCAGTTTTCTGGTGTACATCTCTCCTGCCAGAAAAGTCAAGCAACACTGATGGCTGGACTATAAAACAAGTGATAGGTTTGAGTACACAATCTGGTCAGACTGGGGACAAATCCTGTCTGCAGTCACAAAACAGAGACTGGGGCCAGAAGCCAAGCTGTCTGTCATGGAATTTTCATATTTTGCCTCTCTTAAGTGCACCACTTCCTTCATCTAGACCTAAACTCTATCACCAAATCTGAAAATAGTATAATAAGCTGAGGACCAAACACTCTAATACTTGAGCCTACATTGGGCATTTCACTTTCAAACCTTAACATTCAAACTTTGGTCTTCATAGTCTCATGGTCAATGGACAATGCAAAATAAATTCAATTGTAATTCAAGACCCGCCATAATTTCTCTTCTAAGCTTAACACACACATGCACACACACATATATATTTACATAGTCAATATGCAATGAAAATTTCTATTACATATGAGAAAATTGGAAACATACCAAGGAAATATGAAATCCATCAGGACAAGTGCTAACTCCCATAGTGCCATGGATGGTGTTTTTGTTTTTGATAATATCACATGTGATGAATCACATGAGCCTATGGGGTACACATCACATTCAAATCACAGAAAGTACCAGCATCAACAAGAATGGGGAAAATTAGTTAGCTGTTTCTAACAATACTCTCACTTTTCAGTGGGTAAATATCTTTTCAGAACTCAGTTTGAACGTATCTCCTCATCCCACAAAATAGAAACAGTCAAACACAAAATGTAGAATTTGAATAGAAAAATTTAGAATACAATGTGTTATGAAGCATAATGTAAGTTCACAAACACTGTGCTGAAGTTCTGTTCTGTTGCTGATAGTCTTGATTTGTTTCCCAGATTTCTGCATTGTCAGAAGAAGTGCTCTTCCCATGTTCCTGACACTATTACAGTTGTTATGTAAAGTGATAGTGTCTTCATTATTCATCCTAATGTTTCTAGTAACTTTCATTATGATTGGACTGTATTTCACAAAGTGCATTTAGAAAAATGATTGCATAATTTTTGTGGTTGAATAAATATGTGGATTACAGTGTTAACATTATACAGGTTTCATTACTGTAGAGATTTGTTAGAAATTGTAATATGCTAATGAGCATTGCTTTTTTTCCCAGTAAAGGAATATAATATGTATTCCTTTCTGAACACAATTTCCATTTTCCAGATAAAGAAAATAAGGCTATTACTATCATTTGGAAAGCTCTTTTTGTTCCTTCCATTTGCATGTTGAGAAATGAGTTCAATATTTACAATTGAGACAGGTGTTACTATCATCATTAGGAAACTGATGAAATGAAAGATAAGAAAAACTAGTTCACTTTTCAAAGTCCACTTATCATGCAAGTGACAGGTTTGAGTACACAGTCTGGTCAGACTGGGAACAAATCTAAGTCAAAGTATCTTGATGGTGGTTACATCAGATGACACATTTAGCTCCTACATCCAACAGCCAAAGGGAAATTGTCACTTTTGCCAGTTCCATGATTTTGTTTTGGTCCTAAATGGAACACTCAACCTCTGCACCAACATATTCTGCTCCTTTTGCAAGTATCATTTTGAAATATTCCATCAAGCACACATTCTGCCCTCTAAATCAGTTCCCCACATTACGCTCCAAGAACTCTCTTCACAGCCAGGCAGCAAAGGCTCATATTAATCATGTTTTCTAATTATTTATTTATTAGAACAAGGGAGATGAACACCTGGCAACATTTACATTAGCAATTAAGAAAGAAGCTTCTCCAGTAACAGTCTGATTTTGTTATGCTCCTTTGCCTTTTATAAGCAAGTTGGCTCAGTGGTAGAGAAAGTTTTGTTACTATACATGAAGATGAATTGCTGGACATAAACTCTTTCCTATCTTCAGATATGGTGTACATTAGGAAAATTTCCATTGTTTACAATGCTTAAGACTGGTAAGATAGTTATTAATAGGAAATAAACAGGGTACTAATAATCCCTTCTTTATTTATTCAATAATATACAACTACAACTAGTCTATGGAATGAAATGAAGGTCAGATAAAGGTAAGACACTATATAAATATTAAAATATACATGTCTGCATGTATAGCAGGCTTCCTTCTGAAATAGTAGATTACAAGGTCATTTGTGATCAGTTTCTAAGGCTCTATGAAAATTGAGAATTGTTTTGTGTTAAAACAAAGAAATAAAAGAAATAAAAAGTACATCATGAGACTTTTGAAGCTTGCAGTAGATATGGGCATGCTACCTAACACAAGTATTTGCTTGTCACTTAGGCACAGTAATTATAAGATAAAAACAAAACAAAACCATGCAGCTCTTGGTCACAGGCTTACAGCCAAGAAGACAAGACAAGTTACAAATAAAATTTGTGAAAAGGCAGCATTTAAGCTGGCTAATTTCACAAAACATCAGAGACCACTGGATTAAAAAGTGATTTTTTTTAATAACAATAGAGATGATGGCATGGCCAAATATTCTAAGCATACAATTTATACAAAATGGGAAAGGGAGATAGGGTTATCAGTTTGGATAATAAGCTTCTCTAAAATGAGCCTTTTGTGTTTGATATTTGCCCTGTAGTCAACATCACTTCTTCAATAGCCTATGGTACTATTCACCAAATTTGATTTAGGAGTTGTATACCTTGTAGGAAGGCAATTGAGATAGGAGAGAACAGCAAACTTCTATACTGTGGACTTACAATTTCTGCTGATGTCAAGTCCTACAACTTTCAGGATTTAACTGCTTATAACACAAACTCCCCTTTTTTTTAAAAAAGTTCCTTCCTCCTATACAAACAGGTCCAACTGTATCAATGATAGACTTTGAACACCTCTGTCCTCCTAAGACTTAAAGGTAGAGATAATGGAGATTTCAAGAAGAACAGAGAAAATAAAAATAAAATATAAAATACAGGAGAGGACTCTCCTATCCCAAATCCTCAGATATGGCTTATATATGAAGTTCATTTTATCTGAATTCTTTTCAAGCAAAAATGTGATAATGTACTGACCAAAGGATACAGTAGCTCTTAAATGATTTCTGAAAATGCAGCTATTTTGAACACAGAGTGAGTTAACAAAGGGTAGACTTCAATCATTAACTGAGCAGGCTACTTAGCCCCTCATTCCTATAAGGAAATTTTTTTAACCCAGTAACATTGCATGTCATTAAAGGTACAAAGCTGTAGGCATTGTCATTTTCAGCCATTTGTAGTAAAATTATACACTGTGACATAAGACACCCAATAACTCTATCAAGTACATGAGGTAGAATTCACTTGATCAGAAACATTCAATGAAAAGAGTGTTCTCTTTTAACTAATGAAATAGTGATCTGATAAAAATACTATATGTGTATTAACCCAGATTAAGATACAAAAAAAAAAGGGAATCTCACCTGGTGGGAATGTAATGTCAGGAAATTTATTTCTACACATCAAACAGATTTGAACAAAGATGCTTCTAAGGAGATACCAGGCAACAGAATTGTTCAGCTTGTGGGGAGCCAATTGCCCAATGTGAGAAGTGCTTGCTACCTACATGGAGAACAGATGTTGCAGCTTTTGCTTAATGTGGTACCAAGAAGATGGTAATGATCAAAATTCTGTATTGTCTCAGATGGTGTGATTTTTACTGTTTAGGAACTTTGTGTATTTTTGTGTATCTGGAGGAGACAAGATTCTCTATTATAGCCATATAGCACATCATCTTTACAGGACTCTGGATAATCATTTGCATGCATACACGAATGTTAGCAAAATGTTCACCCTTCTCAAAACATTGACTGATGGTCTATAGACATGGCTTTCTTTTGTTGTAGTTATTCCATGCAAAGCCAACACATATAAGTCTGCATATACATTGTCTGTTTATGTTCTTCCACTGATTTAAGTTTTATCAACCATGGTAGAAATGATTCTTAAGCCTCAGCCCCCATTATGTTTTCTCAGAACACTGCTGCTGCCTTGATAAAGATTGAGAATACAGCTTAATAGCAGTGAAGTCTCCCCTAACCAAGTCCTAACAGTGAAATCTCTCCTAACTTTACTCAATAATTTACCTCCTCCAAACATTCAGACCATGATATTAAATCTAATGTTAAATCTATCAGCATTAATAATGATAATCATTTACCAAATATTTCTGTATGGAATAAAAACACTTAGTATTTTACCCACATGATCTGGTTTGGTGTTTATTCTTCTTGCATAAATTAAAAGATAAGGAAACTAAAGGTGAGTAATTAGACAGATTGGCCCCATATTTAAAATAATAATGATTATTTAAACAAATATCATGTAGTAGTTACTGTAAGAAATGCATAGCTTATTATCCTCAGGATTTACCAAGCCCAAACTAAGAAGATAAAGACTGTGTTCAAATTATAGCTCCAAAATACATCATTTTTCTATTGCTTTTATGTCCTATATTTAAAGGAAAGATTCATAATAAGATGTCCTAACTCATAGGACATTTCTGAGTGCAAATTCAGATATGTAAATCTTGAGAATGGTTTATACCTGTTAAACGTTGAACAGACTATCACAAGAGCAATATAATTCAGAATTATAGGGAATACTATTTAATTTCATTACAGTAAATTGAGCAAAGCTATAAGAGCTGAAGCTCACGGGACTCTTTTGCATTTTAGTTTAGGTCCAACACTATAGTAGCACCTAAACAATTTTGCTTTCCATTTTTCCTTTGGCATGTCTTAAGACACAATGATTTGCATTGAATATCTGCAAGAAAAGCCATGTTACCTTCAAGAAAGATGGAAATCCTCATTATTTTGTTTAGCATAGCATCTTGTTACCCTACCAAGGAGATGCTTCTGAGGTACATATCCTGAGGAATGCTGATATTTAATGCCAGAGTCACTGTCCTGGAAATGCCTAAGGTTCTAATGAGACCTAGGACCTTAAGAAGTAGGGAGCCTTTATTTGTCTCTAAGTCAGAAAATCTGGCTTTTAAGGAAATATTGTTAATAAATGAGGAAAAATGTGAATAAGCAATCAGACTTCTATATCACACCCAATTAAATCTCTCAAGGATCGGTAGTTTCTACAGCTTCATACAATCTATGAAGGATTTTACTCACTAGCAACTCTGAGAAGATGAACTATGATTGAGAATGGCATGCATGCACATTCCACTATCTCCAGTAATAAAAATGAAAATATGTTAGATTATTTATTATATCAAAATGCATGAGAGGACCATGTATGTATGTATCAACAGTTTCTCCTCAAGTAAATACTGTAAGTGATCATTTCAGAGATATCTAAATATCTTCTTTATGTTACCTGTGTCATTGCATGGATTCTACAGTGATTCTGAATTATAATCATAAAAAATGTGAAAACAGCACTGTAAAGCAATGAAGTCCTTGAAGTAAATAGCAAATATCTAAATTGATGATAATTCTGTTCAAAACATAATTTGATAATTTGAGAAAAACTGTGCAGCTTTGCACATAATAATATTAAAAATAAATAAAAAGGAGTATACTTTGACAAGGAGAAAATATTCTAAAGCTTTTATATTCCATGAAGCACTTTACATAAGAAAATCATGGTAAATTTGGGTGTGAGAGCTCATGTTTGACCAGGTAACATTTTGTAGTTTGTCAATTAAGTCAACACACATAGTTTCAGAATATTCTATCAATATAAATCGATAGCTAGATCATTGACTGTTTTTTTTTCTTTATTGTTTTCTCTGTATAGTTCTTCTAATTCTATAACAAACATGGATATGTAATCAAAGCCGTGTGAAGTCAACATAGTACTAAATTTGTGATCTAAAGCTGTAACACAGACATCTACAAATCTACTCTAAGGAAAGTTGATAACAAAGTTAGAAGGTAGGGAGAAAAAAAGAGAGGAAAAATTACAATTGAGGACTATGTAATTGTGATATGAAGAAAAATATACTTCATATATTTACAAATCAATTTATTCATGTTCACACTGAATGGAATCAGAATAGGCACTATAGATTACATATAAAGAAGAAAAGGATCAGCCCCATTGAAAGCATAGCATTTGGATTTGCATTCACTAGCTCAATTACCCTCAAAAATCTTATGATACAAAATCATTATTCCCCATTCAGTGCTATACAAAGGGGAACAAAGAGAGTTAGAATGCCACAGATACTACATGTCATAAGAATAAACTTAGACTTTAAAGATGATCCCACTAATGAGATGGTTTTAAGTGTATGTGTGTGTGTGTGTGTGTGTGTGTGTGTGTGTGTGTGTGTGTGTGTGTGTGTGTTGGGGGAAATAGACACAGAGAGAGATACACACAGTGAAACTTTGTTTTGCTCGAATATGTGTAGTATCTCTGCTTTTGAGATAAGAGTTTTTGAGAAATGTTCACGTGTGACTCTTGTTGAAAGGGGATCATTCTATAGTTTTCTGTCACTATAACAAAGAACAGACATAATCAACTTGGACACAAGTTTTATTTCAGCTCAACTTCCAAACGTTTCAATCCCAGTCCATGGCTGCTTGTTCCTGTCATCTCTGACACTGCAGTTAGGCTGTCCATCATAGCAGGGCATGCATAACTGAGGAAAATGATCAGCTTATGGTATACGGGATGTAAAGAGAAGAAACTGGGGAAGGGGACTTAGTGTCCCATTCTAGGGAACATAGCTAATCCTCCAACTCCCTTTCATAAGTCCATGTTCTTAAAGGGTAACAACCTTCCAAGAGTGTTGAGGGACTGGGGACCAGTATTTCAACATATAGCCTTTTGGGAAATTTTTTAAATGCAATTAAAAGACATTTACAACTTTTTTTTAAAAATCATGGCTATCTAAAATAAATTATAAAAAATACAGTTTAGAATGGGGGGTGGGCTTGGGTGAAGGGGAGGGGTGCAGGAGGGGGGAGAACAAGGGAACCTGAGAACTGAATGGTATTGTAAAATAAAATAAAAGGAAAAAAAGTATCAGCAAGCCAGTTTTTGTAACTATTTTTTCTAATGTCCAGATAAATGTAATAAGATATGTATGTGTTTTAATTTAATAAAATGTGTTTTGTTGCTGTGAAGAGACACCATGTCCATGGCAACTCTTACAAAAGAAAACATTTACTTGGGACTGGCTTACAGTGCAGAGGTTTAGTCTGTTATTGTCCTTGTGGGAAGCATGGTGTCATGCAGGCAGACATGGTGCTGGAGACAGAGCTGAGAGTTCTACATCTTAATCTGCAGGCAACAGAAAATGAAGTCACACTAGACCTGGCTTGAGCATTTGCAACCTTAAAGCCCACCACCCTAGTGACACACTTCCTCCAAAAAAGCTACACTTGCTAATGTTGCCACTCCCTATGAGCCAATGGGGGCCATTTTTATTCAAAGCACTACAGTTAGTATGTGTATGAAAACTGTGAATGTGTGTGTGTGTGTGTGTGTGTGTGTGTGTGTGTGTGTGTGTGTGTTTTATATATATCTGGGGCTGAACAGCTAAATTTCTTACTCATGATGCTCCCATAAATTTAGCCTTTTTAAGTAGTAAGGTAATGTTTTGGACATATGGACCAATGATATCTAGATAGTTAGGAAGATACATAGATACATACATAAATAGCTAGATAACATATATGTGGGAAATATATTTATGAAAAAAGGTGATCAAAATACTCTTGGTCTATTCATTCAACTTAACAGTAGTTAAGAAAAGAGTGATTAGCTAATATTATTGATCATCTCCTCTATTTCTAGCCATATTTATTCCACAAGTGTAAAAATGTGTAGTTTAGAGTTGAGGCAAAGGTTTCCATTGACAGCGGCTGTAAGCAGCAGGGTTGGGATTTGAACAGGTCGGTTTGATTCCAATTCTGATGCTCTTTCCTCAGCAGCAAGCTGCTTCCACAGCAGTAGGAACTTGTCTGCATCTGTTCTGTACTTGTTTGCAGTTTTCCATTTTGAAGCCACAGCTACTCCATGTCCCATCGTGCTCAGCACACTTTGATTTCCCTTCCTATCACTGAGGCAGATCCACTTACCTCCCTGGCATTCATGAGCAGCTCTGCAGAGTGCTGGAGCATCTGGCAATCCACCCAGCCAGAGTGACTGGGAAGTACAGAAAATCCCTCTGAGAGCAGGCAACATCTGTTTGATAGGCAATGAAAAATAAACCCATAATAAACTCATTTTAGGAGCAAAAAATGGCTTCTCAAAATGCTGATTACTCATTTTAGGCAAGTATAGTAATGTAGGTCTACTTCACATGCGGAAAACCAGCATGTCTGGAAACAAATGATCAGAGCCACAGGGTGAGGCTGCTCAAACACAAAGCAAGAACTAGTGATAGCAGGCAAGAAAGTATTTAGAAATTTTACACAAGAGAGCTCACACCACCAATGGCTCGCTCCTGGCACAGAGGCATGACTAGGGTGGTCTGATAGGGTGCATCCATGTGGGGAATGAGTTTCATTTCAGGAGCAATGACTTTTGCACTCTTTCTCACTGACAAGAGCTCTCCATTCATTCAGACATCAAAGCACTCCTTCCTTTATTCATTTTTCACCTTATTTCCTTTCCACTAATATTTATTATATCCTCTAATGAAAACATCTTTTTATTACTGTGTGCCTTTTACAGATATCATAGTTATTATATTATAATCTGGAGTGATTTTCTTAGAGAAGCCCGAAGGGAAGAGTTTATCTATGATGGTAGATTAACATTTATTGAATTTAAGTCTCACAAGATATAAAAGAGTAAAACAAAATGGAAAGAAAATAATTTAAGAGTGAAATTATCCTTGGTAATAATTACAGTGAATACAAGCTGGACTGCTGACTACAGAAAATGCATGGTTTTATTCTGGAGTTAGTTAAAACATGTTAAACTTATTGTTTTTCCCCATGTGCAGCCATCATCTCTCATGAGAAAGGATAGGGAAAAAAAGCAAATTAAAAACTATTCATTGGTAAGGTAAGCATAGAAGCTAAATAAATCCTCCTATGTTTCAAACTGCTGATTTGTTATCCTCAATCTGCCAGATAAATTTTGACTCTATTATCAAATATGTCACATACATGCTGGCCAGAAATGTTGAAGTCAGAAACAAGAAAACTGAGCAAAAGAGGAGAGAGAAGGGAGGGAGAGAAGGAGGTACAGAAAGAACATGGAAGGACAGTGTTTCTTAGTCATAGTAGAAGATGCTAGAAAAATTGGAATATTATCTACAGCTAATGATTAACCCTTCAAGACTGAAGCATGACAATATGGGACAGACACTATTGCTTATGTTGAAGACTTAATCTTAGTGCTTTATCTGGGGCATAAAAATGTCCTTAAAGTGTGTATTAATGAAAACTGATATTGAAAATCTGACAGAAGTATATGGCTTTTTACACTTCACTTCTCTCACTGTTATAAAGGGACCATTTTGAACTTAAAGTGATAGTTCTTTGAGTCAAAAAAAATCTTTGGATTCAATGCTATAGTCTAATGTTTGTAAGTTCTCTTACCCTGAATCAAATGACACTTTAGCATAGCACATATGCAAAGAAATTGTGTGTATGTAGGTGTTATTATTGTTGTAAATATTAAATGAGATAACACTCATAAAATACACAGAACAGTGAATAATAAATACTAGTCATGCAAGGAACCAAAGCTATTATTCTTATAATCATGACTAGAATGATTTTCTATGAGCCCAATTTACTTATTAGTTATGTCTGAACAATGATATGTAATGTTAGACTGAGCAAGAAATGATGCACATTTTACGTATTATACACTTATAATAGTACTTGATTTAGCTTCAGTTACAGATGGAATTGCATTGCTTTTTAGACAAGTCTAGAAAGGGATATGTAACCAAACAGCAAAGGACTGTTATTATTTTCTTATGATGAGAAAAATTTTATTATGAAATTCCTGAAGCAGATATCCCTTGAGATGAAGTAAGACTGTGTATGTAAAAAATAAGACCAATATTTGAGTCAGTACTTAAGGAAATATAGACATATATACATATGATAATAAAAATTGTTATAGAAGAGAAAATTATGAACTTGAGAGGGGCTTTGGTTTTCATGGGAAGAATGCAGGTAAGAGGATGGAGCAGATAATGATTAAAATGTCTTCTCCTCATGTAGGGAATTCTAAAAATGTATTGTATAACCATGTATGTATGGAATTCTAAAAAAATCTTGCCTAAGGATTCAAGGACATAATAAATGTAGGCAAAGATTTTGGAAAACAAGCAGAAATTTATAGTTATGATAGTAAAATGTCTCTTCTGAAAAGAGTATGCATGTATCTCCTTATTGCGTGCAAGGAAACACTGGCATTGTCTTTTCACTGTTGGCCATCCAGCCTGGACTTCTTTCCCAACTCATTTACTCACAGCAAAATCTTTATGTGTCCTTAATTCAGCAGTTCTCATAATTCTACAAGACTCCTATTACATTATGGCTAGTTCATAGTTCTCAAATCCTATTTTCTGTATTATCTTGTAGGAACTTTCCAAAGTCTATTCCTTTACTTCATTTTAAAAGTGTTTTTGTCCCGCATTAGATCATGAGATCTATAAGAAGAGACACAATTGCCTTATCTAGCATTTGCATGCATTACTAGCTACTGTGATACAATAATTTTTCTCATGCTATTGGTCTTTCACCTCAGGGTAGTTTTGTTTCATATTGTTGCTTTCATCTTTTCATGTTATGTCTAATTCTCTCAAAAAATCTATATATGAATGGAAATAAGGATAAACCTTTGTACTTTATATATCTATGTATTATATGCAAATAATTAGGTTAACCATGGCATTCTGATTCTGAGACTTGTAGTACCAAGTATTAAAATATAGCTATTCAGAGGTCTTCTATAAATAAATACAACTTTAACACCTTAGTTTGGGTTTCCATTGCTTTGATGAAACACCATGACCAAAAGTTAAGTTTGGCAGGAAAGAGTTTATTTGGTTTGCACATCCACAATGTAATCCAGAACTGAAGGAAGCCAAGACAAAAACTCAAACAGGGCAGGAACCTGGAGGCAGGAGCTGATATAAAGGCCATGGAAGGGTGCTGTGTACTTAATTTGCCACATGGTTTGCTCACCTTGGTTTTTTTTTTTTTTTTAATAGAATCCAAGAGCACACGTCCCTCCAAAAGTGTCCTGGGAGCTACCCCATCAATCACACTAGTTAAGGAAATGCCCAAATATTTTCCAACAGCTCAGTCTTAAAATGATATTTTCTTAATTGAGGTTCTCTCCTCTCAAAAGACTTTAGCTTGTGTCAAGTTGACAGAAAATTATCCAGCACAATTAATTTCTCTATAAAAGATGTTCTGATACTAAACACAAACACCAGGCAAATTGGGCTGATACAATTCTAAAAGATTAAAAAGAGTACTAAGAGGACTACTATGAAATAAGATTTTCAGGACTTAACAGGAATGTTGCACTTATGAAATTTCAAAACTATGCAATACAATATACCAGTCAACATTCTAGCAGGTATAAGGGAAGGGCTTGCAGGGGACCACCCTTGGAAGAGGAGGTATCAATGGCTGCTGAGGCAGAGTCTGTTTTCTTCAGGGTGAGGCCCCTGACAGGTTGGTATGACTCAGTGATCAACACTATACCCCTATGATACAGGTGGCAAAATTGGACTCAGTAGCTTTTATACATATGTAAATGTGTTTATGGGTATGTAGGATAAAATAATAATTATTGACATGGAGGAACATGAATTTAGAGGAAGATGTGATGGGAGGAGGTGGAAAAGTAGTGTAGGGTAAATATGATCAAAATGTATTTTAATCACGTATAAATTTTTTAAAATGCCTATGTATATTCAGTCTTTCTCTGTCCTGCCTGTCAGCTCCCAAATAAGACTTACATAGACTTGTTTCTGAGTAGCTCTTATAACTTAAATTAACCAATTTCTATTAATCTATAAGCTGCCATGTAGCTAGTGGTGTTTACCTTTCCTCATAAATGTCCTGTTTTCTCTCTGTCCCACTGGTGACTCTGGCAATCTTCCTCTCAGAGTTATCGCCATCTCCAGAAGTCCCGTCCAACCTCTTCCTCCTTAGCTCTTGGCCATTCAGCTTTTATTCAACCAATCACAGTGACACATCTTCACACAATGCAAAGGAATAATCTGCAATATTTCCCCCTTTTGTCTAAATAAAAAGGAAAGTTTTAACTCTAACATAATAAAACTATAAACAGTAAGAACAATTATTAGGTAAGAATTACATTCCCAATCTCCAGTCCATTTGTATGTGGCAAATTCAGAGAAAATACTCTATTATCAATCCTATCCTGGTGAGTCTGAAGTTTTGTACCTAATCCATTTTCTACCCTAACTTGTATTATCAACCCAAAATTATTTTTTTTAGACCTCAAAACATTTTTTGAGGGGTGGGGGTTTTCGAGACAGGGTTTATCTGTGTAGATTTGGTGTCTGTCCTGGAACTCGCTCTGTTAACCAGGCTGGGCTTGAACTCATAGAATTCCACCTGCCTTTGACTCCCAAGTGCTGGGATTAAAGGCATGCACCACCACTGCTCTGCTCCAAAAACATTTTTTCAAGGTAAACAATTTAATCGTTTATGTCTCTCAATCTAATACACTTTACACCTCTTTTGTGAGTCTCTATTCTGAATTGGTAACAAGAAAAACTGTAACTCTAATCTAGTCTTCAACTCTATCAGAGACCCAAAAAGGATATAATATTACCAAAGTATACTGTTGCTGGAGGGCTTCTCTCAAGGTTCCACCAAGCCCCGCAGCCCCACAATCCACGTATAAAATAATCAGACACTTTTATTACTTATAAACTGTATGGCTGTGGCAGGCTTCTTGCTAACTGTTCTTATATCTTAAATTAACCCATTTTTATAAATCTATACCTTGCCACATGGCTGGTGGCTTACCGGCGTCTTTACATGTTGCTTATCCTGGCGGTGGCTGCAGTGTCTCTCCCCACTTCTTCCTGTTTCCCCAATTCTCCTCTCTCCTTGTCCCGCCTATACTTCCTGTCTGGTCACTGGCCATCAGTGTTTTATTTATATAGAACGATATCCACAGCAGTGTACAGAAAGTGCAGATCAAGCAACTTCCAAAACTATGGAAATGACAAAAACATTTCCTGGACAGTCACTCGAATTTTCCCTGGATCTGTGGGACATCCATCTTCCACTTACAGGCTTCAAATATCTGACAGACTTTTTGCATAGCAGAAATTTTGAATGACCATTCTACCATGTCTTGACAAAGTTTGGGAGTCCCTTTCATTTGTGTCCTGCTGTCCAGTTTGGAAATCATACTGTTAGCAGTTGAGGTAGGGGTAGTCTTTTTTCCCAAATGGCTAGCTTTTGCCACAAAGGAAGCAAACTCCATAAAAAGCAAACTTCCCATCATCCTTTTTTAAAGTAGATTGGTGCTGCCAGGTGCAGACATGTCTCACTGCTGTGAAGAGCCTTATGCTATTAAAACATTTT
The DNA here is from genome assembly GCF_004664715.2 of Peromyscus leucopus. Lineage (NCBI taxonomy): Eukaryota > Metazoa > Chordata > Mammalia > Rodentia > Cricetidae > Peromyscus > Peromyscus leucopus. The sequence goes on along the minus strand of NC_051067.1, from coordinate 102,323,679 downwards.
GAATGCCTTATTCTGTAGGTCTTTGAAGTGTTTGAAGATCACCAATCTATCTAAAATATATCTCTGTATGACCCTGTAAACATACCTAACATGACTATAAGTTTGATTGCTATAAATGACTATTAACCTGTATTTCTTTATTACCCTAAATAGCTTTCAATAACTAAAACGCTCCATTAAATTTTTAAATGAGCTGCATAGGTTCAATACAAGAATAGAAAGCATATATGCACTATACAAAAATAATTGTAATTTTGTATCTCTGTATAAAAACCCATAAAGAGGTAAAATATTTGAGACTAGTGGATGCTCTAAACTAGACTCAACAATCCACCATTTTATTCCATCATTTCTATTCTGTACTACCCTTTTAGTCTTCCAAAAGAGATCCCTGAATCTAATCTCCTTTGTTTAGCTTTATCCCTGACCATGACCAGTAACAATTTGTAACCGCAACCCCCCCCCAATGATAACAAACATCCATAATCCACTGAATGACCAAAAATTACCCACTCCACCTCTTGGTAATATGGGCACCATGTCCTCTAGATTGCTTCCTGCTGTCTGTGGGTGATGACATCTTTAGGAACTATGAGAAAATTGTGATAATGATCAAGTTTTGGGGAAACTAACCATAACATTTGTTGTTCAGTCTCTGTGCAATGGGAAAGCAAAAGGCTTATCTGCAGTCCTGACTAGAATAATCTGTAATAATCTCCCTGCCTTCTTCCTCTCTCTCCCTTTGAATTTCCCACCTGCCTCTAAGCTGCTTTGCTTTAGGCCAAACGGCATTATTTATCAACCAATAAGAGAAACACATATACACAGAGTACAGAAAGACATTCCCCCATCAACTGTGAGTGGCTGGAGCACCGTTTTCATTGGTGTCTGGTCCCCTTGCTCTGAAAATACACAAAGGTTCAAAAGCAGCATACATATCTGCATTAACACAATGAAGGACAGCGTGTTGTATACAAGTCAGCCAAAGATGATTTTTTGTTTTATGTTTGAGCAGGTAAAAGGCGTTTGTTAACTTTATAAGTTTGTTTGAACTATATAACAAAACTATAGTATAAATCCCTATCATAGGAAAGGATGGCATATAATAATGTCATGAGTACTCTGTAACCAATGAGATGATCATGTTTAATTCAACCTCAGAGCTGTTGCCATGTAAAAGGATCATTTAGTACATCACCTCACTTGTAGTTTTTATTTGTTCCTTCTAGTTTTTGTTTGTAGCCAAGATTTTCAGGAGGTGTCCCCCAGTCAAATCTAATCTCGATTAACTTTGAAGGAATCTATAGCTTTTTGTTTCCTCTCCCTCAATGCAACACATTTTTCAACTTTCATTCTGAAGCCAAGACATCTCTATAGTCTGGTTTAACTCAGCAGTCCCTTGTAAAATCCAGTGTCTCTCAGCATCTTTCTTTTGTTCATCAGCATTTAAAAAAATCAAATTCAACAAAACACCACACAGGAGCCAGACAACCTGTGTTTTTTCCATCTTTGTGTGACTTATTTTTTTTTATATTACTTTACTCTCTCTTTAAAGACTTTATTGTTTTTAAACTATTTTTCTATGACTATCTATACCCATTTTTTTCTTTCTTTTTTGTTCAGAATCTAAGCACATTTTAAAACATACTCTGCCTATTTAGAGGTAGAACTGACTTGATGAAGTGTCTATAGCATTTTAAGACAAACCTTAAACTGCTATTTCAGCTGCCACATGACTCAACTTAGTACTATCTTCAGCCTGCAGGCAACATCAAGTAACCACACTCTGTATGCCACTGAACACCATCCTGCCTAAGAGACTCCAGGAATAGGAAACTACATCCAGATTCTTGTCCAGAAATTTTCTTAACTTTCTCAGGCCATATGTTTGGATTTTCGAGACCCATATCGGCACCATATGTAGTCAGTCTTTCCCTGTTCTGCATATCAGTTTCCAAATAAGCACCCAGAGAAGTCTTATTAATTATGAAGGCTCGGCCTTAGTTTAGGCTTGTTTCTAACTAGCTCTTATAACCTTTATATATATATATATATATATATATATATATATATATATATATATAAAGAGATTTTCTATTCATTTTACATATCAACCACAGATTACCCCATCCTCCCTCTTCCCCAGCCTTCCCACCCACCCCACCCCATTCCCACCTCCTCCAATGCAAGTTTTCCCATGGGAAGTCAGCAGGTCTAAGCCCCTCCTCCCTGCACTAAGGCTGCACAAATTATCTCACCATAGGCACCAGGCTCCAAAAAGTCAGCTCATGCACCAGGAACAGGTTCTGGTTCCACTGCCTGAATACCCTAACTGTCATCATAGAATCCTTATCCAGTGACTGATGGAAACAGATGCAGAGATCCACGGCTGGGTCCCAGGCAGAGCTCCAAGAGTTCAATCAAAGAGAGAGAGGAGGGAATTCTATGAGCGAGAGATATTGAGACCATGATTGGAAAGCATACAGAGACAACTAGCCAAACTAGTAGAGACACATGAACTGTGAACCAATAGCTGAGGAGCCCCCATGGCACTGGACTAGGCCCTCTGGATAAGCGAGACCGCTGTTTGGCTTGAACTGTAGCTCTTATAACTTAATTAGCCCCTTTCTATGAATTTATGCTCTGCCACGTGGCTCCTGGCTTTCACCTCTCCTCCTACATGTCCTGTTTCCTCTGTGTCCAGATGGTCCTCTCTGTCCTCAGAATTCTTGCTTAACTACTTCCTGCCTAGCTCTTGACCCTTTAACACTTTATTAAACCAATCACAGTAACGCCGTCTTTACACAGTGCAAAGGACTATCCCAGAATACCAAAGATTTTAGAGGAAAACATAAAAATTGACAGTTTTTGGAGAAGAACAAGAGAAGTCCATAACCGTGGCAGTAATAGATTCAAAGAAACCATGCTTGAACATGCCACAAAACTAACAAAATCTAAAATTAAGGAAGAAAATATGGACACTTAAAGAAAAAAATTATTCCATTGTATATGAAGAGAAAACAATTACAATATTATATATTTTTCATCAACAATAACAGAAGCTAAAAAAAGAGTGAAGAAAATCCAGTGGCATGTTTTGAAAATCACTATTAATATTTTCCCAGTTATATGTGTCCCTCCCTTTCAGGTAACCTTACCCAAAGCATTATGGGAATAGCTGAAGTGCTTCTCTCTCCATGAGATCTGTTACCTTTGTAGCAGCAGTGTGGTATGACTAACCAGCCACTTCCTGTCATTCATTCTGCTAGTGAACTGCTAATAGGCTCATGAGCTCAGTATTTGGCTTCTGTCATTATTTGTTTGTGTGTTTTTGCTAAAAGCTCCAAATATTTTTGAATTTGCTTTCTGAGTGATACAACAAATCATTTGGTCTGTTTTTTGTACTCCCTCTGGCTATACCTTAAAAGCAGGTACACAATGAAAAAGTCTCTTCATATGCTTCGAGGAATTGCCTATCCTTTATGTAACCTCAGGAGTTTTCTGGCATTGGGACCAGATAGAGCTGCCCCGTCCTTACAGGTAAAAGGCCTGCTCTTAGAACCCTCTGATACAAATGATGACAGTGTTTTTATTTAAAGGTAATGATGGTCATGTCCAAGCTCAAAGAAACAGCTATATATGTTTTTTTTCTAGACTGCTATTAATTTTTCAAAGTACCACATAAATAAAACACAAGTTATTGCATATGCAACAAATAACAAAGAGAAACTTCATATTGTTAGTACCAGAACATTGTAGAATATTCTCTTAAAATTGAACTTGATATAGGAGAATCCTTCCATTTCCCTCAGAGTAGGGAATTATGTTTTTGTCAATGGAGACAAGTGTATTTGCTGAAAACTAGACTCTCAATTTATAGATGAAGAATAAGGCTCACACTTGTTGAGAACTTGTGCAAATCTATACATTTATGGGAATCTCACAGTCACAATCTGTCTCTAGAATTGAATGACTCCAAATATATAGGCTTTTAACATTTCTCCAATTTGGTGAATCCCTAACTTGAAGTTATCTGGTTCTTTTCAGGAACTTTTCTTAGGTCCTTGATGTTCTGTAATATACAGCAGATAAAACCTAAAAGAAATATCAGTTTATTGTAAAATGTATCTGGATTGAGATTTTTTACTTCAGTAGTATTCTAATAAAATATATGTCTTGTACATGTGTAACTTCAAAACTGAGTCTTTTCCAATGTTTCCTTATTTTGGTTAAGTTTAAACAAATGTTTCCTGTACAAATGCAGACAGAAGATTAATGTAATCCCTTGGTATTAAATGGAGAAATGCAAACTGTCTGCCTTGAGTTCAATTTAAGAAAAGCACATCCTTGCAAGATGACCATGGCTTTAGTCTCCATATACTTTCATAACTTATTCAAGGCAAAGGTAAATTAATGGCACCCTTGAGTGACAATTTGCTTTTCATATTTAGCAGGTTAATATTTCAAAAATGATATGGAAAACATTTAAAACTTTTTAAATTTAAAACTTAGAAATACATATACAAAAGAATCAGTTCAGAGGAATTTAGTAGGCTTTTTATGAGATAAACAGATAGGATACAGAATTTGTACAAAACCAATTAATCTCATATTCAATTTTCCCAAAAATATGATTCAGACTTTTTCACCTATTTAAAATTGAAGATAATAGTAAAATTGTATGTTTTCTTTCTCCAATTCATGTTATAAATGAATTAATTGCAAGTATATTTTGGTACAGATTTCATCAAGCAACAGCAGATTATCAGTGCCTTGTCTTTGGGATTATTATTACATACTTAGCCTAGAATCCATTTTGAATATAAGCTCATTCTCTCAGCATCAAAGAAAATTTTATATTAAAACATTTTTACAATCATGTGCTGATGTCTTTAATGTGTTAACATTTCAAAAATAAGTGTAAATATGTTGTTTATTCTCTCTCTGACTTCATATTTTCTCTGTATTTACCAGATGGAAGTGCTACCCGATAAAGACTTTAACTGCATGCAATGTTAGTGAGAGAGTGACAGGTAATTATTGCCTTAATTTGAGTGCTCACATGATAATGGATTATTGACAGTTACTGATTTCATTATAATAGACCACCAGGAAAAATGATTCATAAGTCCTTTATTTCCTTGTGCTGAGATATGCAATTTCCTCTAAGGATGAAATACATCATTGTCCCTATGACCACTCAGAATGTGCCCAGAAAATGACACATTAAAGGAAGCAAGAAATAAAACCTACAATTGGAAAATGTGCATAGGCTTATATGCTCAGTGAATCAAATCAGAAAATTTATTGATACAATAGTATTACCCATGCTCCTGCTAATGTCTGAAACATGACACATTCTGTAGAACAGACTTACTACTATGTTGTATGCAATACTGCGTTGTTGTATCCTATAACCTTCAGCCATGAGACTGTGTTCACTGATATACAGAAGGAAATATGAAGATACACTTCCTCAACTCAGCCACATGATGAATGATGCTGTGTTTGAGTTTACACAAGGCTTTGGCGTTTTTCAGATATTCAGTTCTTAATCTGTTAGTTTTAGACTGTTTTGTGGATGTTACTTGCTACTCCTGTGTGTATCCTGTCTAATTTGTATTGATGTGGAATTTTTAAGTTTATTTTTTTGGGTGGATATTCTCATCTTTTCTTCCTGGTAGTTCTTCACCAAAGATGTTGATTATAAATCAGAAAGCATAATCTTAAATTGCATAGTACTTATTTGGCTGTATTTGCTACCAAATCTGTACATTTATGTCTTTTCGGGGAATGGTAATGTAAAAAAATAGTTAATTTCATATCTGAATGAAGACATTACTACTAGGAGAAGAAATCTAGACATGTATTCAATTGAAAATTAAACATCCAAATGCAAAAATGGAAACATGATGCTGTTATCTTAGTATGTGACTTCAAATTTTTGTTTATTTAGGTAACAATGTCATTATGTCCATTCATTCTGGGGTTAGGGATTTGACCAGAGGCCAGTGTTTCCCTGCTTCAAAAAGTCTCATTTTCTGGCAGTGATTCAATTACTAGAGATCTGGGTCTTCAGGGAAGGTAGGTCTATTTCCATGATGGCTTCCTCACTAGCCTGTCTACTCCTGAGTTATAACAGTTGAAGGACAGCCTCAGGCAGAGCCCTGGACCACAGCATCTATCTGTTGTCCCCACCCCTACCCCACTACCCCCAAATTGGTCTCTGAGTTATCCAACTTCTACAAAACAGTTTGTTAGACATCCAGGAACAAGTGTTAATAGGACAGAGTGAAAGGTTCTTGGCTTTTTATAACCTAAAATTGCAATTCATCCAGCTGTAATTTTTGGCAAAAGCAGTAGTTGGCCCTCACAGATTCAAGAACAGAGTACACACATTTCACCCATGGTTGAACAATGTATAAACCTTGCCTATGTATTTAATTTCCACAGAAACATATATCATATTCATGTAGAAAAATACAAAACTGCATTATGTATCTCTGTATGCATGTCCATTTGTCTGTGAGTCTGTGTACCTGTCTGTGTGTATGTGTGAACACACATACACACACACACACACACACACACACATCAACATCAGGCCTCCACAAGTGTGAACAAAATTATATTCCCATGCATGAAAATATATGTATGTTACATGAAGAAAAAATAGATTGGTCCTTGCTTTTGTATGTCAATCCTAAAAAAATGGTAAAATTATAGGCAATTAAAACTTAATTTTAAAAATAAACACTTAGCACATTAAGTATCCTATCCAGGAACTCATTGCCTAGAAATCAAGCTTTCAAATAATATCCCCTCAGACAAGTACATTACAGCATAGTACTTCATATTTTGAAGGGACATTATACATATTAAAAACACCAGACACATGATACTTCTCTAATAACTTCATTTTATAAAAAAATTGTTCCCTCTTTATGTCTTCTAGTGACACAATACCCATTGATTTATCAGGATCAGTTATTGACAGACATAATTCTTTGATTAACAAACAAGAAAACCCAAGCTTCCAAAGGTTAAACATTTTATTTTCCTGCACTTATACTCTACATAGGAAATATCAGCTCCTAAATACTAAATTTTAGCTTAGTGTGAGATCTATGAATTTTGTCTTACTTTAGATGATTAGCTCATTTAATCAATGCTTTATTAACCTATACACATCACGAAGAGCAAATGCAACACTTAATGAGATATAATTTAACCAAATAGAAATCTTGGAGTAAATGTGTTTGTCCTTAGAAATGGATGTAAAATGTGTCATTTGGGATGGAGAAAATGTATGTCTCTTACCACTTTATTACACAAATGAGAGACATTACTAATTAGCCATGACATTCATTCTTCATCTAGATATGAGAGGATCTTCCCTAGAATAGCTTGTCACTTAATCCCACCAATTTACTACCATTGCGAGTGTGATGGGCTCAAATGCATCTCTGCTGAAAGGAGAAAACACAGGATTCTAACTGACCCAGTTGCCACCTGCTAAGAAACTTCCTAAAGTTATTGAATCCAGAAACAATACATAAGCCAGTGAGCATTAAAATGAACATATGGCAGGTCCTGTGGAGATGGAAAAAGACTGCACAGCACTGAGAATAAAGGCATGTTTCAAAGACTTGGTTTGATCAGAACCTAGGTAAATGGGAGGATGTTGTTGAAAGAGAGCAAAGTTATCCTTTGACCCAGTCCCAACAGATTTTTTTTTTATTATTGTCACCTCTAGTGATTTATTTTATATTTTAACACTCTTACGTAGTAAGAACTTCCCTCATGGTATTTTCATACAAACTTCATTTCTGGTGATTCTCCATTTCCCTTACTTCACTTTGCCCTCAGGATAATCCCTTTTCTCCTCTAATATTTCATGTGTTACATTGCCTTTTCCACTGCCAAACCTCTTTTTCCCATCTCATCAATTTCTTTCTAATTCCTGGGATTTTAACCAGATTACTCCCATGTCAATTCACATGGACAACCTGAAAGAGCACATATGTTACATGTTTTTCTGAGCCTAATCTACCTCACTAAATATAATATTTTCCAGTTCCATTCACTTTCCTTCAAATTTCATAATTGTATTTTTTATTTAGTCTGAATAAAATAATGTTGTATATTATATGTAAAATCACAATTGCTTTATACATTAATTCCAACAGATGTTTCTGACTGCACTTAAGTGACTCTTAAGAGAGGATAGTCTATCAGGAAGATAGGAAAAAATGTTAACTATTCATACTCACGCCTATGTTCACCAATTATTAATTTTTATTATTTAACTTGGCCAACCTGGAGAGAGAAAATTCTTCAATAAAATAGATTTTCTTGGTTGATTCCATTATAGAAGGGAGTTAAGAACCGAGAACAATACTCTAAGCACTTGGATCATAGGTTCTCAAGTTTGAAGGAGATGGGTTGCACATCACAATAGCTACCACAGACATAGAACAACTTGAATGAAAGTCACAACTAGATTTCTGAAGGAAAAGTCCCCAGTGCAAATGTGAAATTCTTTAATGTTTCCATTTATATTAACTATGTAAATACAAAATGACCATCGGGTATTCGTTTTGTTTTGTTTTTTTTCAAAACAGGGTTTCTCTGTGTAGTTTTGGTGTCTGTCCTGTATCTCTCTCTGTAGACCAGGCTGGCCTTGAGCTCACAGAGATCCACCTGGCTCTGCCTCCGGAGTGCTGGAAATAAAAGGCGTGCACCACCACTGCCTGCTCCATGGGGTATTCTTATGCAGGACAGCAACTGCTGCTGAAGGTTTGTCCACAGAATCTAAAATACATTACTAGGCCTAATGCTAGGTCCCTAGATGGGGTTAGTCACTATGTAAACTCTGAGTTGTGCATCAAGGATGAGTGGAGCTTTCTTGTGTATCTACCGGGAAAGGGTGGACTGACTCACTTTCGGGGTCAGAAGGGCATTTTGGGGTCAGGTAAAAAGCTCGTGCAAGGCAAACTCCCATGAATCTACAAGGATGACTCCAGCTAAGACTTCCAGCAATAGCGGATAGGTAGCCTGAACTGGGCATCTCCTGTAATCATATTGCTAACTACCCTAATTGTCATCAGTGACTAATGGAAACAGATGCAGAGATCCACAGCCAAGCACTGGGCTGAGCTTGGGGAATCCCATTGAAGCCAGGGAGGAAGGATTGTATGAGCCAGAGGGGTTAAGGCCATCAACAAGGGAACCCACAGAAACAACTCACCTGGGCTCATAGGAGCTCACAGAATCTGGACCAACAGCTAGGGAGCCTTCATGGGACCAACCTAGGCCTTCTTTATATGTGTGACAGTGGTGTAGCTTGATCTACTTAAGGGACTCGTAGGGGTGTGAACAGGGCCTGTCCCTAAGATTTTGGCTGGCTTTCAGGATCCTCATAATGGGTTGCCTTTCCCAGCCTCAATACAAGGGGAGGAGCTTAGTGCCACCACCACCCCCAACTTGATATGTCATACTTTGTTGGCACCCATGTGAGACCTGCCCCTTTCTGAACAGAAACAAAAGGGAAGTAGATTTTGAGGCAGTGGTAGGGGAGGCAATGGGAGGAGAGGAAGTGGGGGAACTGTCAGGATGTAAAAATAAATGAATAAATTTAATTAATTAAGAAAAAAATGAAAATGCTTCCGTAAGATCAAGTTGAAGTTAGGCCTGTAAGGCATTTTCTTAGTTATTAATGGTGGAGGGCCCAGATCATTGTTGGTAGTAATATCACTGGACTGATAGTTCTGGGTTCTATGAGAAAGCAGGTTGAGCAAGCCATAATAAACAAGCCAGTAAGCAGCACCACTCCGTGAACTCTGCATCAGCTCTTGCCTCCAGGTTCCTGCTCTGCTTGAGTTCCTGTCCTGACTTCCTTCAGTAATGGATTACAATGCAGGAGTATAAGCCAAATAAACACTTTAATCCCAAATAAAAAAAAAGAAAGAAGAAAAAGGAAGAAGTAAAGAAAAAATAGGCTAGTCTGCCTTTTAAAAGGTTAGTTGACTACTGGTTGACTTGGATCTTGAGGTTATTTGGCTAAGAATTGGCCTTCATAGGCTAATAGATTTCAGCACTTGGCCCTCAGTTCATGGTGCTATTGTGGAAGTTGTGGAACCTTCAGGAGTCGCTGCTCTGCTGGAGGAAATATGTCCCCTGGGCCTTAAGCTTTGAGGTTTCAGAGTCTCACATGCTTCTAGTTTTCTTTGCACCCAGTGTGTGGGTGAAAATGTGATCATCCCGATTTTGGCTCCAGCTGCTTTCTCTTCTCTAACATGATGGACTCTATTCCTTTGGAACAGCAACTAAAATAAAGTATTTTATGGTTTAAGTTTCTTTTGGTCATAGTATTTTATCACAGTAACAAAAACTAGTAAAAAGAAAATGCAATCTACTATCCATTTAGTAGTATACATAATGTATGTGTTTATTATGTATTAGAGCTGAGAAAACTAATATGGCATTTATTTTGGTTTGAAACTGACATATTAAAAAAAAACTCTTATTTTTATGCTTTCTTGCTTTTCTGTATTTTCCTGCTGTGGGGTGTTCTGTATGTCCTGTGGGATCCCGTTCTTGGGTTCCTAGTGGTTTTACCCAGCAGGTCTGCATAGAGGATGATTAGGACCATGGGCCTGAGTGCAGGTGTCTGAGATGGTCTGCACTTGGTTGTGCTGGGGGATGGTCTATATGGCAAATGTGTTGCTCTGATTGATCAATAAATAAAACCTGATTGACCATGGCTAGGCAGGAAGTATAGGTGGGACTAACAGAGAGGAGAAATAAAAGAACAGGAAGGCAGAAGAAGTCACTGCCAGCCGCCCGCCAGGACAAGCAGCATGTGAAAATGCCAGTAAGCCATGAGCCATGTGGCAAGGTATAGATTTATGGAAATGGACTAATTTAAGCCATAAGAACAGCTAGCAAGAAGCCTGCCATGGTCATACAGTTTGTAAGCAAAATAAGTCTCTGTGTTTACTTGGTTGGGTCTGAGCAGCTGTGGGACTGGCAGGTCACAAAGATTTGTCCTGACTGTGGGCAAAGCAGGAAAACTCTAGCTACATTTTCCTTTCTTATATCTGGCCAAATAACGTTGGTTTGTTTGTTTATCATGTGTTGTGGTGATATATTGTGTACCCTAATAAAATTTGGCTAAAGATCAGAGGACAGAACAAGCCAGTAGATTAAACATAGAGGCGAGGCACTGGTGGCACACACCTTTAATTCTAGCACTGGGGAGGGAGAGATCCACTTGAATCTCTGTGAGTTCAAAGCCACCCTGGATTATATGAGATTGGTTCAGTCTAGGAGAGAAACAAAGCCAAGCAGTTGTGGCACACACCTTTAACCCCATTACTTGGGAATCATACACCTTTAATCCCAGCACTTGAGAGCTCACACCTTTAATCCCAGTATTTGGGAAATACACATGCCATTAATCCCAGCACTAGGAAGAAAGTGATGGCTGGACAGAGAAAGGTATATAAGGCATGAGAAGACAGGAGTTAGAGCTTTTCGCCTGAGGAAGCCTTTTCGGCTGCCGAGCATTTTAGCTGAAGCCCTTTTTGGCTAGAAGCCTTTTCAGGCTGAAGAGTCCTTGAGTTAAGATGTGGCAGGGGCTTGTTCCTTTGTCTCTCTAATCTTTCATCATTTACCCCAATCTCTGGCTCAGGGTTTTGTTTTGTTTTTTAAATTAAAAGATCATTTAGCAATTTTGTGTTACAATGTGTCTTAGTTATTGTTGTATTACTTTGGAAAGACATTATTACCAAGGCAACTTGAAGAAAAAAAAAGAAAGCATTTAATTGGGGGCTGGCTTACAGTTTCAGAGGGTTAGCCCGTTATCATCATGGCAGAGAGTGCAGCAGCAGGAAGGCAGGCATGGTGCTGGAGAAGGAACTGAGAGCTTTACATCTTTATTCATAGGTAGCATGCAGAAAGAGAGACACTAGGCCTGGTGTGGGCCTCTGAGTTTCAAAACCACCCCCAGTGACATACTTCCTCCAACAAGGCAATACGCCCTTAACAAGGACACATATAATCTAACAGCTATACCTCCCCCAACAAGGACACACATCCTAATCCTTCCCAAGACTTCATCAGCTGAGAACTAAGCATGAAAATATATGAGGCACATTCTCATTCAAACTACGACACAATGCATTTATTTTTATTTTCATTTTTATTTTCACAAAGTAGGTCAGTATTACACTGGGAACAATTACATGCTATAAAAAGTTCTGGATCTAATTATAAGGTGGTCTCCAAAACTCTGAAAGCATTTGTCAGTCAAATATCATCTAAGAGTAGACATGTAAAAAGGAAATTATACATAACTACAAATAATATCACATATTCTCTCACAACATTGAGAAACTATAATATGCTTACCTAATTTTACCTACATATACAAACACACATTAGGAAGTCTGTTTATACACTAGAGAAATAAATATAAACAGGAATACGATTTATAGTTCTGCTGTAGAAAGGCTCTTATTCTAAACAGACAGGCATATAGATTAATAGATAATTATCATGCCACAGGGAACCTGAGTATGAAATTCACTGATGCTTAAGGGGAGAAAGAGGGTGTTGTCACATTTGTGGTTTTAAAAAATATCAAATTAGCTTTCTCTGAAATCCTGCCACTCTAAAAACACTTAATTTATCTAGAATATGTGTTTGTACTGAACAACATGCACACATAAATACAAACAATGGTGAAAAGAATTTAAGAATAAATTAGATCGATAGCAGAACTTTATATTTAAACCACAGTATGCCCTCATGTTAATTCATACTACATATTTTTCTCTGTAGCTGTACTACTTCCAAATGCTCACCTTAGCTGCTAGCATTTATGTATGTCTGCAACACAACCAAATTTGTAATTCATCTTTAAACAATACCATATCTATTGACTGACCATTCTATCACCAATGTCCAGTCCTATTACTAATGAACAAAAATACTTTGTTTCCACAAATAAACTTTAAAAATGCCTCCCAGATCAGCATTATGATTATGTGCAACTATTCAGTCAATGCCAACTCATAATGCACTACACTTCAGCCAATCTTCTTTCTAAGAATTGAGTTGTAAGATAATATGTTGTAAGATAACTGTCTGTCAAGACTTACTTCAGTGTAAACTAGCATATAAGGGAGAGGGGTGTCTGGAAGCATTTTTTCCTAGAGGAAAATATTTTACAAACAAACTTTTTTTTTTAAATTTATCCTTTTTTGTTCAACTTTCTATGGCCCCACATTGGGATGTCAAAATGATGTTGGTTGTTTTTTTTTTTTTTTTTTTTTCTCTTTTGGGGGGCCCTCCACCCAGCTCCCATATAAGTTACATACAGAGGTTTATTCTTTTTTTGTTTTGTTTTGTTTTTGTTTTTCTAGACAAGGTTTCTCTGTGTAGTTTTGGTACCTGTCCTGGATCTCGCTCTGTAGACCAGGCTGGCCTTGAACTCATAGAGATCCACCTGGCTCTGCCTCTCCAGTGCTGGGATAAAGGTGTGTGCTGCTAGGATTAAAGGCATGTGTCACTGCCACCCAGCCAGAGGTTTATTCTTAATTATGAATACCTGCCCTGTTGCTTGGTTTGTTTCTTGTCAGCATTTCTTAACTTATCCCGTTTGCCTCTGGACTTTTATCTTTTTCTACTTCTGTATCTCTTCTTTCACTCTTACTCTGTGGCTGGCTGTGTATTTGGGTGGTTGGCCCTGGCATTCTCCTCTCCTTGTTCTCTTGCTCCTTCCTTTTTCCCTCCCAGATTTCTCCTTCTATATATTCTCTCTGCCTGCTAGCCATGTCTATCCTTTCTCCTGCCTTGCCATTGGCTGTTCAGCTCTTTATTAGAACATCAGGTATTTTAGACAGGCAAAGTAACACAGCTTCACAGAGTTAAACAAATGCAACATAAAAGAATGCAACACATCTTTCCATCATTAAAGAAATGTACCACAGCAAAAACAAATGTAACACATCTTAAAATAATATTCTACAATACTCTTTACTACTTTTAAACCCTCCACTATGTGTCAGACATTGTGTTATATCTGGAGCAAGGGGTATGAATGTGATATGCCTTTGACCTTGAAGAGCGCAAAAAGTAGTAAACTATACTGACAATGAGTGCTTAATCTTGCATAAAGCTAATGAATTTGCTAAAATTCTTCTAAAAGATGCTTCATAAACGTGGCCCATGAAACATCAAGAAAGATAATAGAATGAGAAAAGAAAAAAAAGGAATAGACAGAATCTAAGCATCTCATGGAGGGAAATGAGAGTAAAGTCAATCATCAGCTCAGGAACACCACAGTTGAAAATGGATGTGTGAAGACCAGCAAGATGGCTCACCAGGTAATTGTGCAAGGTACCCTGCAAGCCTAGGAATATGAGTTTAATTCTTGTAACATGCACAAAGATAGAATTAGGAATCTCCCTCTACAAATTTGTCCTCGGGCTTCCATAGATGTACTATAGCATTTGTGTCTATACTCTATATTTATTACTCAACTGCACACACACACACACACACACACACACACACACACACACACACACACTACATTCTAAATATTTTAAATGTTTAAAAATATTTGTTTGAACCCACAGAAGATTGGAGAGTAGTCATTTTACTTGAAGCTCTTACTCTATGTCAAAATAGTATTCCCACTTCCTTGTTGGAGAAGTTTTATTTTTTTTTCTAGCTACTGAAAAATTATATTCTGCAGCTTCCTCTCTCCAGTATTGACAAATGGTTAAATGGAAAGGAGGTCAAAAAGAAAATCAATGCAACGGTGTCAGTCTCATTACTAGGTCAGCCATGTCTTCTCTGTGCATACTCAAGCTGGTTTCCTCTCCGGGTAAGGCTTTTAAAAGGTTGCTTGCCAGCTGAACTGTCAGCCCAGGGGAAGAAAAATTAGTTTTCAAAAGCTATATATACTACAAAAAAAATAAAACGAAATCTCATGTATGGCCTCTGTGATCCTACTTTCAATTATTATCATTAGCAATGAAGTTGAGACAAGTCATTGCTCAAAACTTGCAGCTGGACAGGTCTTTGGGGACCATCCATGTCAGCATCTGCTTTTCTTTTATTTCATAAAAATGGAAATTGTTGCATCAAGGAGTCAAGTGGCTCGCTTAAGGTAACAAATTAAACTAAAGGGCCGAGCCTGAGCATGGTCGAGTAGAAACTGTTTAGAAAGAAACTCTCTAATCTTCAGGGTAAGGGTGAGTTTTTTATGCTGAAATATAATTTGTTATTCTTGGCAAAAGAAACCTTGTTATATGAAAGCTTTAATGTGACTATATCCCTATACCTACTTGTTTGTGCCCAATCTATACACAAATGTGTACCTGCAATAGAATATCAGCTCTTCACTCTCTAAAATCTGCATCCTGCAACCCACTGGTTCTCAGCTATAGCCACACATTAAAATCACCTTGGAGCTTTGAAAGAAATCAATAACAGGACTCCACTTCTCAGCGATTCTAACTTAATTGGTATGGGATGGCAACCTTGCCTGTATATATTTAAAGTCCCCAGGTGATTTTTATGCCAAATCAGTATGAAGAACAACTGCTGTGAAACAGTCTCATAGCTGGAGTTCAGTTGTTTACAGATAACCTTATATTCATGAGCTACTGCATGACTAATATTTAGTGTTTTCTTGAAATGGACTGATATTTAACCTTAGTAAATTTAATTAAGAAATTAATATTATGTAATTCTGATAATAGTGATTTCTATGATAAAATAGATTAAATATAATAGAAATAAAACAAGAATTGATAAGTATAAATGGTTAGGTGCCACTGTTGTCTCATATTCTAATACTGACAGTAACTTAGAGTTATCTTTATTTTTTAATTTATTTATTAAATTTAATTTTACATATCAGCCATGGATTCCTCCCCCCCCGTGCTCCCTCCCCTGCCTTCTCCCCAGCACACCCCCCCATTCTTATCTCCTCCAGAGCAAAGACTTCCCTGAGGATTGAGATCAACCTGGTAGACTCAGTCCAGGCAGGTCCAGTCCCCTCCTCCCAGGCTGAGCAAGAGTCCCTGCATAAGCCCCAGGTTTCAAACAGCCAGCTCATGCTCTGAGCACAGGACCCAGTACCACTGCCTGGATGCCTCCCAAACAGATCAAGCTAATCAACTGTCTCACCCATTCAGAGGGCCTGATCCAGTTGGGGGCTCCTCAGCTATTGGTTCATAGTTCATGT
Organism: Peromyscus leucopus; assembly: GCF_004664715.2. Lineage (NCBI taxonomy): Eukaryota > Metazoa > Chordata > Mammalia > Rodentia > Cricetidae > Peromyscus > Peromyscus leucopus. The sequence continues at coordinate 102,307,412 of NC_051067.1, read as the reverse complement.
GTTTCCTTTCATTTGCATATTTGTCCCTGTGCTTTTTCCAACCTTGGTCTCAACAATTCTCGCTCATACAAACCCTCCTCTTTCTCGCCAATTGGACTCCCAGAGCTCCACCTGGGACCTGGCCTTGGATTTCTGCATCCGGTGCCCTCAGTCATTGGATGGGGTTTCTAGCACGACAATTAGGGTGTTTGGCCATCCTGTCGTCAGAGTAGGTCAGTTCTGGTTGTCTCTCGACCATTGTCAGAAGTCTGTTGTGGGGGTATCTTTGTGGATTTCTGTGGGCCTCTCTAATACTTTGCTTCTTCCTATTCTCATGTGGTCTTCATTTACCATAGTCTCCTATTTCTTGTTCTCCCTCTCTGTTCTTGATCCAGCTGGGATCTCCAGCTCGCACAGGCTCTCTTTCCCTCGACCCTCGTCCTTCATTACCCCCACTCATGTCCAGGCTGTTCATGTAGATCTCATCCATTTCTCCATCATTGGCGATCCCCGAGTCTTTCTTAGGGTCCTGTTTTCCAGGTAGCCTCCCTGGTGATGTGAGTAGCAGTCCAGTCATCCTTGTTCCACATCTAGTATCCTCCTATGAGTGAGTACATACCATGTTTGTCTTTCTGAGTCTGGGTTACCTCACTCAGGATGATTTTTTCTGGATGCATCCATTTGCCTGCAAACCTCATGATGTCCTATCTTTCTCTGCTGAGTACTATTCCATTGTGTATATGTGCCACAATTTATTTATCCATTTTTCAGTTGAAGGGCATCTAGGTTGTTTCCAGGTTCTGGCTATTACAAACAATGCTGATATGAACATAGCTGAGCAAGTGCCCTTGTGGTATGATTGAGCATTCCTTGGGTATATTCCCAAGAGTGGTATAGCTGGCTCTTGGGGGAGATTGATTCCCAATTTTCTAAGAAAGTGCCATATTAATTTCCAAATTGGTTGTAAAGATTGCATTCCCACCAGCAGTGGAGGAGAGTTCCCTTAGCTCAAGCCAAAACTGTACAATAGAAAAAGAAAGCATCTTCAACAAATGGTGCTGGCATAACTGGATGTCAACGTGTAGAAGGCTGCAAATAGATGCATATCTGTCACCGTGCACAAAACTTAAGTCCAAGTGGATCAAAGACCTCAACATAAATCCAGATACTCTGAACCTGCTAGAAGAGAAAGCAGAAACTATTTTGAACGCATTGGCATAGGAGATCACTTCCTAAATATAACACCAGTAGCACAGACACTGAGAGAAACAATCAATCAATGGGACCTCTTGAAACTGAGAAGCTTTTGTAGAGCAAAGGATACGGTCAACAAGGCAAAGCAACAGCCTACAGAATGGGAAAAGGTCTTCACCAACCCCACATCTGACAGAAGACTTATATCCAGAATATATAAAGAACTCAAGAAATTAGACATCAAAATGCCCAACAGTCCAATTAAGAAATGGGCTATAGAACTAAACAGAGAATTCTCAACAGAGGAAACTCAAATGGCTGAAAGACATTTAAGGAATTGGTCAACATCCCTAATCATCAGGGAAATGCAAATCAAAACGACTCTGAGATACCACCTTACTCCTGTCAGAATGGCTAAGATCAAAAACAATGAAAAGAGCTTATGCTGGAGAGGACGTGGAGTTATCTTTATTATCAGCCCCTGTCAGGGAATTGATCATTGTTGTCGCATGATACCAAGTCATTCTTCAGTGACTGATAAGTTTAAATGGAACACTTATAAAAATGTCTATCCTTTTATAATAAAAAAATCATGTCATATCAGACAAGCACAAGTGCCTTACAAGTTGAGACTCAATGTAGAAACCTAAAAAAGGAGGTGGGTGGGTATTGCCTACATTTCTGCACATGAATGAATACTGAGGCATTGTTTTATGCCTTGGTCCTTATTGTTGTTTTCACTTAGTCTATAGACTGACTTCTACTGCCCAGGATGAGTAACTTCCCCACATTTAAATACACATTAAGGGAGTTTGATTGTATTAGTTTTATGAAAAACTCTTGACAAAAAGGGGTAAATACTCCATTCCATCCAGTTCTTCATTTTCCTCAGTTCCTCAAATACCTATTTAAGTTGGTCAATAGTAAATAAAAGGGATGCATATGACAACTTCTAGGAGTGAATGGAACCAAGAGAGCAAAGGTGAATGAATCCTGAATTCTGGTAACAAGACTATTTAATGAAGTAAGTCCTCATTGATAAGTAAATGTCCTGGAGGCATGCCCATGCTACAGAAGGGAGGGCCCATCATTCACCAAGTCATTCGATAATAAATAGTGAAATTCTTGTTTAGCCCAGGGCGTCTAGTGTCAGACACTATAGAGACATGCCTGGTATACATGTGCATACACACACACCCACACCCCCCCCACACACACACACGGGGGAGAGGAGGGAAGAGATGGATTCAAGCTTTTTGCATGATGCATTAATAGTTAAATCTGTTCTTTGCAGAGCCACAGTACACCATGTGTCAGTCAATAGGTTTATCTGTCTATCTATCTCATACTTTTTGTGGCTTGTCTTTTTTTTTATCCTGTTCTGCTCATTTTTCCTTTCTTCTCACACACTCTGAATTGTGTTTCTGCTTTACTTAGTTGTTCAGAATTCATGGCTATTTATTTCCTGTATGATAAGAAAATAGCCTGCAATATATCTTCTTTATGTTTGAAAAACATGTTTACTCTCAACTCCAATGTCTGTTTTCACTCTATGTTTGATTTCCATGTTGATAATCTCTGAATTCCTTGTTCTGTTGGGGGCAGTTCTGATCACAAATTCTACTCTATATGTGTAAGGTCTGATCTCTCCTGAGAGGAAATGATTTTGAGGGACATCTGGAAATGGGTTCCAAGTATAAAGGTAGCTTCATGACATTACTCATTCTCTTCCCAACATCCCATCAGGATTAATTGTATTCCTGCCAGTTCCTCTAATCATTGAACATACTCATAGAAGCATTGTAGCTATAATTTTCCTGGTCCTGCCTGACCCACTGTCAGGACAAATCTCTCTAACCTGCCAGTCCTCCAGTCACTCAGACCCAACCAAGTAAACACACAGAGACTTATATTATTTATAAACTATGGCCATGGCAGACTTCTAGCTAGCTGTTCTTTTGTTTGTTTGTTTGTTTTTTTCTTAAATTAACCTATTTCTATTAATCTATAAGTTGCCATTTGGCTCATGGCTTACAGGTATCTTAACCTCTTCTCATGGCAGCAGCTGGGAGCTTCTCTCTGGCTCAGCCTTCCACATCCCAGCATTCTCCTCTCTGCTTGTCCCACATATACTTCCTGCTTGGCTACTGGCCAATCACCATTTTATTTATACAGAGTGATATCCATAGCAAAGCACTGGTGGGGTTGTGTAATAATGTACATAAGTATTTTAAATGTTTAAGATAGAACAATATTTTCCTTTGCTGTTAAAATCCACTATGTCCAAATTAAATTATTATTTATTCCTTCCTTCCTGGAATTCAGCTGCTTAATCCTAGGCAAGTCTATGGAAGGAGAGAATTTTCCCATGCAGTCCAAGAGTCCTGAGCAATCAGATCATATCTGCTATTGTAGACCTGGTTAAATGTCCATGGATGGAGAACTCACAGACCATAATGATGAATCTATTGCTTCTATTTTGCTAAATGGACATGTTGTCAAACACCTCTTAAGTAAATATGTTTGTAGTGATAGACTTGTGCTGCTGACAGACTTCAGCAAAGAAGCCTCCTTTTGCAACAAATGACAATGAAGAGACTTAAAACTGGTCAAGGTGCTGAAAACAAACGGTGGTTGCATGTTCTGTCCTTTCACAGAGGGCCCTGGTTAAACTCAGTGGGTCACAAACAGGAAGACAGGATACTGGGAGGGTGAGTTGTTATACATAAAAGTTGTATTGTTTGAGGTGAGAGGGTAGTGAGAGGCTTTGGGTACACTTTACCAGAACGTATTACACACACACACACACACACACACACACACACACACTACACACCACACCACACATACACAAAACTCTCTCTCTCTCTCATATATATAGCTGTCAAAAATTAATTGATAAAAAATAACTATTAAATATGCATCCTGGCCTTGACATTTCTTTTTAGAAAAGACAAGACTATTTGTGGTGGTTTGAATAAGAATGGACCCTATAGGTTCATATGTTGGAATGCTTAGTCATTAAGGAGTATAACTACTTGAAATGGATTAAGTGTTGCCTTGTTGGAGTAGGTGTGGCCCTGTTGGAGCAAGTATTTCAACAGGAATTGGCTATGAGGTTTCAAATGCCCTAGATAGTCTCTGTGCTTGGTGCACATCCTCAAGAAGAACTCTCAACTACTTTTCCATAAACATGTCTGCCTGTGTGCTGCCTTGCTCTTAGCCATGATGATGATGAACTAAACCTCTAAAATGTAAGCAAGCTCCAATTAAATGCTTTCTTTTATAAGAGTAGCTATGGTCATGGTATCTCTTCACAGGAATACAACGCTGATTAAGAGAGTATTTCTATTACTTTTTATTTATGAATTGAATATAATAACAATCTCAGTATCACAATATCTAGCAAAGAAATTCTATTTTACATGTGTTTGGAAGGAAAGGAGAAATGAAGAGAGGAAGGAAGAAAGGCAGAAAAGAAGAAAGAAAATAACATTGGTAGAAAAAAGCTCTCTAAAATAATATAGTGTCTTCTTAAAACACATATGACAGGAAGTAAGGCTGCATGTAGACAGATATTGAGCTGGAGAGGTAGCTGAGAGTTCTACATCTTGATCCACGGGCAGCAAAAGGAAAGACTTTGTACCCAGTATAGCTTCAGCATATGAGACCTCAAATCCCACCCCCATAGTGACATACTTCCCCAACAAGGCCACACCTACTCCAAAAAGGCTACATCTCTTAGTAGTGTTATTCCCTATAGTCCAAGCATTCGAACACATGAGTTTATGGGAGCCATACCTATTCAGACTACCACAATATCCAAGCATTTTATCTTGGTTTCATCACTTCATTAAAGATAGCAACTTCAACAATATCTTTTCTTCATTATACAGATATATGGATATTTGCACTTAAATATGTATATACTCAATGTGCTACAAAATACCCATGAAAATACATATTTCATAAACTGTATCTAATAATAGCATTTTCTGTAAGCAAATTTTATTGAAAATGGGCTAAAAGCAGATGTAGTTAGATTATTTTGGAGTGAAAAATAATCTTCTTCAAATCATGCACAAAATAAACAATTGTTATAAAAGTCAATGTACAATTCAAAATACAAAATTTTGTTGTCAGTATTCACATCCCATCCAAAAAGTTACCATGAATGACATATTATTATAAATGAATGAAAACTACTTAACAGCTTTGCAACTGAGCAATGAAATGGGATCCAACTCAGCAATAAAATAAACACTAAAATAAAGTCAGCATGTCAAGTCACTTTATATAGAAAGAATAGTCATGGGGATGGTTGAAGGAATCAGATTCTGCTGAAATACACACGTGTTTTAATAATGTAACACTGTGATTATGTGATCACAATTTCTTGTGGATAAACAGTATGTCTGTGGCATATAGGAAAGCCCCTCAGCCTTTTGTTTCTTATAAAGAAATTGTCCTACTAATGCTGTTTCCTCTTTCTCCTCAATCACTGCTTCTGAAATCCACTTTATCCTCTTCTGATAGACAGACATAAATTGAATTACTAAGAAAAAGTGTTGTTTCACAATCCGCCCCCAGCCTAGACACCAATGTCCTGCCATCAGACACTGTCTCTCCACTGCCATCTTGTGGGCAGCATGGTATCATGCAGCGCTTTTTTCTTTTTCTTTTTGGAAACATTATGTACATAAAGCAGGAGTCAGTCAGAAACTATGAATCAACAGGTACCATGAAGAAGCTGTAAAGCTCTTAAGTCTTATACAGAGTTGCACCATGTGTTTCATACGAACACACACACACACACACACACACACACACACTATTGTAACAAATTAAACAAGTCACCTTTTTATGTGCTATATTGCAATAGGAAGTGAATCGGTGTCATCAATTACTTTTTAAATGTCCGGGCAGTCACATGGCCAGTTATTGCTTATGATTCTGTAGGGGTCTTCAGGTTTAAAACAGTCCTGGTTTTTGTTCTGTAACTGCTTCACCACCTTCTCATTACCTCAACTCTTTCACTTTTTATTCAACTCTTACTTTAAATTACATGTGCATCAGACAATTTCAGCGTAATGACTGAGGTTCCTGAGAATGTGGCCTTGCAGCATGATCTGTTGGAGCTGGTTCCTGCTCTTTTCTCTGCTGCTTCCCAGCCTGTTGGGCATTATCGGGGAAGCAGTGTACTCTTCCCTGGCCCTTCCCCCACAATGTTCTGGCTGAGCATGAGGCTGCCAGCAACCAGACCAATTAGCCTTCAATGCACATCTCTGGCAACATCAGTCAAATGAAACATTTTATCCTTTTAGGTGTTTATCTCTGATATCTTGTCACCATGATGGAAAGTGAACATGTTTTGCCAATAGAAGATACATAAGTCCTGCTTTGGCTTCCTTTGGCTAATTGAAGACATAGGCCCATTGTCCTGCATTTTAAAATGCTATCTATTGCCTCAATTCCACCTCACAGCTGAGGTGCCAACCACAGATACTACATATGAAAGTAAAGTTTCTCAAACGTTTAACTACTGACTGTTTAGGGAGACAGGTCTTTGTGGTGGCCCATGGTACCATGACAGATTTGACATTTGCACCTGAGGACACTTGATAGCATCATTAGAGTCTACTCACTAAATACTAGTTACATACCCCTCCCAGGAATGCAAACAAGGTGTCACCATGCCTTGTCTCATCTGGAAGTGTCACAGAGAGACATTGCCCACCAAAAATCATTGCCCACCAAACCCAAACTTGTACATATCTCTACAGTATGTCCTCTTCTGTTCTTTTTCCCAAAAATTTTCCTAGGTGCTTGAATTACATCTTTCACCTTAAAGGAAGACACACTTCAAACTTATTGAAGATCTTCAAATGCCCATTTATACATAACAATCTTAATTTGGTTTGTGTTCTTGAACTTTTTTATACATTTTATGAGAAAATAATTATAGTATGATGACACTCTTAAGTTTTTTTAAAATCTTTTCTCTAAAACAGAATTTTGCAAAATGGATTTTGATAATAGCTGTTTATAACAGAATTGTAAATTTGGTTTGTGTATGGTGACTCAATGTATGTGTGTGTAAATAATATTTTTGTCAAAGTTGAAAAAAAATGGCAAACCATGCTCAACAAGAACATTCACAATCCACATTGCTATCATGAACAGTAGATGCTTTCTATTGATGCGAATATTTATAAAAATATATTTTATTTCTGTCAAATATTTTGACTTTTAGCTGTCAGTGAATAAATCATGATTAGATAATTCTGTTTGGTTAGGCATCTTTTAATCAAATTTTCTACCTTTTAGCTTTTAAAAAAGGTATTAGAGTCTTTAAACCTTTTATTACATTTATTCATGTGTATTTGTGTGTGTGTGTGTGTGTGTGTGTGTGTGTGTGTGTGTGTGTGTTTACATGCACATGTGCTGTGGATATCGCTCTATATAAAAAGAACACTGATGGCCAGTGACTAGACAGGAAGTATAGGCGGGACAAGGAGAGAGGAGAATTGGGGAAACAGGAAGAAGGAGGGAGAGACACTGCAGCCACTACCAGGATAAGCAACATGTAAAGACGCCGGTAAGCCACCAGCCATGTGGCAAGGTATAGATTTATAGGAATGGGTTAATTTAAGATATAAAAACAGTTAGCAAGAAGCCTGCCATGGCCATACAGTTTATAAGTAATATAAGCATCTGAGTGATTATTTTATACTTGGATTTTGGGACTGTGGGGCTTGGTGGAACCTGGAGAGAAGCCCTCCAGCAACACACATGTGTGTGTAGAAACCAGAGGACAACTTGCAATTCCTCTAACAATGAGTCTTGAGACACTAACTTACATCATCAGAATTGGGAGGAAGTTCTGTCATCCACTGAGCCATCACATAAGGCTAAGTGCCTTTTTATTTAGTCTCTTATTAATTCTTGTTGGGTGGGAAAATATACTATTGGCCAAAATGTCATTCTCATAAAATATTGTCACTGGTCAGGTAGGCTAACTTGTATGACCTCAGTGTGTAAAGGGGGTATGTAGCTGGAGTTTCATCTCCAGGTCCCGCCAGGCCCCGGCAGTCTGACAGCCCACTTATAAAATAAACACACGGACACTTATATTATTTACAAACTATATAGCCGTGGCAGGCTTCTTGCTATCTAGTTCTTATATCTTAAATTAAGATCTTTTCTCTAAAACAGAATTTTGCAAAATGGATTTTGATAATAGCTGTTTATAACAGAATTTTATAATTCTGTTATAAACAGCTATTTTATTTTTTTGGTTTTTTGAGACAGGGTTTCTCTGTGTAGCTTTGCGCCTTTCCTGGAACTCTCTTGGTAGCCCAGGCTGGCCTTGAACTCACAGAGATCTGCCTAGCTCTGCCTCCCGAATGCTGGGATTAAAGGCGTGCACCACCACCGCCTGGCCAAATTAACCCATTTCTATTAGTCTATAAGTTGCCAAGTGGCTTGTGGCTTACCAGTACCTTACATCTCACTTGTCATGGTGGTAGCTGGCAGTGTCTCTCTGACACAGCCTTCCACTTCCCAGAATTTGCTTCTCTGCTTGTCCCACCTATACTTCCTGCCTGGCTACTGGCCAATCAGTGTTTTATTTATTAACCAATGAGAGCAACACATTTGACATACAGAACATCCCACAGCACAGGCACATACTGAGAAATGATTTGAGGGAAAAAAAATAGTTATTTTTTTATTAGAACAATGCCAGGAGACTTGAAATGTACCTCTTTTTATCCTTCATTATTTTCCTATCTCTGTTTGTGTGTGCAGTGTCCATTACTTAGCAAAACTTATATTGAAACTTACTTTTGTATTTGGCTAATACTAAAGATAAGATCACTAATATTAGCTTAAAAGGAGTTTGTATTTTTATTCAAATTAAAGCTAAAAGCTTTATCCTGAAAGTGGAAAATGCTTCCATTGGATTCCCAGAATTAAAAGGAGAGTGATTTTTGGTTCAGAAAAATTATATTCTATCTTTTCATAACAGGAACTGTCTGTATATTCTGTTTGTTCAATATGGAATGGCTCCTAATTTCACCCTGAGATTTAGGAAATGGGGCACAATACACATCTACCATGTTGCATGCAATTATTACAATTATGGTGAACTGCTGATGAGGCAACTCCACCTCCAAAGACGACTTTTAAATATAACCCAAGAACACATCACATCTCCATATTGATCGTATAAATTAATAAATGTGTACACAGGCCTACCAAATGAAAATTTACTCTGTAAGCAAGCCACAAGCGGTTATGCTTTGCAAACTAGCTTGGTGCAGAGGATGAGACAAGCAAGGATTCTTGTGCACACAAGTGGCAGACAGGTTACTACTTCAAGGGCAGAAATATACTCGTGAAAGCAAGCAAGACCTACTTCAGAAGGAAAAGCAGGAATTTGGAAGGAAAACGGGGAAGGGGTGCAGTGTGAGTGAATGCACTGTCCTCCCTGGTATTAGAATGAATGCCAGATTTCTCATGTAACAAAGGAAAAAGAATGTCTCAGGTGAAGAAAAGGGTTGCAACAATATTAAACATGTGAAAACCAAGACATTATTTTTTAAAAATAAGAGGAAAGAACATTGCTCTTCAAAGGCATAAGATCCAGAATTCATATCATGAAAAGAAGATGGGCAGTGAGTTTGCCTTTTGTATTTATGTTTTGTGTAATGTTTGCATCATTGAGATTCAATGTCTCATAGAAACAGTTTAATAGAGAAAAAAACTGATTTTTTTCTATCACAAGTTGAAAGGGATTACAATGTATCATAGCATGGATCCTGCCCAGGCTACTTTTCATGTTTTCATGACATAATCTAAGGTCATATGAGAAGGAGAAATGTCAGCAGAGAAAATACCTACAGATCAGCCTGCAGAAAAGCTTGTCTAGCTTTCTTCTTGATTGATAATTAATGTAGGAGAATCCAGCACCTGGTGGGTAGTGCCTCCCCTGAGCAGGTAGACCTGGATGGTGTAAGATAGCAGGCTGAGAAAGCCATGGGGAGCAAGACAGCAACACTTCTCTATGGCCTCTGCATCAGCTCCTATCTCCAGGTTCCTGCTTTGATTCCTGCCCTGACTTCCATGGATGATGTACTCCAAGATATAAGATGTAATAAACCTTTTTGTCCCCTCAAAATTGACTTTTAACATGGTTTTTCATCTCAGCATTAGAGATCCTGACTAAGATAGAAGCTATGGTGATGGGAGTGTCATCATGGGCAGTGGGGGTCATGTAGCCTAGAAGCATGTTCCCATTGGACAGACCGCAGAGTAGAGAAAGCTGGTGCAGAGAAGAGGGCTGGCCACTAGTGATTCATGTCTATTAGCCAGGCTCAAAACTGGAAAGACTTCACGACCTTCTGTAGCAGGAATCTTAAAAGTTCTTATTAATTAAATCAAACCTGAGGCCAGTTATTGGGGTGAACACTGGAAGATCAGAGAGACAGAACAAGCCACAGCTAACCTCACCAAGCCACAGCTAACCTTACCTGGGCACCTTTTCAGCTGGTCTTGTTTCCTCAGACTGGAAGCTTCTGTGTCCTCATCCCAATATCTCTCAGCTGAACTGTGCTGCTCAAAACCTAAAAGCATAACCAGCCAAATGCTCTAGTTTCTGGTCTTCATGCCTTATATACCTTCCTGCTTTCTACCACCACTCCCTGGATTAAAGGCTCATTTTCTGGGATTAAAGGTGTGAGTCACCATGCCTGGCCGTTTCCAATGTGGCCTTGAACTCACAGAGATCCAGAGGGATTTCTACCTCTGGAATGCTAGGATTAAAGGTGTGAGTGCCACCATTTTCTAGCCTTTGTATCTAGTGGCTGTTCTGTCTCTGACCCCAGATAAGTTTATTAGGGTTTACAATATTTTGGGGAACACAATACCACTACAGCCTTCTAAATAACAAATAACACTATCAGATGGAGATGGAACATTTAATATTTGAACCTCATATTCTAACCATAACAACACTATTTCAAACACTATGTTTTTAGTTTTGTAAAAAAATACTTTATCTAGCTGGGTAAGCATATACTAATAGAGACATAATTGATTCATTTAAGAAAGAAGGAATTGAGAAAGTCACATATACTATGTCTTAAACGAAATAATAATCTTAAATATTTACTCTGTATTCATTTTTATTTTGTGTATGTGGATGTGTGTGTATGTGCGTGCATGCATGCCTGTTTTTGTGTATGTGCAGTGAGCATCCTAGCACCCTTAGTGGACAGAAGAGATCAATGAATCCTCAAAAACTGAAGTTACAATTGGTTGTGAGACAGACATCTACTTCCTGTGCTTGGAACTGAACCTTGTCCTCTACAAGAGTAGCAGGTGCTCCTAACTGCTGAGCCAACTTTCCAGCTTCAGTCTTAAACATCTTAATGTTGAGGATCTCTTTAAATCTGTCTCATTTTTCAGCTGTAACTAATTGGGTGGGCAGGGAAAATTCAGTTATATACTAGAATAAAATCTGGAGTAAACTCTAGAACAATATTGCTCAATAGAAATAGAGTTTAGGACAAAGACTTGAGTCATCAATGTACTTAAAATGTTTAGATACATTAAAATAGTTAAAACTGGAATGAAATAATTTAATACTGGAACTTTTTCCATAAAATACAGCAAGAATTCAGCTTTCTCCTTTAAGTCAACATGAATTTATTTAGATGCTTTACTGTTTTTCAAATTATGCTACAGTTTAAGCTATCTCAGTTCAACTTTTTTTTCTTAACTCATTTTGTTAAAACTTAAATTTTAAAAATTTTGTGAATATGAGGCAGTTTTCACAGAAAATTGTGATGCGATGTTCAACATACATTGAAGGATTATTTGACATTGAGTTTTATAATCACTGAGTTTTTATACTGTGAACATGGTATTTAAACTGTTTTTCTTCCATGTTAATAACCACAACTACTGCACATAATTGATGTTTTACTTTTCTCTTTCATGTTCTTTTCTTCCCTTTGCATTTTTAAATTTTAAGTATTTTTACTAACATACTAAGTACTAATAAGTGGGGGGAAGCCTTGCTTTGGTCAAGTTAGAGACAAGAATTAGGACTGATCAAATGAGAAGCTGATGAGCAAAGATGGGTCAGTGGATGAAAGGGCTTGCCACCAAGGCTGAGGATTTGAGTTCAATCCCTGGATCCCACAAAGTAAAAGGGGAAAATTACTGCAGCAATTATCCTCTGACCTTTACATGTTCCTTCACAAACACACACACACACACACACACACACACACACACACACACACACACACAATATTACTAATTAACTAATTAAAATATTCAAAAGAGAAGGTGATCACATTTTACTGTACTCTTATGATATTGGCTGTGCCTAATATTTCCCCTTACACATTTTGAGAACATTTCCTCCTAATTATCCTACTCTACTCTATCAAATTTCTAGTTTGCTGAAGTTTTGTCTTAAATAACTGAACTTTATTTCAAATGATTTCTGCATTCTTTCTCTACTGAGCATGCTCTTTTATTCTCAAACTCAAGGCTTGTTTGAAACTAATTTTAAGTGATATACTTATTTCTGAATGGAGTGTGCAGGTTTTGAAAGGAATATTTGAAATACAACATATTTTTCAAAATTTAAATGGCCAGTATGAATGACTCAATGGTTTGAAATTAGAGTGTCACCCAGTAACTTTAAATCCTTAAGCAAACAGGGTTTGAAATTTTCCAAAATGCTTTCTTATCTGTCCAACTCTTGAATATCAGGGAACCAAGTTCAAGTGCGGATGACAGGCTGTGCTATTTCCAATTGGATGGCACATCACCACAGACATATAAATTTGTTTAAAGGCCTTTAGTCAAAAAAGATACTGTTATAGTTATCATTTCACACTAACATGTTAAAACAAGACAACTATCAAAGTGATATATATTTTGGAGTTCATAAGGCCCTTCATTTTTATACCACTGACTATAGCCTTGGTTCATCCATTGTTAGAGGCACCAGATGTTCTTTCTTAATTTCTTATACTCAATTCACTTTTTCTGAGATCATCTATCCATCAATAGCACGAGACTCCATCACCTTGGACCAGGCCCATCAAAAGCACCATTGGAAATGTCACTAGGACAGTTTGCAACCTAATTAATCTGTCTTTGTGGTGCCTCAAAACACCACACACACATAGTCTTAATTGCTACCACCTCACACCCACTGGGATCACAAGCAGAGAATAAGCAGACTCTGATACCCCCTGCAACTACTGTATTAGCATCATTTACTGCAAGATTAATGAGAGAAGCTGAGGCAACCAGAGGGAAACATAAAAGTACAGGTTTGGGCTTTAGAAAACTTCATAGGCCACTTAAACAGAGCAACATCTTATCAATATCAGCAGTTTTTGGATAGTAATATGAGTTTTATATATATTTTATGTTCTTAAGCTGCAATGCTCACTGTCAATGAGCAATACAAGCTTGAAATGTGATATTAATATTGCTTAATAAGAAACTTTAGATGTGAAGCTGTTTTAATTTTTAAAATGTAATTTTATATAAGGCAATCAAGTTATGTTTTTATTCATTTTGTTAAGTATATAATTTATTATATTTGTATGTCAGACAGGGTGATTACTTGAAAAGGAAATGTTAATATTTTTAAACATATTTCAAGATAATTATAATAAAATTGGCATTGCAAAGAACATAATTATGAACCATCAAGAAAAATCAACCATGAATTTTATGAACACATAACAACTGCAACACAAGGGACAAAAATCCTTATATGTTTGATTTCAAATCCTTGATTATTTAAATTTGATGTAGCATCATATTACCTATTTAATCTTCTCTCTGTGTGTTTGTGTGTATGTGTGTATTTTGTGTAACTCTTTAAAAGAACATGTGCATTCAGTCTGAAGATATGAAGCTCACCCTTTGAAATAAAGGGAGGAATTATTGTTGCATGAACCATTTTCTTTGCAAAACTCTTACAGGGATGCTGATAGAATAAAATTATATAAACATGTCAAAAGTGCTGTGATGTAGAGCCATGATGTGAACCTTTAAGTCATCTGCTCTTGAACTTCAATCACTGATGTTTAGAAATTGACCAGGCAAAAGTTTTGACCTGTTTCTGTCCCTCTGTCCAGCTAAGGATTCTACAGAGTCCTTTAGACACTACAGTTTCAAATCACTGAACCATTTTTTTTTCTGGTCATTGAATTCTAAAATCACTTGTTTCCTTTAATATACCCATAAAATCAGGTCCCATCTATTACCAAAAGAATAGATTAACTTCAATCTTAATTTATAAATTGGCTAAGATGTTTGCAATGGCCAATTTTAAGATGTTTATTACTTCTCACTAGAAAGTTATGATTATTTCAGAGCTATGTCTGTTAGTTTTTGGCTTATTTGAGTAACTAGTAAGAAATCAGAAACAACAGTGTAGAAACCTTGTTGACAATGCTGAAAGCAGAATGGATTCTAAAATCTGATGACAAAAATGGTCACCTAGAAGGAAAATGTTCAAAGCACACAACACACACACACACACACACACACACACACACACACACACACACACACACACACAGAGCTATAAAAAAAAAACACATTTGCCCAAACATAATTAATTAAATAAAGTGTTGTGAATAACACATCTTAAATACTTCTATAGAATAGGGGTAAAGTCCTCCATCGTAACTTTTCTCCTTTCTGTGGCAAAACACCTGACTAAAGAAACTTGGGGAAGGCTGAGTTTGTTATGGCTCATAACTCAAGAATCCAGTCCATCATGAAGATGAAATCATGGCTTCAGAAGTAGATGTGGCTGCTCACATTTTATCCACACTTAGGAGGCAGGGTGGTTGCTAGAAAGGTGAGTCTTTTGTTGAGAGCACTTGCTCTTCTATAGGACCTAATTCAAGATCTCATCATCTTTTTGTTCAGCTCACAGATACCTGGAACTCCACATACAGGAGATTCAATGTCCCTTGTTGGTGTCTAATGGGAGCAGAAAGCACATGACTTACGCTTACATAAACAGAGAGAGAGAGAGAGAGAGAGAGAGGGGGGGGAGGGGAGACAGAGGAGAGAGAGAGAGAGAGAGAGAGAGGAGGGGAGGGAAAGGAGAGAGGAAGAGAGGACAGGAGGGGAGGGGAGGAGAGGAAAGGAAAGAAACTGGTCTAGTTCTCAGCTAGCTTTATGCTTTTATTCAGTTTTAGACACTAGCTCATGGAATAATGCTACCTCAAATAACCTAATTTAAAAGTCTCTTATATACATGCCTTAAAGTGTATCTCCTAAGTGGTTCTTGATCCTATCTACTTGAACATTTGTATTAACCATTATACACTCATAATGAGAGTAAAATAGCTAAAGTAGATTGCATGTCAGTGATTCCAAAAGCTAAGCATTAAGCAAAGGATGACCATGTTTTGGTGAATGAATTGTAACATTGGTTACAACTGTGTGTTTTACAGCATTGATGATATATTTTGGATTAAACAATTGTTTTACATGTCAATAATGAAGGGCCTGTAAGCATAGTAAGATGTGACACAAAGCTTAATTCAAAGACACAGGTCTTATGCTGTAGTCATTCAGTATTCCATTTAGTGTTCAGGGTAAGTGTTCATGCAGTGGAGTGTCATAACAAGGTCTCATTATTTGTTACTTTACTTGTTATTGTGAGCAAATACCATACAAGTGACAAATTAAGAGAAAATGGATTAAATTTTCATGTTTCATGATTTCCAGAAGGCATGGCCGTTGGAGGAACTCTTGGTTAGTGTGGCAGTATAGGAGACTGATTTCTAATACCTGAGTGGGTAAGGTAAGAGATAGTGCAGGTAGGCCAGGTTATTTCCCTTAAAGCCCAATCCAGGGATCTACTTCCTCCAGTTACTTCCTATCCTCTACATTCTTCAGCCTTCTAAGACAGCACCACCAGGTATAAACCATTTGTTAAAACACTACAACCTCTTATGGAAGCTCATATTCAGTTCATGAAAATCATTTTTACTAGCAATATGGATAAAGAATTCAGGAAAGTCTTGGTTTATAGAAAATGTCTTTTATACTCTGTGTTGAGATATCATGACCAAAGAGATTTATAAAACAAAGTATTTAATCTGGGCTTACAGTTTCAGTGGGTTAAAGTTCATTATGTCTGAACAAAAAAAAAACAATAGCAGAAATAGACTATGAGTATTTATATGTTGATGTGCAAGTAGGAGGCAGAGAGAGAATGAGGCATACTGGGAATGTGGCAGGTCTTTCAAATCTCAAAGTGGCCTCCAGTGACATATATCCTATCAATAGGCTATGCTTCCGAATCCTTACCAAACAGTTCTACCAGCTGGGGACCAAACATTCAGATATATGAGCCTATGGGGGTCATTTTCATTCAAACTAAAATAAGTAATGAGAGGTCATTTTACAATAAATTAGTTTAGGCAAGCAATGGTATTTATGATCTCACAGAGTCAAATGAGTATGAAAAATGCATAGAAAGCATCCTAATTCAGATAACAAATTAATACCAATTGCACTTTTGATTTGCAGATACCCCATCATAAAATTTCTTCAAAACAAGCATGGTGTTTTAAATTGCAACATAAAATCTATGATAACCTTGATTCTCATGTTCTCCCTGGAAGGTGATTTCCCATCTTAGAACTACAAATATCTAAGATATTTTGTATGGAAATTACTGACATGGGGTGGAGGGACCAGGAAATGCTAAGTACTCTAAGCAGAAAGAGTTGAACTTCTTTTTTGTTTCATTTAAAATTCAGCATCTTCTAAGCTTCAGGGAAAATGATTGCATGCCCTATATAATGTGGGTGTTCTGATAGTACAGTCAAGTTAAATTAATTGTAATAAACAAAAATTGTCACTAAAGTTCCCAGCTTATACCTCTAATATTGTGTGAATACATTTTATTTCCTAACATTATGAATCAGCCAAGAGTATAATAAATTACTTACCTAGGCCCTTTGAGGATTTTTGCATAATTTACCAAAACAAATTGATTTTAGTGGAAAAGCTGCTAATTTACATGGGTAGGAAGTGTTTTCCTTGGTGTGATGAATTTAATTTCAATTTCCCTGTTTACATGAATTCACTCCAGCAATTCATCACTGTTAGACTAAACTACAACTATGTTTTACTTCAGTAGGCCCCTAACATTCAATATATATGAATGAAAATAAATTACACTCATGGTATAGCTGTGTATTATGCACAATACAAGATTGTTAAGGAATCTTAAACATACTATTGATCTTAAGATAGCAAACAATGCAATGTAAAAATTTTAAGTATGAACAAAGCAAATTTGTGTTCTCATTAAATTATTTTCAGGGGGTTTATTTAAGTTGGGTTTGAAATATTATGATTTTTAAAAGAAAAAGAGACACATTTATAGTGTGTTAAATACATAGGAATTTGAGCTGTAGTTGCATTATATGTTCTTGGTAGTTCAACATTTGATATCTTTATTTATTTGTAATGCTAAAAAAGCAAGTAAAAGAAATATTTTTGGACCATTTAAAACTGTGTCTCATACACTTTTTGAAATTCAGAAATTGGTCATGGTTCATATAAGAGATTCTGAGGTAGGGTATCTCACAAGGTTTACCTGTTGGCTGGTGTCATAATCATCAGAAATTTTGAAGTGAACTGAAATTAACTGGCAAGTTCTTTAATGTGATACTAAAAAGTCTCCATTCCTTACTGATTTGGGTTATACATTTCACTTTCTTGCCATAAATGTTTCTCCAAAGGAAATGTCCTCACGGAATAGAAATTTTACTTTGTCAAGAGTAACCTGTGGGGGTGGAAAGAACCTGGTTAGCAAGATAACACTCATGACAGAAACTCTACCTTTACATAACCTGCCTTAGAAGTATCCAAATACATCAGTTCTGCCATATACCACAGGTAACATGGTACAACACATTACAGCATGGAAGGAATCTCTGAAAAGATGCGGAGATGAGATACAGTCATCATCATGGGGGTGGTTGGGTTTATAGATATCAACCGTATGCATCTCTATGTCAAAGCTAAACTGTCAAACGTACTGTAGGACAGTATGTAAAATGAGTGAATTTCACTATGGAACAGTTTGTTGACTCCACAAGATCTGTTTTCTGGAAGCTATACTAAAAACATTTGTAAAATATTGTCCATCTCAGTCTATTTAGTAATCAGAAAACATTTTACAAGGCTCTCATAGCAACATAGAAATCACCATTGGCATATAGGAAAAGAAATTTAAAGTTAGCTAACATAAAAATTGGTAGCAATATCAGCTTTTAAAGAGGGGAGGATGGTTGTTCTTTTGAATTCAGAAGCCTTTTTATGTATAAATCTTCAGGTGTTGAATATCCTCCCCTTGTTAACTATTCCTTGTGTTCTAGTACCACAAATCATTTCCAGGTTCACTATGGCTAGAAAGAGGCAATGGAGGGTCAGACACAATCTTTGATGTTATTAAATAAGCAAATATTTCTTTTACTATATTTATTAGTACATTGTGTGTGTGTGTGTGATGAGAGAGAGAGAGACAGAGAGACAGAGAGACAGAGACAGAGAGACAGAGAGAGAAAGAGAGAGAGAGACAGAGAGAGAGAGAGAGAGAGAGACAGAGAGACAGAGAGAGAGAGAGAGAGAGAGAGAGAGCAGGCTCATGTGTGTATGTTTGTGTGTAAGAAGGAAGATGGCAGGGAGAAACAGAGAGGTGCATGTACAAGTCCACATGTGTTATGGCATCTGGATGGAGGTCACAGGTCAACTTACAGTTGTCAGTTTTTTCCTTCCAACATGGGATGGGGGACTTGTTAGATGAAATTAGATTGGTAGATTTACAAGATAAGCGATTTTTAACTGTATCTTGATAGTCCATCAAATCTGTCTCTTTTATTAAACATTATTAGGTTTTTGAGAAGTTTGGACAATATGTTTCAATTATATTCACCCTGTCCATCAACTCTCCAAGATCCAACCCCCTTCCCTATCCACTCAGATTTGCTCTTTTATGTTTTCCCCCATAAATTCCAAGTTGTGCTGCTCAAATGGTTTTTTATATGTAACCGTCCACTGGAGTATGGTTGACTTACCAGGGTCAACACTCAAGAAAACAAAAACAAAACAAACAAAGAAGAAAACTAACTCTTTCTTCCCCAGACATTATCAATGGCCAGTATTTTCTTTTCTTGGGGGTAGAATTCCTTTCTTTCTTTTCTTTCTTTTTTCTTTTCTTTTTTTTTTTGTTGTTTTTTCAAGACAGGGTTTCTCTGTGTAGTTTTGTTGCCTGTCCTAGATCTCACTCTGTAGACCAGGCTGGCCTCGAACTCACAGAGAACCATGTGGCTCTGCCGCCCAAGTGCTGGAATTAAAGGCATGTGCTACTACCATCTGGCTAGTACTCCTTTCTCAATGTCATAGCTGAAAATTGATCCTAAATTTTCAATTGGAATTAACAACAAACAAAATCATAGTTTATCAATAACAATATATGCCAGCCATTTCCTGAGCATTTTATATCAAATAATATCATTATCTATGTGCTAAAAGTCTGAGTTGTTTAGTTGCATTATCCCAATTCAATAGAAGCAACTGAGATGTAGCAAAGGCTTTCCCTCCAAAAATTACAGAGCTACTATGTAGGAAAGATGGGATTAAAAGTCATGGAATTCCCTCTAGGACCCATAGGGGAAACAATAGTTCTAGAGATATGCAAATGAATTCCACTGGCCGATTGAGGATATCAAGTTCTTCAGACAAGGGTAGGGATTTCGTCTGATAGGCAGCACAGCCTAATATAGACACATCTTTGAATCTTAAAGGGAAGCAGAAATATAATAAGAAGAATGAGTGGAAATGATATTCATTCTTCTATAAAATACTTTCTCACAATCTATTTAGTTTCTTTTTAGATTACACCATATATGATGAAAAATTCTATACTTTGACTTTTGTCATGTAATTAATGTTTAATTTATTAAGGTTCATCAGAACTGACAAAGTCATCATTAAATATAACCATAGAAAACATTTTAAGGTTATAGTCTAATATGATTCTGTTTACGGGCAAAAAAGGAAATTGTATTTTGTGAGAAAAATAATTCTTATGTTGATGACAGGTGTTTTGTCAACAGATTATCTTTAAAAACATTTTTCTATCTTTGGGAGTGTTCTTATTTGCTGTTCTTTTACTTTGTGTTGTTTTATATTATATTTTTTACTACTTAAAACAAATTTTAACTTTAAGTTTATGAGTGGGGCTCAGGTAAAGTTAAAATATCAAATCTATTTTTTAGCCTAGTATTTCTTCTCAGAACAATGTATCTCATTTAGGGGAGAAACTGATCTGATAATGTGACTTCATTGAAAAATTACATGCATAGCAATCATGATGTTCTGGATTCAATGCCAGAGCCACATAAAGCAGTCAGAGTATTACATGCTTATAATGCTAGACTTAGGAGGTAGTGACAGGAGGTTCAGAACTTCAAGGTCATTCTTAGCTATGTAGTAAGTTTGTCTATGATCAATCAGAAAGAGAGACATACAGTTATAGATAAATAAGATCATATATAGATGTGGTGATTCCCCTGTAGGCTTTATAGCAAGCAGGGAACAAAAACAAATCATGAAGAGACAAGAGTGAAACTCAGCTCAGCCCAATTTTATTGTAACCAACCAGTGCTGCACCAAGACTTAGAAGTCTTACCCTGATCATTTTACTTTAGTCATATTTAAGCAGAGCAAAATTTTCTAAAAAAAAAAAAAGTGTTCAGATAACAATTAACTCAGTCTCAATTGCATAACAATTTAAGATATGTTTACACTGAGATTCCTACAAAGTACATCTGGCTTCTTTCACAAGAATGGGCACTGTTGACTCAGAGACAGTATCTAAATTTAGGTTCTAGGGAGTTTGATTCAGGTAAATATAATTGCTGTGAAGATCACTCTGTATGCTCTGAATGTGGTGCTCTGATTTGGTTGATAAATAAAATGCTGATTGGCCAGTAGCCAGGCAGGAAGTATAGTATAGGTGGGATAAGCAGAGAAGAGAATTCTGGGAAAAGGAACGCTGAATTGGGGTTGCCAGCCAGACACAGAGGAAACAAGATGTGAAAGTACCAGTAAGCCACATGCCATGTGGCAGGTTATAGATGAATAGAAATGGGTTAATTTAAGATATAAGAACTAGATAGCAAGAAGCCTGCCATGGCCATACAATTTATAAGTAATATAAGTCTCTGTGTGTTTACTTGCATCTGAGCGGCTGCAGGAGCCAGGTGGACACAGGAAGCTTCAGCTACACATTATGCCTGTGGGTGTCAGAATTGGCATAGCCCTAAGATAGCATAGAAGTTACTTAGGATTTTGTAAATCACAAGTGACATCACTAGTAAGAATGGGTTTATAGTCTAAAAACAATGCTCAAGATTTAGGAAAAAAGTTCTTGGATAAGGAAAAAACATAAATTCTGGAATATACTGGCAGAGCCTGTCTCATCAGAGAGCAAAGGATCATCAGGTTGTTAAATATATGATTCCTAGCATTCCAAGAAGAGCAGCTGTGCATCTCATTCCATTGAAGAGGTAGGCTGTGCATTTAACTTTCTTGGCTTCTCCATTGCTTATCTGTGTGCACTAGGCTTTTGCCCTCTATAAATAGACAGACAGACAGACAGATGATAGATAAATAGATAAATAGATAGATACATAGCTACATAGATAGATAGGTAATGGATAATATTTAAATGATGAATAAATTTTACTGTTAACATAGGGGATTCATCTTCATGAGAACTTACATTAAACATGTACATTATTTTATAACTATTTATTTTCCAGTTGACCCATGTGAATTGTATGCACATAATATCGTCATTTCAGACCATTTTTTTCTGGAGAGCAAGCAGCTAACTTTTAATTCATAGACCTTAGGGGACACTCTAGACCTAAACAATAGCAAGAGGGAAAGGATATCTCAATTAAGGATTATAACACAAGCAGAAGATAAAGACAGGATTCAATAGGAGCTATTAATATGGTTTTGATGACTACAAGGGTTGGGATATTTGGGAACATGTGGAAGAAGACAAATGGAACATTGCATGAAATGTGTCTCTTGCATTACTTGTAAATAGCAACCCTTAGGGACAGAAGCTTGACAAGGTTATCCTCAGCCATGCTTATCTTTCCTTATCTCAGAATCTCATCTCCACTTGTCCATTATGTCTAGAAAAACATGACATATTTGCTCCCACATCTTCAGATCAATCATTCTTAGGCTGACACTTTTAGAGATGGTAAAACATTTTGAACTGTTCCTCCTACTTTTCTTCCCGTCAATCCCAACAACAGTTAGGAATAGGTAGCCACTATGTCAGCCATTTAAATTTTCCCCAAGAAGAGCACTGGATACTGATATAGAATAAAAATTTCAGACTAGCAATTATGTTGACACATATCTTTGATTATGAAAATGACAGAAACAATATTTTAAATTAAATTAACCCTCCCACCATTCATTAATCTACAAAATGCTTCTTCATGGATATATAATGAGATGCATACTTGCAGAATGCCATGTTTATTTAGCATTGACCTCATGAAGCAACAATCATTTGCATACTTCTCTCAATTAAATATTATACCAACATCTTTAATTAAAACTATAAAGGGCATCGACAATATTTCATTCTCTTAATGAATGGCGTGACATACTATATAGTTCAGAATTTCTCTCTGTTTAATTCTCCTGATTTTTTACACTGCTCAAACTGTGCACTCTCTATGTGTGTTGTCAATTAGGATGAAAAGAAGGAAAATTAAAGTTGCTCTTGAAATGCACCGTGTTTGCACGTAGAATCTATGTACATTCACAAGGTAGTGATTTGCATATCTCTGGCTTAATTAAAACAAGAAAAAGTGGACATATGAGAGCTTAGGGTGTATTCACCCTCTTACTGGTGTATTCTTTTCCTTTATTGGAGACTCATATCCGAAGACATTGTATTTCTTTCAAAAATGTTAGATTACTCCCCTAAGACAGGCACTGTTGCTAGAGTTTTCCTGCTTTGCCCACAGTTAGGACAAATCTCTGTCACCCACCAGTCCCACAGCCACTCAGACCCAACCAAGTAAACACAGAGACTTATATTGCTTACAAACTGTATGGCCGTGGCAGGCTTCTTGCTAACTGTCCTTATAGCTTAAATTAATCCATTTCCATAAATCTATGGCTTGCCACGTGGCTGGTGGCTTACCAGCATCTTCACATGCTGCTGGTCATGGTGGTGGCTGCAGTGTCTCTCCTTCCTGTTCTTTTATTTCTCCTCTCTGTTAGTCCCGCCTATCCTTCCTGCCTAGCCACAGCCGATCAGGTTTTATTTATTGATCAATCAGAACAACTTGACATACAGACCATCCCCCAGCACAGCCAAGTGCAGACCATCTCAGACACCTGCACTCAGGTCCATGGTCCTAATCATCCTCTATGCGGACCTGCTGGGTAACACCACAAAGAACCCAAGAAGGGCTCCCACAGGACATACAGAACATCCCACAGGAAGGCACTGCATGGGTTATTTTGAATTTAATCTGTGCACATTGAAATATTTGTGGACATATGTAATGTGGCATTGCTGAGATAAGGAGTATCAGATAAACTTGTTATATGCAAATGCAGAATGAAGTTGGATTCTAGAAAAAAAGAATGTCTCCAGTCCTTTTCTTATAGTCATAAAAGGTTTCTATGAGCCACTGTTACCATCAATAACATGAGAATAATATTTTATATGTCATTGGCTTTCATAGCAAATGGAGAGTGCCAAACAATGCACATGCATGCATTTTGTAAACTATTACATGTCAAATAAATATAAATACAATCTTATTTTTTTATAAACTTGTAATATCTTAGACAGCAATGACAAAAAAATAATAATGGTCATTGTCCAAAACAGTCTTACAAATCTAGAACAAAATACAAATAAATCAGCCACCATAATTGAAGTAAAATGGAATATGTAATAGGCTGGAGAAATAAAGCTACCATATAAATATGACAAATCTATATACAATCCATTTTGCTTCTCTGAGTAAACTTCTTAAAATCTGGCTACTGGGAACAGATTAAGGCCAGAGGAAGTTAAAATCTGTTGCCTGAATCAAAACTGAGGATTCTTTTATGGAATTAGAATTTCAACCCAGCTTTAAACAGAGAAATGAAATTTAATATTTTCTTAAAAATACATTTCTGAGACAAATTACCTAATTTCAAGTATAGCTTCTGGTTAGCGTTACCTCCCTTTAAAATTGGATTGAAAGGTCAACTGGAAAATATTTTCAATGAACTCTACTAAAAATTGATGAAACTTAGATATTTGTCTCTTGCTACCTCTTTTACCTCGTATGGCTTTGTTTTCCTTATATATAGCACACACATGCAACATTCATGCTTTACAATTCGTTTCAAGTTTGCAATTATGTTAACAGAAATATAGAATGCTTTCTCCACGTTAGTATATTAGTTATAATTGATGAGCCTACCATGATATACTATTTCACTGATAATTAGGGTTTGCCTTTGAGATTGTGTGTTCTATGTGCTTGGATGAACTTGAAATGATATGTACTCACCATTGATAGCACATAACATAGAGTAGCTTTAATATCCTAAAATCATCTTTATTATTTTTACTTCGTTTCCTCTTTCTTGAATATTGGTAACTTGTGCATAGAATATTATTTTAAGGTGTGTTAATTTTGTTTATGCTGCATTTGTTTAACTCTGTGAAGCTGTGTTACTGTGTCTGTCTAAAACACCTGGTCTGATAAAGAGCTGAATGGCCAATAGCAAGGCAGGAGAGAGGATAGATAGGGCTGGCAGGCAGAGAGAATATATAGGAAGAGAAATCTGGGAGGAAAGAGCTAGGAATGAGGGAGAAGCAGGAGGACATCAGGGGCCAGCCACCCAGCTACACAGCAAGCCACAGAGTAAGAGAAAGATTTATAGAAGTAAGAGAACAAGAAAAGCCCAGTGGCAAAAGGTAGATGGGATAATTTAAGTCAAGGAAAGCTGACAAAAAACAAGCCATGCTAAGGTCAGGCATTCATAATTAAGAATAAGCCTCCATGTGTGATTCATTTGGGTGCTTGGTGGAGCACCTCCCACCAAAGAGAAAGAAATAAATAACAACAGTAACCACTTACTCTTTACTATTCATGCCCCATAATTTTATATTTTCTATAATGCCTTATCATTTAAATCACATAAAGTACATCACTTTTTGTTTGACTTCCTTCACTTAGCAATATAAATTAATGTTTGCCCTGGTCTCTTCTCATAGCTCAGAAATTCATTTATTTTAACACAAAACAACATCCCATTGAATGGATATATCAGAGATGGGTTGTTCTTACATCTACTGAAGCAGGTCTTACTGCATGGTTTGGAAAATATATATAAAGTTGCTGTATGCATTGATATTTATGAGGTTTTCTGTGGGCCTAAGTTTCTTTGGTCAATGACAGAGGGTATGATTATTTTTGCATGAAACTATCAAGTTATCAACACAGTATGTCATCAGTTACTGTGCCACTAGCAACAATCACAATGTCCTACTGCTGAGCAATTGCCTCAACAGTTTGTGTCATTAGTGCTCTTTAGTTTGCCAGTTCCAATTGAATGTAGAGCTAGATGGTTAGTTAGAATTTTCCTGGTTCTTTACAGTACAGAACAACTGTTCATATGTACGTTACAAGTGTATTTAAATTTAAATGGACATTTACATTATCTTGCATGAGGTGGGCATTCATGTGCATACTGTCTTTGGTGGAATGAACATTCATGTGTATGTTAACTTTGGTAAGTTGATTTTCATGTGCATAGTATCCTTTGTGAGATGGGATTTCAGGTATATGACATTTTAAATTGAGTTGGTTGATGTATTATGGTTGACTTTTGTGAGTTTATTGGCTATATAAGTTACCCATTTCCATATTTTTAGTACTACTTTTCTCTCGATATATGCCTTGTCATTTCATTCTCATTTATTGTCTTTCACAGAGAGGAAATTTGTGATTTTAAGGAAGTTCCCACTTACAAATACTCCTTTCATGAATAAAATTTTGATTTTATACAATTCCATCACTAAAGCAAACATATTTATTTCCTCTCAAGCAATCTTATAGCATTTTTACAGTTTTGCATTTCCTTTTTTGGTCTAGTCATCCATAATGAGTATATTTTGGAAATGGGTGTATGTTCTATGTCTGCATTCACTTCTTAATATGTGACTGTCTATATCTTCTATTGTCTTTTGAAATGTTAGTTGACCTATTACATTTTATTAGAAAGTTTGTACAATCACCAATATCATGTGTGGTAGTCTAAATGTTGACGGACTCCAACAGGCTTATTGTTGAACATGTACTCATAATATAGTTGTATCAGATTGGCAGGTAGGGCATAACTGGAAGATATTGGTCAAAAGTGTATGTTTTGGAGGGTATATCTTGACCTGTGCATTTATCAGTACTTTAGTATTCCTACCTACCATTAGAAAACCATCCTCCTCTGCATGCCCATGCAAGGGAAAACACCATGATATTAAGAGCCTCTATATTCACAGTCTGGATTGCATCTTTAAAATTGTGAACTAAAATGCATAATTCCTCTTCATAAAATTTAATTCAATTTTTTGTCACATCTAAACTAAATTAACTGACACATCATGAGTCTTAGTCACTGTAGCTTTAAAGTAAGTCTTTAAATCTAATAATTTCAGTCTTTCAGTTTATTATCCTCCTTTTATGTCTTGCTGTCTCTTCCTCTTTGGGCCTTCCATATGAACTTAGCATTACTTTTTCTAAGTCCACAAAATTATAGCTGACATTTTGATTTGGAATACATGGACTTTATGAATAGAATGAAAACAATCTTGGTAGTATAGAGACCGCCAATCTATGAGCATGGACTTTCTGTGTTTTACAGAATAAAAATATGTCCTGCATCCTTACCTAGTCTTGACTTGTGTTTTTGAACTGAGCATTGTACCCATGTTTCTCTATAACCTTTTTCCTCACATCAATGACCAGGTGGACTGGAATGAGATTAAGCTGGATAATTTCATTCTTCCACATAAATGGGTGAATATGCCTGGATCTGGGTGTTTAATTCAATTTCCAAGGTTCAGTTAAGGTATGGCAAGTCCACAAAACATTAAACTCTGAGCAAAGAGTTTCTCCTAAATGCAGTGATCTAGATTATTTAAATGGAGTTTCTTGCCCACTTCCTCAGATGATGAGGGAATATTTTCTAATATTTCATTTGAGCTCCTATAAATGAGTCTCACAGAAGCTTGGAAACTGCACTGGATATTTCGAACTCTTACATTTAGCATACTGAGCCTCAGCAATTCATCAATTATGTATGGTCTTAGCTTGCCTGCTCCAATACTGGCTGTGATGGAAATATCATCTCATAGGTATTTATGAAACTAACCCAGTTTTCTTAGTTGAAATATATAAATTTAGGAGAACAACTCTTTTCTTCATGGCTTTTTTTTGTTACAGATCCAAGAAATTTAATGATTCTTCAGTTTTTGGCTTGATTTTTAGATTTGTTGATGTTTAAATCCTTATATAGAAACTAGAAATATAGCAATAATATTTTAGGATCTGTAGGATTATTTTAGAATAGTGAAATGAGACAATTATTGACATAGTGGTAACTACCTAATACAACAGATTCTGACTAAGCCATTTTCAACTAATCAATAGTTACAAGGCACATATTTCAATTACTAGCATTCATTTTTTTCCACCTGCAAGGTATATCTAAGTGCATTCAACAGGCTTATTGAATTTTACTGAAGGTTGATGACCATGTTATTTTACCCAGTGAAATCATATGATATAACATTTATACATATAGACCACTCTGGTGTGTCTGTTTAGTTAATAGAAACTGCCATAGTGTTATAATTTTAAATAAAATATCTTATTTGAAAATAGAGATATTCTATGACAGAGATCACTGTATTCAGTGAACAAAATCTTCTTTTAATCTTAGTACTAAAACTGACTTGGTTAACCACATGAAAGCTGATTATTATCAAGAATATTGTCTAAGAGAGAAAATTAAAGTAAATATAATGTCTACAGCCTGAGTTTTTAAATATTGCTTCTCAAGCTTGGTAGACATGGGCCATGATGATCCTCTGTTCTCTGTAGCTTTCAACTACATGAGGATTAGCCATTTGAGGTTATTTGGACATTTTCAGACACTGCTTCACTTTTATATATAATGGACATTTTATAAAACAGTTTGCTGTTTGAAGAAACATTAAAATATTATTCTAAAGAAATATAATCAATATGTTCCAGGGTAGAACAACCTATCTTTAACATCAAGACTGTGTACCTATCTTATCATCTACAACTCATTTGCTCTCTATTTGTAGGTATGGATAATATAAAGAATATAAATTCAGATGAGAGACTCTAAGAAGTGTTAACATCAGTGTCTTGTGTGTGAAATTATTGGAATCTTCAAGTCCTCATGATATTATTGTCAACAGCAACCATTCAGAAACCATTGTAAAATGACTGTCATCACTGTGAAGTGCTTAAACAAATGTCTTTTTTAATGATGCCTAGAAATTCATGAAAGATAATATTATTCTCTTCTACCATCACCTTATCCATAAGTAAACTGAGGTTTTGAAATGTCATTCCATATCAAACAATGAAGAAAAAACTCAAAAAAATATTCATAACTTAAATTATATTTTACAATTGCTCTCTAGATAATTACTTAGTATTTCTGTGATGTTTGACCCCCCAAAAAATGCATAAAATGCTCTGATAAGCCCTTTAGACCTGCTACAACTTTTATAAAATGACCCTTCCCTGATTTAGGTACTACCTGCTTTTTTTTTGCCTTCTTTGACACCCACAATTTAAAAATCAAAGTGTTCCTTGGCACTTGATTGAAACTAACACATTTTAGGAAAATTTCCAGCTTTAGTCACAACTGTAAAATATATTATTGATGCCATAAATCACACAGATTATGCAGTGAATAGCTCAAGTACTAAATGCTGTATTGTTTTAGATCATATCTCAGCTTCAGGATCACCAAAGTAATCATGAAGTGAAAAGGATGATACATAATTTGGTTAAAAAAATATTTAATTTGTTTAAATTTGTATGCACTAAAATGGCAACCAAAGTTTCTGAACATTGACAACTATTGGTTTATTTATACTGAATAATGTAATGATTCATATTTTCAGTTATTCCTTTGATACAGTTGCATCATAAAAAGTTTTCTGATAAAATGGCACTGAAACAAAATAAGGTTTGGATGTTGCATATGACCCACTGAGTTTTCTGATAAGTGGATGCAATTTCCATTTTTTTTTTTTGAGACAGGGTTTCTCTGTGTAGCTTTGGAGCCTTTCCTGGAACTCACTCTGTAGCCCAGGCTGGCCTCAAACTCACAGAGATCCCCCTGCCTCTGCCTCCCGAGTGCTGGGATTAAAGTCGTGAGCCACCACTGTCTGGCTATAATCTCCATTTTTGAGTGACATGTAAAGGCCTATCCATGTAGAATGTCTTAGATACATTTAGCTGCAAGTGCAGTGATTCTTGAGTGACCAATAAACAGCATGTGATGAAATACCTAATTTCAGTGTAAATGAGTCTTGGCTAATGGTAAATAGCAGGTACAGTGTTCCCATGAGCAGATTCCTCTTCACTTTCATTTTGACATATGTTGTTACTGGTTACTTACATTCATAAACTCATAGTGTATTCCCCAAAGACTAGGAATTAGAAACGGTACAGGACTTTTTAGCAGTGTCAGACATGGGTTCCATCTCATGGAGTGGATCTCAAGTTCATCAAAAAGTGATTACTGACTATTATACTATTTAGCCACTACTGCACCAGCATATCTTGCAGGTAAGTCTCTGTTGTAGTTCACATGGCTTATTACTGGGTGATATTTATGATTTCTTTTGCCCTCTTCAGTATACAAAGTAGCTTCCATTAAAGTGAATGCTAGTCAGTAAGGAATACCCGCTCAATTTTTTCATGTTTGATGAGATAAGTAATTTGTGTATGCTCTAGAGGCTAAGAACCTGGAACTAGATATGCCATGGACCTAGAGAAAAAAAAATCTGATTATTGTTCTGCTAAGGAACATAGCAATAAAATTAATCATAAAGACATTTTTTGCTATATTCACAGATTAGAGCATCAGAGAAATGTCTTTTAGTAGATGGTAGTTAATAAAGAGATCTAAAACTGAACAAGGTGCAGAGAGTGAGAGACTTTGAGGAACTCATCCACAAATGGCATATCTTTATAACACTCTTCCCCTCAAGGATCAGGCATTTATGTGGAAGAGGCCATGGAAAGATTTTAAGAGCCAGCGGTGATAGATGATTCCATGGAAACAGCATCTTCCAGACTCAAGAGGACAGATGTACATATGAACTCATAGAGACGGTGACAGCACATTCAAGGTGTCCACAGATTCAAACCAAACAAAATCCCATCACTGATAAGGGAAAGTGAGCACAAAGTATCACCCCTAACCAAGAAATTATTTGCAACTCATACATACTGAGAAGGGAGAGTCAGTGTTCTGCAGTGGGTGTCACTGTGTATATTTCCCAAATTTCAGGGTAGGCCTTATGCCTAGGAGTAGTTACCAAGACAAAATTGATTGCATGTTTTCGCACACTATTTTTGTTTTGTTTTTTGGTAATTACTGTCTCATTGACATTAATTTTTTTTGTGAAAATGGGAAGAGAGAATGCATGAAGTTGAGTCAGAGGAAGGGTGGGGAGAACATGGGAGAAATTGGAGGGAGAATATGCTCAAAATATTTTGTGTGAAAATTTTAAATAATTAAAAAATTGTTAAACAACAATGGATTTATTTACAATTCCTCCCTGTATTTCTGGTAATTTAAAAATGTATAGAGAGCTATGCGTCAAAGATTGGAGTACATCATCTATTATTCTTAGTTTAAATGTTAAATTCCTAGAATTTGAATCACTTATGCAACCTACCTGTTCCTCCACTTGTATTAGAACAAGTGTTTCCAAGTTTCTCTGTAGATTAGGGATCATCAGCTCTCAGGGAAACTTCCAGAAATTCTAGTGCCATATTGTGATGGTGTAGGCACCTAGTCTTGTGGACTGAGCAACTGCTAATTATCACCCCCTTTTTCAGTAGACAGCCATGGTGGAACTATTCCAATTGTTAAGGCATCCAGAATAACTACTGGGTTCTCAGCTCTCAGTTGTGATTCTTGCTGTTACTATTTTAAAGTCGACTTAATAAATTCTCTTAGAAAGGAAGGTGATAGATAGATGGGTAGATAGATAGATAGATAGATAGATAGATATATAGATAGATAGATAGATGACAGAGATAGATGATTGATATGCTATAGAGATTCATCCCATTTGTTCTGTTCCCCTAGAAAACCCTGACAAATACAACATATAATTTAACTGTGAGATAGGGCAATTGATGAAATTGTGGCAAAAAAATAACCTGTATCCCAGATTGTCTCAATGACAGCTTTTTTCTTTTTTTCTTTTTTCTTTTTCTACTCTTGTTTGTTTGTTTGTATTTTATCCACGCTATCACTCAGAGATTGATTTTTCTTGTAGCCTTTCCAGATGGCATTCAGCAAGTCATATAAGAATACCATTTGGAACAATTTGTAAAGAAAGTTGCTAGAAGTCAAATGTACAACATTCAGTAAACAGTGTCACAGTTTTCATTTGCCTTGCTCCTTGCTATTCCTCCATTCTGGTTTTTGTGATCTCCATTGAAAGATTTCAGATAAAACAAAGAGTATAGTGGATAGTGGGGGAAATGGGTAGAGTTTATTACACAGTAAGGACATCACACTCTTGGAGGATAGGACTGGACAATGGCTAAAGAGACTATTGCCATGTCTACATTTGAGGCATACTTTTGTTATTTTTAAAATATCACACATTCACGTGTGTGTGCAGATGTGTGCACACATACACACACACACACACACACACACACACACACACACACACACACACACTTCTTTTCCCAAAGACTTTGTCTTATAAGAGGCCAATGGAATGCTTTTTTTTAAAATCTCTTATTACATAGTAATCTTATACTGCTTAGTTACCTATCAGTAAAGTTTTGAGCAATATAGAATGGCAAATTCTTTTCCATACCATACTCATAGGTGTAACTCAGATTCCTGTCCTCTGACTAGTACTTAAGGTCCTGCAATTTCATTCCTATAAGCTCTTAGGAAAGAAATCCAACCCCAATGTTCTCCAAACCTGCTCTCCTTTATGCATCTACTTAGCAAGATAATCATTTCATTACCATTGCTTCCTTGTCTTTGAACCATACCAACATAGTCAGTGTTAATATGGTGATTGTCTCTCTTATCTTAATAACTAGAAAACCTAAGTTAGGACACTGTCTTTGCTGAGACAGTCAGAAAAAAAAATCCACAGTTCTGTGAATGAACTGATAATGTGTACAGATTGATAACATATTACTATACAGAGGACTCTTTGAATGTTTATACATGGAATGCATCTCAGATCTTAAGTTGTTTTCTAAAGAATTCACAATTTTATTGACAAATTGATAAATTTCAGTAACATCAAACTGATTACATTTCTCACATATCTCTATTTTAGTTTGTGGGGAATCTTCTGCAATATGGATACCATTTGATTTTTTTGGGGTTCTAAATTAGTGCATTGGCAATATAATTGCATAGATTAGGCTTCAAATGACTCTACCCTAATGCTATTTATTTTCATATTGGTTTTCTATTATTAAAATGTCTGAAAGAAGAAAAACAACAGAATAACTATTAATTTTCAGCCATAATGTTTCTCCCCAACACCAATGGATGTATTTGTTACTTACATCAATCTTATAAAATTGAGGTGAGTTTATCTGTTTTATGAAGTTTACTACTAAGATAAAAGCCAGTATGTTGGATGCTATTTTATATGAAGAAAATGTGCAATTTGGAATTATATTTGAATTCAACTGATTATTTTCCAACAGAGGTGAAAAGTGAGCAGTTTGTTATCACAGTGTTACACAGTATTCATTTTTAGTAATTTGCTTCTGCAATTGTTTCTAATGATGAGCTCCAAATGATGAATTAGTTCATTCATTATATGGAGTTTGATCTGCCACACAGGGCAGAAGGGAGAGATTGCACTCCTCATTCACTGTTCTTATTGAGCATCCAACAGCCTTCCCACTGGCTTCTGAGGGCAGAACACACAGAGCATTAAAAGGCAACAATCTGATCTTGCTTTACCCCCTGTTGTGTTAATCTGAACTCCCTGGAATTCAATAGGAGCTCCCAGTTCAGCTCACTTCTCAGAGAAAAAAGATGTGCTGTGCATTTGGATGGCCACCAATAGTTCTTTGGTATGTCTGCTCTGTGCAGTTCATCCACTTAAAAGTTTCAAGTCTATGTTTTGAGGTTGAACTTCCCAATCATCAGTCAATACCTCTCTTTGCTTTCCATTCTAAGCATTCCCTTTTAAAATGATGTGTTATTGCACAAGCATTTGTTCTCATTTTTTCTCCCAGAAATCTGTTTAAATAATGATCCCGGTTTAAAAGTCATTACTGGAAACAACCTTTGATATTTTTAATTACAGAGTTCAGTCTTCACAAGGGTGTAAATGAAACACTCTGGTCTTCAAATGACAATAAAACTTCACATTACAGACTCCACTGTATCTTAAGTCTTTTGTATGCTGATCTATTATTTTCTCTTCTGTCACCAGTCATTCACAGTGTTTTCAGTTCACTCTTTTTACGTTATCACTTTTGTCAAAAATTGATGTTTTCTAGACCACCTTCAACAAATAGACACATAATTCTTTTGGTCAATTTTACAATCCTGTCGAGCATCTCCTACAATGAGTAAGTGCTCTCTCACCACTCCTCAATAGTAATTTTTTTTTTTTCTAAACCATGAAGCTTCCACTGTGCACCTCTGGATTTTGGGCAAACAGATCAATTTGTTCTATGATCAGCACACTGGTAAAGAGTAATGATCCAAAACTTTACCCAAAGAAGCATCTGTTCCATATATATCATATGCATATGCCATGATTTGAATAGAGCTGACTCTGGTTCCTTTCATTCAGTTACCTTCCTTCCCCAAGTACTACATTGTTTTTTGATCAATCAGAAAGGGGGTTGAAATGTTTTTATAGCACAAATGTCAAGGGAGAAAAACAGCCTGACAAGCACACAAACAAAAACTACTCTGCATGTTCTACCTTTAAGTTGAAGAATTTTATATACACAAGTGCCCTACAGGATTTAGTAGAAATGATTGAAGTCACTACTGTGTACTAAATTTTTACTAGTAATGCAATGTGAAAGTAAGGAAATACTGTGTAGAATAAAAGGAATATACACTCATGGAAATGGTACCAGACTATTTTCCACTGCTATGAAAGAATACCCGCAACTGGTAATTTATAAATAAAGGAGGCTTATCAATTTTATATTTGTGAATCTCAAAGAGTGAGAAACTATTGGATACAGTGAGGACCTCCAGAAGATGACATCAACAGAGTAGAAGCACACAGAGAAGAGGTCAATGGCTATTATCATGTTTTTTCTCTATTGAGCTTATTTAGGATTGCATATGAACATTGGCTCTGGAGTCCTTTATCATAGGATATGCAATTTATCAAGGGATACATAATGACAGAAAATGATAACTCTCACCCAGCAACCTTTAGCTTCACATATAGGAAGAAGAGAAGGTCCATTAACTGCTGTCTCCTAAACGTGACATGGCCATTCCACTCAGGAACTCACAGAACCTATGGCTATATGCACAATACGGCAAGGGATTTGACATGTCAACAAGGCATCTTGAATGTAATGGTAGTGGTTTATGGGAGAGCTACAATTTTGTTCCTTGTATCTCTAACCTAGGATTCTACAAAATCATCTGTGACCCAAGAATCAGCAGATATACATGGTTCTAGCTCTGGGAATATTAATAATTTAAAATCTAGATGAAAAACCATGTTTGAACCATATCTCGATCATTGTCTAAATCAGTAAAATGAAAGATATTGGCTGCTGTGGGATGGTCTGTGTGTCAAATAAAACACTGATTGGCCAGTGGCTAGGCAGGAAGTAGGTGGGACAAGGAGAGAGGAGAATTCTGGGAAGCGGAAGGCTGAGGCAGGGAGACACTGCCAGCTGCTGCCATGACCAGCAGCATGTGAAGACGCCGGGAAGCCACCAGCCACGTGGCAAGGTATAGATTTATGGAAATGGATTAATTTAAGCTATAAGAACAGTTAGCAAGAAGCCTGCCACGGCCATGCAGTTTGTAAGCAATTTAAGTCTCTGTGTTTACTTGGTTGGGTCTGAGCGGCTGTGGGACTGGTGGGTGACAAAGATTTGTCCTGACTGTGGGCAGGGCAGGAAAACTCTAGCTACAATTGGCCAATGTTTTTTAGTGACATTATGGTGAGATATTTTGAGTACTAAATGATGGGAGACTATGGCTAAATTTATTAATTCAGAGAGTATAACATATTTATACTTTTAACTTTTAAGATATTATTTCATAAATTCATTTGCATTTTATTTATTTATTTATTTATTTTTGGTTTTTCGAGACAGGGTTTCTCTGTGTAGCTTTGTGCCTTTCCTGGGACTCACTTGATAGCCCAGGCTGGCCTCGAACTCACAGAGATCCACCTGGCTCTGCCTCCCGAGTGCTGGGATTAAAGGCATGTGCCACCACCGCCCGGCCATTTGCATTTTATTAGATTTTCCTTATATTAGTGTCTCCATAGTACCTCTAAATTTACTTTCTATAACTCAAATGTATAGTACTGTTTAGGGAGGAACAATTTTAATGAATTTATAATCCTATTATTTTTATTTTGTACATATGACTAATTGCCTGTTTGTAGGTATGTATAGCACATATCTATCTGGTGCCCACAGGGACCAGAAGAGGTACCATATCCTCTGGAACTGGAATTCCAGGTGCTTGGAGTTGACATGTTGGTGGTAGGAACTGAACCTGTGTCCTCTTCAAGAGCAGAAAGTTACTATAACCATTGATCCTGATCTTCAGCTGTCTACTGCTATTTTTTTTATTAATTGGATTTTGTATGCAGATCTTAATAACCCATTAATTTGTATGTCTGAACTATAAAGTTCTGCTTTGGTTACATTATAAACCATTGATCCTATGACTGTATACTATAGGAAACTACCTCTAATGATTTCTATTAGGAGATGGAACTGTGTGATAAAATTTCATGTGTATATTACAGAAAATTTACCAAAATGGTTTGGTGACACATCAAATCACTATATCAATACTGATTATAACAACAAGAAGTTGCATAATCTTCCCCAGCTTTGTTTGCTTTGCTTAGCCTAACCTAGGCATTCATCTAATCAAACCAGTTTTTTTTTTTCTCATACTAGATATTCTTTGAAATGGAAGCCATGAAGAGAATTAGAGGAAATGTTAGCCAAGATGAAAGCTAGTTACTTACAGGAAAATAAAACAAAGTAAGACAGAGTGAGAGGTAAGACCAATGTATACATTATCCAAATAGTAGAATCTATCTGACACCTCAATCAAGTGATAAGATTATAACGAGGTGGGAAAAAAGGTATTTGTAGAGGACAGATTGTATGAGTGATAAGTGATAAGCTGACAAATTCTCTCCATGGGAAATCACCATATAGCCAAGCTGTTCTTAACCTGTGTATTTTAATCTTATGCAGTTGTAGCAGTAATGGGCTATGGTACTGTGATGTTCAAGCTCCTGACCAATGTAAACTGATCTTTAATTTTTGTAGACTTCAGAATCCCTAAACTTTTTTTTATTGCTTGAAGCCTTTGAGGTTTGATGATTTATGTTCTAAAGTGAACACCTTGCTTGCTCTTGTTTTGGAAAAAAAAATCCTGTGTAACTGAAACTCTAAAGGTTCTTAGATCAGTTAAGAGGGCATGCTTTTCTTGCAAAGAATGATAGTTTGGTAACAAGGACCCACATCAAGTTGTTGACAGTTCTACCTACATGGGGTCAAATGTAGTCTGCTGGACTTTGTGGATATAAAATACCACCCACGCATAAAGTAAAATATTTTTTTTTAAAATTATCAGTCATTCTCCTGTTTGATGCTAACTCTGGAGTACTGGAATAGTGGGGATAATCCACCATATGCAGCCTTTCTGGCACTTTCCTTCTAAATCAACACAAAGTAAGTAAGTTGATATAAATTAGTGTTGGGCCATTGTACTTTCAAAGAGCATAACTTATTTCTTCTAACTATAGTTTGGCATCCATTTTATAACCTCCTTTTATCATGTCACTTTTCCCAGTTTCCAGTGATCACTAGTCAATATTTAGATTAACATTTTTAAGTTTGATATGGAAGAGACTATATGCCACTTATGTTTCTCTTTGTGTTTATTTCATCTAAGCAATGACATCCATTTCTTTCGATCGCTTTGTGAATGACAGGATTACAGCTTTCTTTATCACCAAATAATACTATATTGCATATGTATATGTATCCCCCACTCAGTTTATCTGTTTATTTCTTGTTGCGCATTTAGACTGATTCCATAAAGCTGTTGAGAATAGTTTTACAATAATCATGGTAATGTAAGCATGTTTATATTTGATGTTTTCTTAAACATTTTAAGATTTTTTTTTTAAGAATGGAAGATCTGGCATCTAAGTGCTAAGATAGGAAATAAGCATTACATACTGCGTATAATAAAATGAGCATCATTGTAATACAGAGAAAACTCCAAATGTCTTTACTTCTTTACAGAGGTTTCCTTTGGTTTCTGCTTCTAGTCATAAACTATTTCATCTGTTTTCATATAGTTAAACTTAGAAATTAATGGGAAATGTACTATTTTGTGAATTATATCATCAATATTGTGTGTTGAAGGCAGATTGTTGATTCATTATAACATGTTTGAGGAATACAAAGTTTCCTGCAAGATCATGTAGCAAAGATCATATTTGGAGTCAAATAAGCTTGTGATATGTTTGTATGACAAGGTTCCATGAAAGTGACTGATGGAATCATGAAGGTGATTACTAAAAATGAATGCTGCTAACAATTAGTTCAAGAACATGTATGAGCACCCAGAATGTTTTAATACCTCTGACTGAATATACATAGATATTTTAAGTGGGTAAGTGGGAGTAATATCTTTTTCCTTGGATATTAAACTAAAAAGCACTGAAGTTAGGGTGAATAATGAAGCAAATTTTACTGTGCTAAAATAATTCACAGAGTACAAAAATTACCAAAATAGAATCTATGAAATAGCTAAGCAGGGAAAGATGCTTGCTGCCAAGCTTAGCAATGTGAGTTTGATACCTGAAACCCACATGATGGAAGGAGAGAAACAAGCCCCATGGTTTGTCTTCTCTCTATCACACACATGACATGACTCACAATGTTTACCCACATATTCACACTCAGAAAAATAACTGTCTACAAAATATTAAATATGCAATAATACATAGAAACAAGGTGTAGAATAATGTGCCATGACACACTTCTTTTTCCACTGATACTCATAATTTTTTTCCATTTTCAATGAATTGCCTTAGATATTTACAATCCCAATCACTTCTAATAACCCAAATTTGACAATGTCCTTACTAAACACAGTGGACATTTGTAGATATCATCAATTTTCTGCCAGTTTCTTTTTCTATTTCAAGATTCAATGCAAAATATCACAAAGCATTTGTTGAGCTGTTAAAAATGCAAAAAAAAATCAGAACTCACCTTATAAACTAATAATAAATGGACTGAGAAAGAAATCAGAAAACATCTCCTCTTAAAATAGCCTCAAGAATATAAAATATTTTGGAGTTAAATCTAATTAAGCAAAAGAAAGTCTAGTATGATAAAAGCTAACTTCAAGTCATTGAAGAAAGAAATTGAAGATGATATCACAAGATAGAAAGATTTCCCATGTTTTTGGATTGATAGGATTAAGTACAAAAATGGGCATCTTACAAACACCAATCTACAGATTCAGTGCAATACTCATCAAAACTTTAACATGGTGCTTTACAGATCTTGAAAAGACATTTTTAAGCTTTTCAAGGAAACATAGAAAACCCAGAATAGCTAAACAATCCTGAATAATAAAAGAAATGCAAAAGACATCATTCTCTCTAATTTCAACTTGTATGATAGAGCTATAGAAATAAAATCAGCATGGTATTGGCATAAAAACAAACATATTGATCAATGAAATGGAATTGAAGACCAAGACATAAATCCACATACCCATGGACAACTGATTTTTGATAAAGAAGACAGAAACGCACATTGGAAAAATGAAAGCATACTCAACAATTGGTAAAACTGGATGTCTGCACATAGAAGAATGCAAATAGATCCAAATTTATCACCCTGCACAAAATCCAACTTCAAATGGACATAAAACCAGATACATTGAATCTGACAGAAGAGTAATTGGGGAATATCCTTGAATTCACTGACATAGGAAAAGAATTTATCAACAGAACACTGTTAGCACAGTGCTAGGGTCTATCTAGACTTAATAAATGGGCCCTCATAAACTGAGAAACTTCTTCATGGCAAAAAACAAAACAAAACAAAAAAAAAAACCAACACTGTTATTTGCACAATGCAGCAGCCTACAGAATGGTAAAATATTTTTACCCACTATATATCTGATAAAGGGCTAATACCAAAAAATACATAAAGAACAACATCAACAACAACAACAACAACAAAACCCCTAGATAACAAGAAACAAAAGGCCCAACTAAAAACTGGATGCAAATCTAAACAGATAATTCTCAATTGAGGTAGCTCAAATGTTTGAGAAACAATTAAAGAAATACTCAATATTTTTAGACATTGGGGAAATGCAAATCAGAACTACTCTGATATTTCATCTTATACCCTCTAGAATGGCGAAGATCAGTAAAATAAGTAACAGCTCATATTGTCAAGGGTAGTATTCAGACATTGCTGGTGGGAGTGCAAACATGTACAGTCACTCTGGGAATCAGTGTGGTGGTTTCTCAGGAAGATGGGAATTATTCTACCTCAAGACCCAGCTATATAACTCTTGGACATATATTTAAAGGATGTTCCATCCTCTGGCAAAGACACTTACTCAGTCATGTTCATTGCTGCTCTAGTCATAATAGCCAGAAGCTGGAAAGAACCTAAATGTTCCTCAACACAAGATGGAGGACTCCATAGAACAAGGCACTCTAAATCACTGTGAGCAAAGCTCATATGAACTCACAGAGACTGAAGCAGCATGAACAGGGCCTGCATGGGTCTGCATCCCATATTCTGTTGATTTACGAGTGTTTTATGGGACTCCTGAGTATGTGAATGTGCCCTGTGACTTCCCTAGGTTCTTTCCCTTTTGCTTGTTGGTTTGCACAACTCCAATTAGATAATTTTGTTTTAGCTTATTAATTTTATTTTGTTATAGTTTAAACAAGGAAACAAGCAAAGCACATCAATACCATATGAACACAATACATCACTCAAATTATTTTCATCATCCCCATCTTTTCCATGCTGCCAACTTTCTTGAAATCATAAACAGTGAGATTTAAGTGCCAAATAATTTTATGTGCTTTGTCAATGTTATAAACAAATACGCATGATTTTGATCATAAGCAAATAATTACTTTAAGTGTCTATTTATTAATAATTTGTGAGTGTTAACAATTAAAATCTGTTCCTTATTAGTTCTTTGAAAGTTAACATAACATTGTCAAGCATGAAATAATGAAAATCTCTTTCACAAACCTTACTTGATACAACCCTATAACTCAGATCTTAACATGGGAATGGATTTAAATTTGCAACCATTAAGGCGTGTCTCCACTTCATATTAGGATTTTAAATTAATATTTGTCACTGAGGAAAACTGATTTGCATTTTAATGAGAAAAATCACTATGCAAACTTTTGAAACATTTTACCTAGAAGTTGGCAGCAAAGTCAAAAGGAGTGAGTTCATAATTTTAAAATGAAGCTAAACTCTACAAACTGGAATTGTTTTATCTTTAAAACTAGGAATTTTATTTTGAGTCAAATCTATTTTTAAATCTCTTCAAATGTGCAGATTATTCTAATACATTCAGTTTTCTAAATATGGTAGGCAATTATATTTTCTGATCTTATAAAGTCACACAGCATTCATATCTGAAACATGCACCCTACAAACCTTATTTGTCACTAATGTAAATTTTCAAGACCTTATTTTGTCTTTTGTTTTTGTATACATAGATTATTAAATGTCCACAATTTTTCTCATGTGCTCAGCTTCTCACTTTAAGAGTTTGAGAAGTTTTTATTCTGTTAGTGTACATTTATATATGGTAGAATTTCTTTATTTTTCTGTGTATATTAACTTAAATCTAGCATCAACAATAAAAATGAGAAACATAGTTATGAGATGCTAAATATCACACTATGAGGAATTTATAAGCCACATGATCAAAATAGGATCTTTAACATTTATTAGGAGACAAATAGTCACTTCTTAATCATATAAACTAAAATCTTTCTAAGTAGCCAAAGTAACCCCCCTTTGTAACAAACTATACATACTAGGACCCAACAATTGTCCTTTCTAAACAATGGTTTCAAGTTAATTTCTGTGTTTTCTGCATAAAATTCACACAGAAGAAAAGTGGAGTAAAGTACCTGTGTAGTGCCACCAGCATTTGACGAGTAGGAACTGTGTCCATGCTTTCCACCAAATGGCTGTGGAGTCCACTGTACATGTTAAATCAGGTCTGGCGTCTGTTGATGTCTTGATATTTTATTCCCATAACACCATTTGATATATTGATGCTAATGATCTTATAGAGTTCTCAGTTTGGGTGTGAGCTAGTGCTACTGCTGATTAGATTCAAGTTTGCATCTCTTTCCTCCATAGGGCAGAAAGAATGGCAAATCCCTTCCCAAGTATCACCTGAAGAAGCATGGTATCTTCCTGATTCTCATGGTGATATTTAGTTTTATCCCCAGTCATTATCAGACTTCTCCTCTTCCTAGAATTCTTTGTAATTTTTTTCTACATAGTAAGAAATCTGAGAGGAGACTTTCTGAGAGGTTGAAGACTTACTGTAATCCCCTTGACATTTTTTGGATCAACTTTGTAAAAACTGTAAAATTAATCTTGACCTATATTACTCATTCACTCATATTACATTTAAGAGTTGGCATATTGTGGTCTTTATGTGAAATTATGGTCTTTACTATACTTTGTTGTTTTTCTTCTTTATTTAAGTCAAGTTCTTACTTTGTAGCTAACTCTGGCTGGCCTTTAAGTTACTGTGTAGACCAGGCAGGCCTCCAACTAATGAAGATCCACCTGACTTTGCATCCTTAGTAGGATTGTAACCATGAGCCACTGGGCTTTGCTATTGGTTATAGCTTTAAAGGTAATCTATTTATTTTCACATTTACTCCCAGATTCCTATTTTGCTTTTGAATGTTATACAATTGCCTTTATTAATTCAGATGATGAAACTGTCCATATTTTGTGTGCAAACTCCCTTTGAAGTGTTCTCATGTCCTTTTCTTTCATTGTTCTCATTATTCCATGGTTCACTTAACACTGGAATATTCTAGGTTTCTGGCCTCATTTTTTATTTTCCTTTCCTTGTTAATTTGTAGCAGAATTGACTCTGTCAACAGGACTCTTGATTCTTCTGGGAGATAAAAGATTCTTAGAAGCCATGATAGGCTGTTTATTACTGCTTAAATTGATGTCACTTTGGGGCTATTCTGGTGAATATATTTAAATAATATTATATAAGCATGCATAAAATTATTAACCTAGAGTTTTTCAGTACTCTTCAGTATAAACCTTAGCTTTTAACATCAGTAATCCGTCTACCCAGTGAAAGCTAGACTTGAACAAAATTGAGATATGGTAATCTGCTATTCTTATACATCGATGCCTTGTGCCATTGTCACCAGAGAGGCTTCCTCTGGCAGCACATGGAAGCAGGTGCAGAGACCCACAGCCAGACATTATGCAGAAAGAAGGTCTAAATTTGAGGTCTTCATCAGGTCCCTCTGCTTACAAATCCAGGAAGCCAGGCGGAAGATAGGGAAGAAAGATGGTAGGAGACAGAGGGGATGGAGTATACCAGGAGGACGTGTCTTATTTGTACATGTTTTGTCCTGTTTTGCTATTTTGTCTTAGAGTACTATTGTTTTCTCTAGAGAAAATGGAGGTGGGGGGGATGTGATGGGGGAAAGCTGTGGTTGGGATGTATTATATGAGAAAAGAATCTATTTTCAATAAAAAATAAATTTAAAAATGTAAAAACAATGACCTTTTTTTGCCCCCAACAATATATATATACATACATACATGTATATATGAAGTAATGTTGGTTTCATTTCAATGTTTTTAAATTTCTACTGAGTGAAAGTTTGCTTTTTTTCTTACATTTTGTTTGTTTTTGTTCATAATTTTAATT
Source organism: Peromyscus leucopus (assembly GCF_004664715.2). Lineage (NCBI taxonomy): Eukaryota > Metazoa > Chordata > Mammalia > Rodentia > Cricetidae > Peromyscus > Peromyscus leucopus. Next base: position 102,263,567 of record NC_051067.1, on the reverse strand, counting down.
TTTGCATTTTTCTTCCATCTTTCACAAACTAGCATATGTATAATATATATTGTTATCATTTTTTCTATCTTAATTTCACATATTTTGGAATCTATATTAGTTTATAGACTCTTAATTTTAAAGAATGTCTATGTACTACATATTATATAAAATAATTTTTTCAAACATATTTAATTGAGTAATGTATATTATATTCAATGGATAATATTTTTATAGAATGTTGCAGAGAATGTCTTGCCTAATTTTTTTCAAACTGGTGATAGTGTAACTTCAGGAGAATTTCTTAGATGTTGCATTGATAACCTGAAAGATAAAGGCATACAGAGCTTTGTTAAACCTACTCATAGTATTTGTGTGTGTGTGTGTGTGTGTGTGTGTGTGTGTGTGTGTGTGTGTGTGTGTGTGTGTGTGTGTATGTGTGTGCAAGTTTATGTGTTGGGGTACATATGTGCATGACTGAGAGTATGTGAAATTCAGAGGTAAACATTGAATGGTGTTCTTCAGGTACCATCCTTTCTTTTGTATATAATTTCTAATTTGTTTTCAGTGTTGTTCGTCTATTATTTTAAGCTATCACTTATAGCCCATTGTCAGTTTGTATTTAAAGATTGTTTATGTAGTAGTGTTATTTTAGGATCCTCTCTTCGCCATTTGCCCTCCTCCTGGACCTCACCAGCCCTCTCTTTCTTATCAGTCTCAAGTCCATCAGATTTTATTTTTTCCATTATATTAGAAGTAGATGGAATTTAACCATTTTCATCATTGCTATAGTTTTTCCTACACCTTTTATTTCAAAAAGTTCATAGTTTTGAGATATTTGTATTATATATTGAATCCCACTGACAGCAATGTGTTCTTTTGGACTCTATTCAACTTCTTTCTAAGGAAAAAAAAATGATCTGTCCAAAATGCAATTACAGATGTTTACAGGATGGTTTGGAGAAGAGACAGAAAAATTAAGGCAGTTCACAAATTACCTTCCAAAGACACTATGTATATGAACACACATACCACCATAGTCTCTTACATCACTGCATTAAGCTTCTACCAATCAGACAACAATGGCTATTTCTCTCTAAATACCCTCTTGTAGTCCAGAACCACCTTTACTCTGTGGAATCCTTCCTCTCACTCCTATTTCTAATATAGCTTCAAAGGAAATACCCTATGTTTTTAGCATCCAATATTCATTTTAATATAGATGGGCTTTTCTGATATTCTAGAACTGTTTTTGGCTGCTCCCAGGATTACTTTCTGAGGACTATGGGAGTGCTATCATAACATGAGTCTTTTGTTTTGTTAACCAACTTAAGAACACTATAAAAAGTTCATTTTAGAAGTTCTTCAATTTCAAGAGTGTTAGTTTAACTATTTTTGTGCTTTGGATTCTAATGGCCCCCATAGGCAAATATGTTTGACTATTGGTCCACACTTAGTGGAACTCTTTGGGAAAATTTAGAGATGTGGCCTTGATGAAGTAGGTGTGCCTTTGTCAGAGGAGGTGTGTCACTGTTGGGGTGGTCTTTGAAGTTTAAAAGAACCCATGCCAGACCCAGTCTTTCTCAGTCTGTAGATCAAGATGTAAGTTCTTAGCTACTTCTCCATCATCATCATGCATGGCAGCCACTATGATCCCCAACTGTAACTGTAAGTAAGATCTCAATTAAATGCTTTCCTTTAAAATCTACATTAATAGACTTTTAAAATTATTGTGTAAAAGCATAAGGAAAAAAGCCTATCAGAGCAATTTCCCAGTCTTTGCTATCAACATCTGTCTTAGTTACTGTTCTACTGCTGTGAAGATTCATCATGACCAAAGCAGCTTTTAAAGTAAAGTGTTAAATGGAGGCTTGCTTATAATTTCAGAAGATTAGTCCATCTTGAGGAGGTCTGTGGCAGCAGGCCAGCAGACATGGCCCTGGAACAGTATCTGAGAGCTTTATATCTTGATCTGCACTCAGAAGGCAGAGAGAGAGAGAGAGAGAGAGAGAGAGAGAGAGAGAGAGAGAGAGAGAGAGAGAGAGATTAGACCTGATTTTGAAACCTCAAAGCCCACCTCCTAGTGACACATTTATTTCAGCAAGGCCACATCTCCTAAGATTTTCTAAACAGTTCCACTAACTGGGGACCAAATATTTAAACATATTAGCCTATGGTGGTCATTCTGATTCAAAGGAGCACAACAACAGTTGTTTTCTTATATGATACAATTTTCTTAATTCCTGTACCTAAAAAGGATATGAGTCACATTAAATATATGACAGGGTATCCTACCTACATAATAGTATTTCTATTCCATGTATTTTACAATTCTTGCATGTTTTTATTTTTCCTAAGTTGTTTTTAGTATTACTTTGCCAAAGCCTAGTAGAAAATCTCATGTGAATTTACTTTTTTGTGCTCTGTGTTGGGCAGGATAAGTGTTTGCTAAGTGTGCATATGGAGGTCAGAGGGCAATTTTATGGAGTAGGTTCTTTCCCACTACCTTTAAATGAGTTCCAGGAATTAAACTCAGGATATTTATCTATATTAAAGGTACTTGTGCTGCTGAACTATCTTTTTGATACTTGTGTGAATTCTTATTGGAATAAATATGCAATTTTAGAATTCAAGATGGTAGCTTCATGTACCCCGAAGGGCTTTAAGGCCATTCTGAGGAGTCTAAGAGACCCAGAGATTCTTCAAGAGGTGCTGTGGGATAATTTTCTTGTACACTGTAAAGATATTTCACTCGTCATTTGAATTGGTTTAATAAAATGCTGATGGGCCAGTAGCCAGGCAGGAAGTACAGGCAAGGCAAACAGACTAGGAGAATTCTGGGAAGAGGAAGGGTGGAGTCAGGAGTTGCCAGCCAGATGGAGAAGAAGCAAGATAAGAATGTTGCCCTGAGAAAAGGTACCAAGCTACACGGCTGAATATAGATAAGAATTATGGGTTAATTTAAGTGTAAGAGCTAGTTAGTAATAAGCCTGAGCTACTGACTGAGCATTTCTAAGTAATATTAAGCCTTCAAGTCAATTATTTGGGAAGCAGCTGCTGAGTATTTGGGAACTAACAGGCAGGAAAGAAACTTCGCCTACAAACAGGAGACATGGCAGCAGAGGATGACCCTGCAGAGTGTGCAGTATCTCCAGAAGAACTAAAAACAGGCAGGTCTTATGGGAAGATGCTTTTAAAACATATTTTCATTAAAAATAGCAGAGTGGTGGAGAGAAGCAGATCTGGGACATGGGGGTGGCAACAGGTGTGAGAGTACAGACACAGAAGCATGTCCTTGCTGAGTAGGGCTGGCGGATGTGTACAGAAGCCGGGAGCTCAAACTGGCTCTGCCCTCTGAACTGGATGCCCAACCACATGATCACCCTGACTCTGTGCAACAAGATGTCTTGGATAAAGACTGGTTCCTTCTCAGTATTAATCCTCTTCAAGAGACTTCCGTGAACCATATTGCCTCAGGAAAACAGTGGAAGTTCATGATGTGTGCTGCTGGTGGCTGCTATGGGCAAGGAAGCTTCTTTTGCAGTGGTGTTGGTGACTGCAGATCCATAACTGAAATGGGATATATTGAAGACTTCTGTGATAAACTTTCCCTAATCCCCATGCCCCGCTCTAAAAAAAGAAAGAAAGAAAGAAAGAAAGAAAGAAAGAAAGAAAGAAAGAAAGAAAGAAAGAAAGAAAGAAAGAAAGAAAGAAAGAAAGAAAGAAAGAAAGAAAGAAAAGAAATAGTCCAGACAGGACGCTATTAAAAAGAGTTCTTTAAAATTGTGAAGTGTAACTCTTCCCAGTTTTCGACTTCTGACAGGAGTAGGGGGTAGGGAAGGACTCAGTTAACTTTAAAGGGCTGGCCAGTGGGAGTTTGACCATGTTCCAGTGAGTATATGGGCAACACAAATTGGATTTGGTGTATTTTATTTTCTCTTTTTGGGGGAAGGCACAGGGGTGGAAGGGTAGACCAGGGAGAATGGGAAATGAGTGTGATGGGGTACACTGTATGAAACTCCCAAATAATTAATAAAAATTTATATTGGGGGAAAGTACAATTTTAAATTAAATTGAGGAGACATAAACTGTGATGTTTGGATGCTGCAGTTACAGCTAAGAATTGGAAATGCATTCAAATTTCTTGAGTTCTTTTTTTAACCTTTTCAAAGAATGTCTTATACCATACTGACAAACTACACATGTATACACACACACACACACACACACACACACACACACACACTTGAGAGAGACAGAGGTACAGAAAGAAGTGAGGACTAAGGTTTATGAGCTTTCTTGTTACTTTTTATCAGTTACAACCTACAGCCATCTCTGTAACATGTACCATGTATCGCTTGTTCTAAAGGAAAGCTTGTTAGACTAATTTTCAAAAGCGTCCTGACAGTATTTGAATTTGATTAAAATGAACTCATTATAAAATCTTCTGATTTATTCCAGATGTATTTCTGTCAGTTTTCATTTCACAAATCATTTTTAAGATTAAGATATTACACTAGGTGACCTGAGGAATGACTTCAAAGCCCCCGTGAGGAGGGGCCTGGTTTTCAGGAACCATTCAACTCTAAGATTTCAAATCATACTCTCTTTGGTTTTCCATTTGCTTAATTTCTCAGACCATGGACTGGCAGGCATACAATCACCGGATGATCAGTTACATAAATGTGAAACTGTTGCCTAGTTTGCTATTGAAGTTAGTGCTTAGGTTTCAAAGTACGTGTTTTTGCTTAATTTACTAAGATGAATGGTAATTTTCTCAAACTTAAAAAAGATAGCCTGTAGGGAAATTGCTAATTATCCTAAATTTATTTAAAAACTCCCGCAAGGAAATAGAGGAAACCCTATTTCAATTGAGTCTGTCAGAACAGCTTAAAAGTCCTTTGATAAACTGTGGGTTCATCACAATGGTGGGATTTATTAGGACCTTTTATGTATGTGCTCCACAAAGAAAGAGCGGCTTTATCCTATGCAGAAACCTGTAACTGCAAGGGGGAATAGACCATTTAAATGCAAATCTTCTAATCCAGAGATTCACTCTCTAAATAGAAGTGAGTCTTCAGGGTGACTCATAAAGTTAGTAATATATGGTCATTCTTCTGGGATTGCTTATTTTAGGGAATCTAATAATCTGCTTTATTATGTGTGCATACAGACTTCTGCTACATATCCCCAGCCTTTCCCCAGATACTACTGCTTGTGATGTGTGGACTTCCTGGTTATTAAAAGTTTCACTTGCTTCTTGAGTTATAAATCAGTTCCCCAAACCCTCTCATTCTAGCTACAGTATTAAATTGTCTATATTAATTGCATAATATACATTCTCCAGGTGCAATTATTGGAAACTTGAAGGATAGCATGCTAGGAAGAGAGAATGACATAAATATTTGAGGGGCAATAATCTCTCATAAGAATAATTCTGCAAGATACACAGCTTTGAGCTGTCTTCCTATAATTCATACTGAATAAATATCCATTTTCCTCTTATAGGAACATGGCACAGTTAACTATTTGTTAGCTATGCAGTTTAGCTTCCATTTGCTGTGGCAAAATACATGAAAAATATGAACTTAAAGGAGACAAAGGCATTTGGGCTAGAGTTCCAGAGATTTCAGTCTATTGTCACAGGGCTCCATTGAATCTGGGTCTGTGGTACAACAGTGAAACATAGTCAGAAGCATGTGGGTGAGAAAAGCATTCCCTACTCAGAGAGAGGAGGGAGAGAGAAAAGAAGGTGGAGGTAGAAGGAGAAAAGGAAAAAAGAGAGGGAGGGAGGGAAGGAGAGGGAGAGAAGGGAGAGTGAGTTGGGTAGCATAAAAAAATATGAACCAAAGAGGCATGCTTCCAAAGGCTCACTAGATCCCACTCTTTATTACATCCCAACAGCCCACCAAGTACAAAACCTACCTGTGGATTACTCCATTCATGAGACCTGAGCCTCCATAAAGAGGTCATTTCCCCAAATCCCATTACCAAGAGTAGCTACATGGAGATTCAAGCCTATACACAAAGCCCCTGGTGAGCACTTCAGACCTACAGAAGACCATCCATTTATGAAATTCTGATACAAAATCAAGCTTTCCATGATCTATTCCTGTACTGAAGGAAAGACTATTCTCCAAATATGACTTACAGATAATCAATGACTCTGTGATCTTATAGGAAAAGAGCATGAAATTTCAAGCTTGAATAAAATTTATTTAATAAAAGAATTTGCCAGGTGTGCTAAATACTAAAAAAAGGAAAGATTTGATTAAGCACAAATGATCTCTAAGATAGAGACAGGCATAGAAGGGGGATAGGCATGAGAATAGAAACAACAGTTTAGTTCTAATTGTAAGACAAACTTCATTTACAAATTTAAGTAAACTGAAATGTGGGAAATAGTTATTCAGAATGAAAATGTGTTTTGATGCTCATGTCACTATTTGTACAAAACAGGGTTTAACATGAATTGTGCTCAAGACAAAAAACTGCTCTAGAAAAATGAAATTATTTAGGACACCATTACAGTTTTCATCTAAGATTCTAAGGTCTCATTTACTCAGTTGAGATGGAGAAACAACTTTAAAGATTGTAGTAGGACAGGCCCATAGGGTCGAAGAAATTGCCTCCAATTAGTTGCCAAGGCATGCACATAACCTACTTCCTTATGAGCCAACCTGAAGTGTGCCTAAGGACCTAGCAAGAAGTGCTGTCAGAGTTCCTGATCATGCCCAGCCAATGAGGGACAATCACACACAATGCCACCAGATTGAGACACAGTTTGGGTGCTGGGAGGAGGTTATATAAGGACATCCCTATCATTGAATAAAGGAGTTTGTTGTTTGTCTTCAACTGACTCCTGGTGTCTGTGCTGTTGACACTGTGCCTTAACACCCCTCCCCCGAGGGAGCCATTAGGAAGCATCAAGAGAAAATTAGAGCCTAGGCCAGTGAGATGGAACAGTGTGTAAAAGTGGCTGTTGCCAATTCTTCCAATTTGAGTTTGTTTCTTGGAGTGCACATGGTAGAAAGAGAGAAACAGAACCCAATTTAAGTTGCAAATAGTCCTATGACCTCCATATGTGCATTGTACACATACTCATGTGTATGCATTGCGTATACACACATAAACAAAAATATAAATATAATACAAAGTAGTTGTCATGTAATTTAATGCAAAGAGATGTCAGAGATACAGTTTTATACCTTTGCAGTATAAGTAGGCAGAGACATCACTTGTTAAATATGACAATTCATTTAATACTGCTTATGGAATACATAGTTGATCTATATGAGAGGAAGTGAAGTTTTTGAGGCAAAGAACCAGAATATCACCTGACAGGAGGAAGCTAGCATTTGTCTTCAGAGCTAGTAAGAAAATCAAAGAATTTGTACTCATGTGTTGACTGAAAGTTCATCAGCTTATGCATCAAGCTGCTTATGTATTAGACTCACCTGGACAAACAGAACAAGCAAGCAAACAAAAGTCATTGCCACCACCACTACAGCACAAAGTCCTGAAGCCAATTTAGTGGTTCTCACTTTGCCCATGATTCATCTACAGAATCTTTTAATTTCTTTAGAAGTGTGTGAGCATTTCTAACTGTTAAGAAGCATGAGACTAACTATAGTGCATAGTGGCTGTGGAGAGTAAATATGTGTTGTTGTTGTTTTTTTTTTTTTTTTTTTCTGTGTAGTTCTCCTGTTTAAGGATTTGTTTAACAATTTCTCCTTACTCACTCACTCCATAGAGAACCAGATATGTCTTATTCACAGATTCATTTCCCAGGATCCATTGCTGATTAGTGCAGACTGAGCAGGCAAGGTAAATTGCAATTACACTGGCTCATTCCTGCTAAGCAAGGTTTGGTGACAGTTGCCAGGTTTACAGTGATCAAGAAAATCTCACCTTACGTTCACGTCTCCTGAGTTGTTGCTCTATTTAATAGAGAAGAAATGAAGCAAGGAGTCAGAAAGGAAGAAACATGAAGTTGGAATTTTCTCTGCCAGGGGTTAAGTTCATTTTTATGCCTTAATACTAAGTATAGGTGTGAGGGATTTCAAGCATTATTGAATAAATAAAGGAAGCATTTCAGTAGCAAAGGTTCTTATGTGCATATCTGCAGTTTACGGAAAAAAATTTGATTGCTACTTTGTTTTGATGTTGTTGCTTTGTTTTGCTCTGAGGCAAATCTAACAAGAAGTATCAATTCTGAATAAAAGAATACTGTTAACTAGGATGTTCATATGCTTTTTTTATTTTTACGGTTAAAACTTAATTACAGCATCCTTCTTTTCCCTCCCTCTCTCTAAACCCTTCCATATATCTCTACTTGCTCTCCTTCAAATTCATGGCCTCTTTTTTCATTAATTGTTATTGCATAGATATATTTGTATATGAATTTTTATTTTTTAAACAAAACAGGTTGATTCTATATAAACTTACTTATCTGATTTTAGGGCTAATTTTTTGACCCTGAACCATCAATTGATGTGCTCTTCCCTGAGGTAAGCAAACTCATCCATCCCCACCATTTCTTGGTTGATGATAGTTCATTACATAGGCTTTCCCCCATCTGTTTGGCTTGTTCAGTATTGCCATCCTTGTCCAGCTCACAATTGGGTGGTTGTGTTGGTGAGGCTTTATGTGTTTAGCTTCTGAAATTATTGGGAGACATAATCTCAAAGCAAACTCTGGCTCTTACAATTTTTCTGATCCTGCTTCCACAATGTTCCCTGAGCCTCAGATGGGGGAATGTGTTGTAAATGTATCCATTGAGACTGGGCTCTGAAACTCTGCACTTTGTTTATTTGTTTTCCTTTGGATTTCTGAGACAGCATTTTGTGCAATCTAAGCCATCCTTGGAATATTTCTGTAGCTGCAGGTGGCTTAAACTTTTTTTGTGTGTGTCCTGCTTCCACCTCGTCAGTGTTATCCAGCAAATATATTCCACCATGACTGGCTCATATATTCATTGTTATCAAGCAAAGTTGCTTCTGTTGTGGACAATATGATCCACATTTTCACTGTTTGTTTGTTCACTGTAGCTAGCAGACTATTGTGCAATGGAGTAGGCTCTTCTTCCCTTCAGAAGAAACCAACTTATATAAGCAGTCTTCTTAAAAATGAAGCCCACAAGTTATTTTAGAGATATCAGTCTACTAAAATCTCAAGAAAATGTTACACCGTAGTGAATCAAGACAGATTATTGTCAAATCTGTGTCACTAAAGATATGTCTTTGGATAAGTGGGGTGAACTTTATGGCGTCCCAGTGGATAGCACTAAGATGGGGACAATGTCAATGAGGCAGGACACCCAAGACCTTGACAAATCTAGTGGATTAGTGACAAGGGCCAGGAGCTTAAAAAGAAAAGACATTTCCATTGAATTTGCAAGTTAAAGAAAAATAATAAATATTCAGCATAAATTTTAAGAAACTTATATTTAGATTACTAGAATAACTGATTTTGAAACCTTAACTTATGCATACATGGTCAAACTTATTCTCATCTATCTTTGAATAGTTGTATTCAATTGAAATACTCATACCCAAGCTCTCACCATTTTAACTGTTAAAATAAATGTTTGTATAACTAGAAAGAATTCTAAGAGCATCATTACAGATCAGAGGCTCCTGATGGCTATCTACACAGAAAGCTCATTCCCACTCACCACCTTAGGTAATTGTTTATCCACTTTCTGTCTCTACAGTTGTTCACAATCTGGGAATTTTAAATGAATGAATCAAGCAGCTTGTTTTATATGAGTCTGGTTCTATCACTTTGTGTGAAGCATTAATTTCTTCTATGATGTGGCAAGTGTATGCCATTTATTTCTTACTTTGCTGCTGAGGAATACCCCATCAGACTAACATTTTAAATTTAAAGATGAAGAAACTGAGATCAAGTGAGGCAGTACAACTGCCTGGCATTCCTGCAGCTCACTGGGACCCCCTGCATTTGCTTTCTCTGTATGTGAACCTGACCACTTCCATCTTGGATACTGTAACACTTTCACCTCATCTTGTCCTACTGTTTGTCCTCACTGGTGAGAGAGAAACCAAGACGCATAGCATGTTGGCATTTTTTTTAATGAGTGACATTTCATAAGAAGTGCAAGACAACTGTCATTTTGCTAAGCTTGGGCTCCTGTAGCTTCAAGGCCTTTGTTGCCAACCTCCATTAACAAATAATCATAGCTACAGAACAAGAATATCTTGGGGAAAACAGGCACAGCTACTCCTAACAGTTTTATTTACATACCTTTTTTCCCCCAACAAACCTGTAAGCACTCTGCTAACAGGAATGTCCAAGTTCCTGGAATCATTGCTGACACACTCTGTCCTTTGACAGGGAGCATTATTTCTATACAAATTACTGGGTTTGGGAATAGAGGAATATGCAGAATATAAATTTTCTGGTGTCTCTCAAGTTATGAGTAACAGAAACAAGTAAAGATTGCAAGATGTGTTTTCACCTTCCTTTGAAACTTCTTATGACTAAAATACTGCCATGTCTCCTGGGCTTAGCCATAGTACTTGACAATATCCAGCAAATCTAATGAAGGCCTTCACTCTTGGGCTAGACACATTTGATTTTGTCTTATGAAGAACATCATGGTAACTCATGACTACACATTCAGATGTTTCAATTAAGTCTCATACAATACAGATTAGCTATTTGACTACATTTAAAAGATATAATTCTCAAAGGATATAAATTCTTACATATCTGACTGTACTACTTAATACAATAAGATATAGATTAGCCCAAAATAGTTTTCTGGTGCAAATAAAATATACTTTTCTGATCAAAAAGTCTTAGCTGCCCCATAAAATAAATACCTGCAAAATAGATATACATCATCAATTTATAAGGCTATTTTAAATATTGAAATATTTTAACCTCAGATTTTTCAATAACATTTTTCCATATTTATATATTAACCCTAGAAGTATTTACTTATTAATATAATTGAGAAATCAAGCATATGGTATAGTAAGAGAATATAGTATTTGTCACCAGAATCTCTGAACTTAAACATCTTTACCCTCTCTTTTGTGTTTGTTTCCATGGAGTATACTTGTATACTCTAATGTACAAAATCAAAGGTGTAGCTAGAGTTTTCCTGCCTGGCCCATAGTCAGGACATATCTCTGTCACCCGCCAGTCCCACAGCCACTCAGACCCAACAAAGTAAACACAAAGACTTATATTGCTTACAAATTGTATGGCCATGGCAGGCTTCTTGCTAACTATTCTTATATCTTAACCCATTTTTATAAATCTATACCTTGCCACGTGGCTTGTGACTTACCAGCATCTTCACATGCAGCTTGTCATGGTGGTGGCTGGCAGTGTCTCTGACTCAGCCTACCACTTCCCAGAATTCTTTTCCTACTTGCCCCACCTATACTTCCTCCTGCCTGACTACTGGCCAATCAGTATTTTATTTACTAACCAATCAGAGCAACACAACACATTTGCCATACAGAACATCCCACAGCACTTTAGCTCTGGTTCAGAGAGGTAGGACCACCACAAAAAAAAAAAAAAAAAAAAAAAAAAAAAAAGGTAAGGTTTTACTCTTAGCTCTGACCTCTTGGCTTTCTTCTTTACATTGGCTCTGTGTTTCTTATTTAATAAGACGGTTGGTTGCATCTACACAAAGGATCTTGGATGGGGATACAGGGTGAACAATACATTACAAATAAATGATGGGAAACTAATGATACATTAATCTATCATTGTATATAATGTTGAATTGAGTAGCTCTTCTATCGTGTTTCTTTCAATCTAAATATTAACCCTTAACCTAACTTCTGAGGTCAAACAAGATCAGGCACATTCCTGATCTTGTATTGAATGTTTTGAGAGTTGCTTTTCTGGCGCTTTGGGAGTTGCTTTCTAATGTATATCACCCTGAAATCTCTGTGTAGTGTGGCACTTTATTGTTCTAATTTTGGTGATCATTGAAAAATCAGTCTCCACTTTGCTATTGCTTCATAAAAATGTACAAGTAGTCCTGTATTCATCTATAATCATACTTTTAGATAAGATGTTCTGTAAGTATGTAAATTATTTCCATTAGTGCATTGGTTGCAATTTATCTTGGGGATTATACACAGGTGTCTAACTGGACTTAATGCCACCTAGATAAAAGGGAATTCATGTTTGTTACTGTAATGCCAGCCAACTACTGATGGAAAGGTCATAGACCTGACAGGAGAACCTAGAACCATCATTTTCCTGAACCAATATAATTTTTAACTGTATTCTACATATGTGTATTTATTCACAAGTGAGGGCAGTTCATCAAAGAAGAATCTTTTTGCCATGGGTGGATGCTGTTATAAAAATCCACAACTGGCCAAAATTCAAAGAATAAGAAATTGTAGCAATATGTATATCACACAAGGTAAGGAATGCATAAGGACAGTCTCAAATTTATTCATCAGGAACAAAAGCTGGAAATTATTTTTCTACCCCCTTTCCTATCTTTCCGTGTATATTCAGGAGTTGGAAAAGGCTACATTTTTTCTAAAAGCCAAATTCAGGACTTGTGTGGTCAAATAGTTCTTGTTGCACACTCATTAAATTTGGGGCTGGGAAGATGGTTCAGTGGATTTAGGTGCCTGTCACAAAAGTAGATAAGCTGAGTTCAATCTCGGGTACCACACAATGGAAGGAGAAAACCGACTCCTGCAAGCTGTCTTCCTGTGGTGACCTTTACTTTGAAGGCATCACACACACACACACACACACACACACACACACACACACACACACAGAGAGAGAGAGAGAGAGAGAGAGAGAGAGAGAAGTAAAAAGAAACAATAAGTAAATAAAACACGTCATTAATATTTTTTTTAAGCTGTGAAGTTCTAACTTGCTTTATGTTCAGTGTTCAAACAGGGATGTGTAAAATAGACACAGGTAAGATAAACATGCTATTTGCCTTCACAGCATGTTTACAGGGACTTCAGAGATCACGTAGGCACATGCTACTCACTGCTTCTCTCTGAGTTACTGTTCTATTGATGTGAAGAGTCACCATGACCAAGGCAGCTTACAAATGAAAACATATAACTGGGGCCTTGTTTATAGTTTAGAAGGTTAGTCCATGATCATCATGATGGTGGAGAGTGTGGTAGCCAGCAGGCAGGAATAGCTGAAGCAGTAGCTAAGAGCTTAAATCCCAATTTCCAGGCAGCAGGCAGAGAGAGAGACAGAGACAGACACAGACAGAGACAGAGACAGACAGACAGAGAGAGAGACAGAGAGGAAAACTGGATCTGGAATGGGCTTTGACATCATAGCCCACTCCCAGTGACACATATCCTCCAAGGCCATACCTCCTAATCGTTTCTAAACAGTCCATCCTGAGACTAAACATTCAAATACATGAACCCATGGTTAAACACTCTCATTCAATCACTACAGTTCCCCAGGTCTCATCATAAGTTTACCCACTATTCTTAATGTCATAGCACTTTCACATTGAGTTGAACAGTTACATCATTAATAAGTGTGGTTTGGAATACACAGTGGATCATTTAAATAAGGGGCTGGGGAGATGGTTCAGTGAGTAAACTGCTTGGAGTGCAAGCGTGAGGACCTGTGTTTGCACCTTCAGGGTTCACTAAAAAATCTGAATGCAGTGACATGTGTAGCAAGAATTTCTAAAAGGTCTTATTAATAAAAGCAAACCCAGGAGCCAAATGTTGAGGTGAATACTGAAAGACCAGAGAAACAGAACAAGCCATAGCCAACCTCACCTCACCAATTCCTCAGCTGATCTTATTTCCTCAGACTGGAAGCCTCTGAGTCCTCATCTGAATGGATCTCAGCTGAACTGCTTCCTGAAAGCCTAAAAGCTTAACAAGACCTCTAGTTTCTGGTCTTCTGTTTTATATGCCTTTCTGCTTCCTGTCATCACTTTCTGGGATTAAAGGAGTGTGTCTTTCCCAAGCAAAGACATGTTATATCAAGTACTGGGATTAGAAGTGTGTGCCACCACACCTGGCTCTGTTCCTAGTGTGGCCCTGATCTCACAGAGATCCATGGATCTCTGCCTCCCAAGTTATTACCATTTTCTGGCCTCTATGTCTATCTAGTGGTTGTTCTATTCTCTGACCACAGGTAAGCTTATTAGGGTGCACAATATATTGGGGAACACAATATCACCACAGATGTGGGTCCTTTAATCTTAGCATGATTTCTTACCAGCAACAATTCTAGCAAATCAGTGAGAGAGATTCAAGTTCTGTCTCAAAAAACAATTATCATGGCAGCAAATGAAAGAGGAAAGCCAATGACAACCATCTTTACAAACACAGGCATGTTTACAGATACACCTTCATACAGGTGTGCACCACCCCAACCCCGCCCCCACACACCAAGGTTGTAAATAGGATGATACAATAATTTCATTCTAATTGAATTCTACCCATGATAAAGAATATATTGTAAGGGATACTGCAAAATATTCTTTACACAGTCCAAATGGATGTAAAGAAATTTCTCAGGGAAGTGAAATGTTGGGAAAAATTGTCCTCTTATCTTAAAATTATATTTTTGAAGAGTGTATCTCACTCCAGTAAAATTAAGTTTCTTTCAAGGAATGGAGAATGACTTCTTTTATAGGAAATTAGAAATAGAGCACAACAGATATAAAACAAATGAGAAGAATATTCTCAGAAGGTACCACAACTTTTCTTACTATAAATGTCATGTATCTTATCATTGATATTTCAAATGCACTATAAGTATATACACTTTAAATAGTTATATCAACATAAACATTTGTCTTTATTCTACCATAAAGGCTAATTGCTCTTATATCTCTCTTTCTCTTCTCTCCCTTGTTTACATGTGTCTTTTATAGGCATATGCAGAAAATTCCAAGTTGATTAAGAAGGACTTGCTACTTGATCTTATTTAATAAGTAAGAATTGCTTTATAAACTTCCTTTAGATATCTAAATTTAGACTAAATTAATGGTTTAAAAATCTTTCCTATGAATTAATAAAAATTGTTTTCAACTATGAGAAACATCCATCTAGCCCAAATGTGGAAAATGGGTTCAGTAGATACAATCTTTTAAAAAAAAAAAAAAAACGATACCTTGACATTCAGCTCAAACACTCAGAGATCCTTTCATCTTCAGTAAAATAATAATTTATTAACCTTATGAAGAAGGGAGTCATCGCTCTATACTGTCTATATCTTAAACAGTACAATAGTCAAGCTGTGTTTGCCTGTAAAGGTGTACACACACACACACACACACACACACACACACACACACACACACACTCATCAGAATATGGATCTGGTGAATGCGACTTTTATTTTCCTCACTATAAGCAGGCTCTGCTCCTTAGCAGGCTCTTTTCTTCCTCTTGTCAACCTTCGCTAAGCATCTGTCATGATTTCAACATCTGGAAGAGAAGATAAGCTGCTTCAGTTGGAACACCACAGTCAGCAACTTTTTCCAGGAAACTAAATTTGTCACTTTTTGCACAGCATCCATCTCCTGCCAGCTTTTGACTTCCTATCCCCAGGCCAAACTTGAAAATCAGGACTCCACGTTTGTAAGGCTGCTGTGACAGACTAATGCAGCTATGTGAAAAAAAAAGCCTGACAAAGGGTGGAGAGACCATGATTAATTCAAATTAATTTCTACAGCAGCAGGGACCCATCTAAATATGATATAGAGATTTAATCTCAGTCTAACTTTGGCACAGCCATTACACACGACTTCCTTCTTAAAGACATATTCAGCACTACTCTCTGTTTTCTTTGATAATGCTTTTACAGTTTTGTTTCCTCTTTGAGGTGAAGGCAGGACCGGGCTTTTAGGTTAAGCAGAACACTCTGGCTGCTAATTTGGAGTTTAATGTTAAATAAATCCACACATAAATCATTGGAGAGCCTTGATTCTCTCTATAATGCATGCCCAAGTTTGAAGCACAGTTCCCCAGTTTTATCCATTCTAACAGGACTTTGAAGAGAAAATCAGTTTGGATGCAGCTATTAAAAATACTTGGTAATATTGCACAAAAATATGAATGCTTTCTCTGAACTTCATCAATGCCTTGTATTTATGAGGGTCCCAAAATCACATTTCAAATGGTGAAAATAAATGACTTTTTTTGTGTTAATTTGTTTTGTTTTTGAGACAGTCTTACAATATAAGCCAGATTGAGAAAAATTTAGTGTGCCTTACAAGCTAGCCTTAAACTTGTAACCTTATTGCCACTATCTTCCATTATGGTGATTCCAGGAATGGGCCACCACACCTGCAAGATACTGTATTATATAAGAGAATGTAAAATGTGCAGTGTATAGCAGTCTGTTTTATATAACATTCTTCTTTAAAATTAAATGCTTTCTTTCTGAAACTTTGCCTCAGTTATTTTAAAGTACTCTATTTTAATTTTTTTAAAGTATGGTAATTTAATACTGTAACACACAATTGGCTTGTTTACTACTCAAACCTCAGAATGATGGATATTTACTTCTGAGAACTCCTCAGATATTTTTTTCTTCTTCTTGTTTGTTTGTTTTTTAATGAGCGTTATCTCTCAGGATAAAAAGGTCAAGGAGGAATATATTAAAAAGATTGGATTATTTTTCTCTGATGATTGCAGATTCACACATTTCCATATGTGTGTCAGAAATATTTCAGTTGGAAAAAAGTAACTCTCAAGTTGCCATTTCTTTCTCTCTACTTCATTCCTTAGGATGGAATTGGGTCCTCTCATACTTGTTTCTTCATATAGATTCATTAACTCATGAGACTGTAATAATAATGAAAGAAAATGTGGAATTTTCAGTCAAAAAGATTGGTTGGTAAAATTTCACTCTAGCTAGCAGTTACTGGCTTTCAACAATTAATTAGCCTGTTTGAGTCAATATTATCATCTCTGAACGTGAGTTAATACAAGACTGTAGAAGATGAAAATTAGGAAGTATATGAAATAACAAATCTAGATTATGAAGTAGAAGGCAGTGATGACCTACAGTTCATGTACTGCTTTAAACTCCAAAATACCACATTGCATATTTCATACCTGTGATCAAATACTGCTACTACAAAGAACACTGTCAACTACATCACCAATTCATAATTCTTTTTTTTTTTCTTTATTTCATTTAATACTGTTTTCACATGGATCAGCCTTCCTCAGGGCAGTGTCTCCATCTAACTCATTTCTACAATTTTGCTTCTGGCCTACTGGAATTGGAACTATAAATGTTATAGATGGGGTTATAATTGGGGTACATGAGATGAACAAACATTTTTCAGGAAGGAGAGTGACTTCATGACAGAGCAATGGCTGAGATATATTGTATCTCACTGAGTTCTGATTTCAGCACATTTCTCTTTAAATTCAAAAATGTTTTAATAAACAGAGTTAACACAGCAAAATATTGTATATATTTGATGAGAAATGGCACATTGTATAATATATTATACAGTATACCTTTGTGTTCAGTTTCTATACATAGTACACATATATATGTATATATTCAGGCTCATGGTTCACAGATAAGCATGCAAACAAAACATCCATAGACATAAATAAATAATTTTAAAAATACATAGGAAAACAGTGAACCCTTTGAATAGAATGAGGTTGCACATCTATAGATAAACAAAAGGACTGGGCAGATGACTCAGTGCATAGAGTAATTTATGTGCAAGAGTGAGGGACTAAATTCAACTCCCCAGAACCCACATAAAGAAGAGGATTGTAATGAAGAATCTGCAATCCTAGTGTTCCTTTGTTCTGGGAAGAAGAGACAGAATAATCCCCTGGAAGTTCTCAAGCCAGTGAGCTGGAGTACACAGAAGCAAATAACACCCTAAAGATCCACACCCAAGCTAACTTCCACAAGAGTACTGGATCAATCTCTCTCTCTCTCTCTCTCTCTCTCTCTCTCTCTCTCTCTCTCTCTCTCTCTCTCTCTCTCTCTCTCTCTCTCTCTCTCTCACACACACACACACACACACACAAACACAAACACAAACACAAACAAGCACAAAGCAATTTTTGTGTATGTATGTGATTAGTGCCAACATATTTTGTGTGTAGAGGCCAAAGGTCCACTGACAATGGGAGTGTGTGTGTGTGTGTGTGTGTGTGTGTGTGTGTGTGTGTGTGTGAAGTATGTACCATATAACTCTCAAATTCAAATTGGCATATTTTAAGCACAACTGTTTAATAATTTTATTTTAAGTTTTTCACTTATTCTGAAGATGCAGAACAGAAACATAGAGAATGGCTTGAATGCTGAGATTTGCTTTGTGCTTGAAATATTTTTGAAATACAAACCCAGTTAGGTGATACCCTCTGAATTTGTAACCTTTGCTGTAATGAAGGATTTTGCTCTCTCCCTACAAGTCTCAGTTCAAACTATTTGCATAAAAAATCAAGACTTATGGAAATAGAGATTAGTAAATATTTCAGGCATAAACTAATATTGACATAATAGATTCTAATTTAAAAGAGAAAAATGAAGACCAGAAAATTCTAACAAGTTTTGAAAGTGGATGAAATAAAGATTAAGCCTAATCAATATATAAAGAAAAGATTAGTGAGCAGTTCTAATAAGTAATATTGACACTTAAGACCATCATCAAACCACAATTAATATGCTTAATGCGTCCTGTTTTTCAGTTAGACAGAAAATAACACGATGATAACCAATGATTCTCATCAGTACACTACAACATCAGTGACATTATCATTTGTATTTCTTGAATACAAACAAAGACCATGAAGAAAAGAGAGAGTAAGTATATTGGGGAAAGTTTTGTTCTAATTATAAATACAAGGGATCACACCTTATAAGCATTATTAGCTTACATGAATCTATTCTATGGAAATTTAACAAAATGGTTTCCTGCAGTGAGTATTTTCCACCCACAAGGAGTCTCCTTTTGAGTTGCCCTGACTATGATTACTTAGATCCGTCTATGCAGTCTATGTACTTTTAATATGTTATCCATACATACCCACATATATTTCATTCCATCTTTTTGTAATAAATTACTAGGTACTAAAAAATAGTGAATCTATTTTAATCCATATTTACATGAAAAATAGCACTTTGTAATGCTATCTAGAGCCATTTAGCCTTTGTGTGTGTGTGTGGGGGGGGTGTTTTACATCTCTGATGTGTGTTTTTGCCTTAGAACATCTCAGGGTTCACATAAAATTACATTCTCAGACAACACTTTTAGAAATAAAATTCCAGAAATTATAGATGAAATAATTTTGTTCTCTAAATTTAGACTAATTAAAATGAAAGTATTCAATGAATTTAAACAATAATTTGTTCTGCTGAAAATCATACATGTGTGTGGTGTGATAATTGTTCAAAGACACTAAAGGACATGTTCTTACAGAATGTATGGGATACAATTGTTGAGGACTGGAGTAGTATTCTAATGTCCACAGTTTTAATGGTCTAACATAGCCAAGTAGATTATTCAGAGAATATTTTTTTTCCAGTGCATTTGAATCTAAGAAAAAAAAAAAAAGCTCCAAACCCGTCAAGACAGGTCATTCAATTTGTAGAATTTTTTCTAAGGGCTCTACAGGTAAAGTTTAAAAAAAAGAAGAAATAAAATAAAAATACGAGTTTCCAAAATGCAACACTGGGAGCAGTGTGTGTCTTCCTGAAGTAAACAGCACGTTAGCCACCCTTCAGATGCTTCTCTTCCTCTCAGCGCATTTTAAACCAGCCAGCACGATTGGTAAAAGATCTCCGGATCTGAGAGCAAGTTGCACTAATGAGTCTCCTGATGCTGTCCTAGGGATGGGCACAGCCGTATCCCATCAATAAAACATGAAGACGAGGCCCCCATGGCCATTAAGGTATCAGCCAAATCTCATTCCAGAAGCTGCATTTTGTGTCAATTAAAGAATAGACTTCAAGAGATGAAATTCACTTTGCTCAGTCTTATAGGACACCTCTGGCAAGCATTAGCACAATAATAGTTGTCATATTTTCCACACTTCTCAGGCCCCTATGCAGTGAACATCTCTCCGCACTCTCATTGGTGGATGTTCTAATTTACTCACTGAGGCTTGAAGTGAAGTCCCAATTGAGCTTGTACAACATTGTAATAGCAGGAAACCATACAACTTTTCAAATCTGTAGTATTTTCTATATTAATTAGTAATCTTGTCATTTCTTTCCTTTTTTTTTCTGTTATTGTTGGCTTCCACTGGGGGCATTTTAAGACTACTGTGAGGTAAGAAGAGGATTTTCTTATTTATTAAAATAATGCTTCTATAAACAAGTTGGGCTTCTCAGCATGCCTTCTAGAGTATCTCTTTTCCTACATTTGATTCATAGATTCCAGGACAAAACTGCAGTAAAAGAAGCTGTATTAACATTCACTCACTCTGTTTATTTCTTAGACAGAGACTCAGACCATAGCATAAATATTAGAATACAAGTTAGTGCGCAGTGGCAAACTTCTCCTTCCTTATACCATTTCAATTAGCAGAAGGGCTTTGCTAGGACCCACTTCACCAATAAAAGTGTATTTAAAATTGTAAAATTCTGTGGCTTTACATTTGGAAATCTCATTTACTTAGTTTGCATTAAATTTAATTTTTTTATTTCTTCAAAGAATAAGGAAATTGACAAGTCCTGTGTAGCTTCTCCCACAGAAGCATCTTTGCATGTTCAACTTCATACAATGTGTCTTTATTGTGGAGATGCATATGCTAAGCAATATCCCAACCTTTCCAAAGATTTTTAAGCTATGCCCTGATTAAAGAAACATGAACATGACAGAAAAATTGAACATTTTAATCTCACCAAGAGAACAGGTGCTCCTACCACCCTGCAGTGCAGCAATTCAAATAATATCCATGATGAGATCAGCCCTTGGTCCTCCTCCCCAGAGGCATGGCCCTGCCAGCAGCAACCTCTCACTAGCAATAGGTCCTTCGCTTCTGACACTTCCCAAGGTCCTGTCACCATCAACAAGGCTGGCTGCCCCTGCTCTTCCCCTCCTGTCTGATTGCTCCAGTTGCAAAGCAATTTGAAACCTGGGAACTTTCCAAGCAGCAGCACTTTATTTATCACCTCTCTTTATTTTATGTGTGACAGAATGCGTTTTTCCTAAGCACTGAGGATGGGAGGTAATTTCCCAGAATTAAATAGTCATTTGGCAGGGGGGGGGGGGGGGGAAACTGAGTTTAGGTAAGGTATTTTCTAATTTTCAGCTTACAATGTCTTCCAATGCATTGTTCTATGCTATTGAAATTTGGAAAATGATCTTTGGTAGCATATTTGCAATCCAAATAGGATACGTGTGGGCATTAAGGAAAGAGGATGATACATTTTACATGCATGCTAATTATTCCCAATCAGTTCATAATTCTTCAGCCTCTTATAATGACTGAATATGAGTCTTTTTTCTCTACATCCTCTTCAAATATATATAATATATATTATATATATTCAAACACAAACACACTCACACAAGAAAGCACACACACACACACACACACACACGCACACACACACGCGCACACGTGCACACACGCACGCACATCAGACTTGGCCAGGTAAGGATTTCACAGTTGTTCTTTATGGATTACCCAGGAAGGCCCTTGCCTATGATATCTGGTCTTATTCTTTTGGAATGGGAAGTCTCTGTGCCTGTTTTCTGTCTTACTGCACTAAGCTCTGGCAAAGTGGGAAATTAATCTTAGTACTGGAACTAGTTCTCATGCAGTAGAAAGAGAGAAGGACTAAAGATAAGTTTATAAGTAAATATCTAATTATAGATATAATAATCTTTAAGCCTAATTTGTTTTCTTTCTGTTGGCAGAATAATTACAACTTACAATGAGATAAGGGGCTTGCTGAGGCTGATGTGAAAATCAAGAAAAGCTTGATTATCCCCGGCTGGGTGGTACATCCCTGTAATCCTAGTACTCTAGAGGCAAGAAGACAGTAAATTCAAAGCCAGCTTTGGCTATATAGTGATACCCTTTCCCCAAAAAGAAAGAGAAAGATAAACAGAACATGAGAATAATAAGAATTTAGATCAGTACCCGAGAAGAAGCAGTGAAAACCTTGAGAGTGTCAGCAGGGCACATAGCAAAGAAGAACAGTAAGGATGCAAACATGGACTCAGTATATTTTAGCAGAGTGAGTTACACCAGAAAATATTGACAAGTACTAAGATCAGTCTGCATAAAATCTTATTTGCAGGCTAGAACCTTTAATTCCATTTTCATAGGTAGGATGTTAATTTATAAACCCATTTTCTTTCCATCTATCAGAATGACAGAGATTTGGATTCTGGAGCCACTTGCCATATTCATGCACTTCATATGCCAATTTGCTGCTTTTCTTGCAAACTATTCTTTTTATTCTGTGATCAAAACCATCAGCATATACAGCCAAGTAAGTCTAGTTGGGCAAATTAAGCCACATTATATCAAAACGTGATTTTCTCAGCCAGCATGCAATACGTATCTTCAAACAGTTTGCAGTAAGCATGTATTTTACAAGTTTCACTATCTCAATCTGTATTTGCCCTGAAACTTTCCTCAGGCTCTGTCTACATTGTCAAATGGAGAGTTGAGCGATCACCCTAGGAAAGGTATTGATGGAGACAGTACAGGTCAAATGAGTCCCCCTTTCCCCAGCTTCTACTGGATAATAGCCTCATGTCTCCTCTTCAATTTGCCTGCATAAACAGAGCCTGAGGGCATCTGTGAGCTGGGCCAGTACTCCAAACGTGCCTCAAATAATATTACAGAATTTAAGGTCTTGTCTACAAAGCATATTTGACCTGGAATTCTTCATTGCTGAAGGAGACAGTTAACAACTCCATACTAACTTCTTATTCTTGGGAAACTGAGGCTTATCGGTCATCAGTGTTGCCACTTGTCAGCACACTGTTTTATGGAAGCATAGCTGTATATGCATATTTTTGTTTGCACTTTGAGCTTTCTCTCTGTGGGAGAACATTGTTATAGGTATCATTTTATTACAACCCACTAGCAAGTACTTAATATTTCTCCATCCTTGGAGATACCCACATGCCAACTAATCATTACTAGCTACAACAATCATTACTAGCTACAACTTATTCTATACCATGGATTGTGCTCAGCAACCTACATGCAATTCTTATAATTGTTTCATGAGGAAGGAGACTTAATTATTAATCCCTTTCTATTTAAGAAGGGAATGAAGATTTAAAGTTAAAGTATTTTTGTTCAAAATCATACAACTATTAAGTAGAATTTTACCCTCACCTGAAAGTCCTATATATTATGCTGTATTTACTCATAAAGGAAAGTATTTGCTGACATATTGAATGTAATAAACATTTACACATTTCTACTATGCATCTGGGATTGGATATCATATAAAAAGTTGTCATGGGAGAAAGGATACTCATTATTTCTGAACTTATAGAGTTTATATTCCAGTAGGATATGTGACCATTGAAGACACCAAGATGAAATTGTTCCTGTCAGACCCAGGCCAATTTAGAGACAGGAATCTCTGAAGGAGGAAGTCTCATACTTGCTATTCTAAGTCCTTCCTCAGGGACTTTCTAAAGTCTCCAAAGAGATTTCTACTTTTACATATATGCTATGCTTTGTATATCTTTGTGATGACTAATCTTTGTTGTCAATGTAACACACCTGGGAAGAGGGAACTTTAATTTAAGAATTTTCCCCATTAGATTGCAATGTAGGTATATCTGTTGGCTTTTTCTAGATGACTAATTGGTGGTGCAACCCCTAGGCAGGTGAGCTTGGGATGTATAAGAAAGGTATCAAAACATAAGCTGGAGAGGAAGCCAGTAAGCAGAATTCTTCCAGGTTCCTGCCTTGAGTCCCTGTCCTTGCTTCTCTCAAAGATGAAACATAAGAGACCATAACATGTGGAATGAAATAAACCATTTCCTGCCTAGATTCCTTTCAATTAGTATTTTATTTATAACAGAAAATCAAACTAGAACTGTTGTTCAAATCTTAAATGGTCTTTTAATTAAAAAACACAAACAAACAAACAAACAAACAAACAAAAAACCAGTGCCAACTATCAGGGTGAAAGTTGAAAGATCAGAGAAGCAGAACAGTCAGCCACTAGTTCTTACCTCTACAAAATCCTCAGCCTTAAGAGAATGAGATTTTGTTTCCTCATGCCTTATATGCCTTTCTCTGCCCTGGGATAAAAGTCCTGTGTGCTTCCAAAACAAAGGCATGAGATCTCAAGTGCTGGGATTAAAGGTGTGTGCCACCAATGCCTGACCTCTGTGTCTAATCCAGTGGCTGGTTGTGTCCTCTGATCCTCAGGCAAGTTAATTAGGGTACACAATATATCACCACATAGAACCATCCACAGAATACACACATATTTCTTCAACAAAACTTATCTCCAATATTTTCTAAGATGGCAGCGTTGAAATAATATATTTTGGGTAGAACTCTCATTAGTTAAGGGCACATCCACAATGAAGTGATACTACTCCATACAGAAGATCATTAAAGCAAATGATTGTTGCACAAATGAGCTTTTACTCTTTTGACTTTTAATTCTTTTTATTTGCCTCTACCTTCTAGAACATGCATTATCATTGTAACACCATTATTATCAAACAAGCACAATTTTTCTTTGAAGAATTTCTCTCTGATGGTTATTTAGATTGACAGTGAGGAGTAAATACTTACTATAGTCCATTTAAGTACTAAGATAACTTTTAATTGCACTTGTGGTACAATTAGGTCCTAAGGATTAATGAAAGGCATTGAAACAGAGTACAGCTGTTCAGCAGCTAATATTGTGATGCTCCAGGGAAGTTGTCAAGATAGGATTGAAGTGAGAACTCATATCAAGCTTTAATCTATTTCTGGTACTGTAACAAAATGGATAAGACTGTATGGTGTAGAAAGAAAAGAACTGCATTTGTCTCAGTAATCAAAATGAAGTACAAGAACAAATCCCTGGTTTTATTTCCTACTTCCCACAGCTGTTGACATCTCCTCCTAAGTTACTTTATGTGGCACAAGGGCACAAATGAAGAGAAAGAGGATGCTAGCCCATTTCCTTCCAGATTTTCAAGACAATAGTGAACTCATGACAGCAGAATACTTTTGAACTGATCATCTGGAGAAACGTCAGATCTCTTAGGGTCAACATAACAGGATTAAATTTCACCTTGAATTTTGATGGAGACACAATGAAACCAAAGCTTATAAAGTATATGTTCTTTTTATCACCCAATACCAAAGAGAACAGAAAATAAAGACCAGTGGATAAATTGTGATGGGTTAGAAAGTGGCTTAACACATGTCATGGAGATATCCAAGATGCACACAAAAATTGACCATGGAGCAAGTATTTCAAATTACAATGGACCACGGGGCATGGCGATGAAAAGCAGACAGAGAAGTAAAGGAGGAAGTGTGACAGGATCATTTAGGTCATTTCAGACTGATGAAAATTTCAGCACATCACCCCCAAAGTGTTAGTCACAGGATTAATAGGGAATTATCATGATATGATCTCGTGGTTATGAGAAAGTCTTGTGCCAGGCACAAGTCTGTAATGCCAGGACTTGGAAGGCAGAGGCAGAAAGATCACAAGTTCTAGACTACATGGGCTACATGATAAAACCCTTTTAGAACAAAGCAAAACAATCAAAAATGGTTTGTAAAAACTCCAGAAATGACTGTCATTTAAATAGTAAGGAAGATGAGTCATTTTGACTCTTGCAAGAGAAAATAAAGGAAATTTAGCCATTTTAGGAGAAATAAAATATAAAGAGGCAAGTGAATTTCTAAGAAGAAATTTCAGCTCCATATAAGGGAGTTATTAGCTTTTTGTTACCAAATTAATTGAGGGAGACATCCAGATTCCAACTTCCTAGGTATTAAAAAACCTACTCCATATGTAGGAGGGAAGTTGGAACAAGTTATTCCCTTTCAAAGTTGTATTAACCCCAATATTCTCTGTTTTCTTTTTACACATCTGAATGGCAAATAGCCATTGTTTCTACCTCTAATTTACATGAAATTGCCAAATCTTACTTGCAAAGTGAGGGTGAATTTATCTTCAGAATTTCTGGGTTTCTCTACAAAGAAGTCCCAGACACTTCAGTTGAGTTTAGTATGTTGCCAGAAACTGGCAAACAATCAGGAATTTAGCCTAAAATTGTAAGAAAGCTTCAATTTAAGAAATGTATGTGTTATTTTTCTGCCAGTGATTATGCAAATATAGTGATTAAGAACTCTTTTTATTATTACTTTAAAAAATCTAGAAGCTTAAATTTGAAATAACAGTATCCCCCTTTATTTCAGCCCATTCTTTACGACCCTTTATCAGCCTATTGCATATGATTTCGCTAGTGATTTTTTTCTCTTTATTCCTTTCCATACTCTATATATTCATGGATAGTAAATTTATTTCTTGGCTTACAATGTATATTGGAGGATTTATTAAGGCAAGTCCACATAGTTAAAGGGGAGGTTTATTTTGGGGTAACTTACAACAAGTAAAGGGATAGGTTACAGGATCCAGGAGAGGTGAGTACAGTCCAGTGGTGTTCTCTGGAGAATTCTGCTCAGTCTACCATCCAGCATCCAGGATCACCAGGAACCAAGAGAGCTAACACATCCAGATTTCGGGTCTTTGGGGCTCCCGACTTGGCCCCACATCAGGGGCAGGTCATAGGTAGGTGTGACAGTTACCAGAAGCCTCACTGGGGGTATTATTTCCAGGTAAAAGCTGGAACAGCTACCCACTACCAATGTAAACCCTAATAGTTTTATCTTGACTTAAATTGTCTTTCATAATTTTGATCTAAAGCCCCCTTCTCATCAGGACACACATCCCCCTCTTTACATCATTCCAATGTTTTCAAAGCACTGTGAAATGCTCCCTACTCATGTTCTTAAAAAAATATCACCATAAATAGAAACAGGTCATGTAGAAGTAGTGACAATAACATATTGAATATATGTATGTGATCATATATAAAGCAATCTCAATGTCTACATTATAGTTATAATCTTGCAATGCTTTTAATCCAAAGGTTTCATATGAAATAAGCAAGCATATTCATTAATAAGTAATTCATATAACTTAATTATTCAGTCGCTAAATATACATTTACTCATTAGTGACCACTCTCAGGTGTTGGTTCAGGGAGATGGAGTATAGTGAAAAAAAATAAAGATGCAACATCTTATTATCAGTAGCTTAATTTCAGCCTTTTATTATTTTAGTTTTACAGAGATGCTATTAAGTATTAAGTTCTTGCAATATTCTACTTTCTATCATTTCCTAAGGACAACACAAAATATTTAGTATGGGAAAATGAATTGAAGAAACCTCATCTATTTAAATCTCCAAATGAAAACCCAATGATTAAATGAGTGAAAACCCATTTATACATATGTTAAAGACAGTAACAGCTTCTAAAATAGAAACGTAGTTTAAATTATGTTTGGATTTGGTCAATTACACTGTCAAGGAAGTATATTGGGTGGATTCTCTCTTGGAAACCTCGCCTCTGCCATCTATATTCATTTTATTGTCATGCCATTGATGTGTCTCTTCAAGTGGAGATCATTTCATTCTTAATATAGTCAGGTCATCCAGAGTGCTTTTCACGTTGAGAAATGCAAGAGGTACAGTACCGGGAACCTTCTGGGTTAAGGAACAAAGTCCAAAGGAAGCCCCTGGTGAGTCTGTCAAAAGCAGAATGTGAGAAGATATGAGGAGGGGTCACATATTATCCAAAGGAAGGAAGAGTGATTGGCAAGGTCAGGCTATTTGTAGAGATAGCATTTGAGCTCAGTTCAATAGCAAATTGAAAGCTTAGATATGTCAAAGGGCAGTGAGAGGGGGGGAAAAGTCAAGCTTTTCTTTGTGGGAAACTTGTAAGAAAAAGAATCAACTGTGTTAAAGGTAGTATATAAAGGGAAAGAAATTTGTAAAAGCAAGCGAACACATAGTCAGAATATTTTAAAACATGCTTGATTTTATTAGGTGAACAAAATAATTAATTGTTGACTGTGTGAGATACATATGGACCTCTTCAAAAAATCCAAAAAGCAGACAAGTAGCTAAATTAAATATATTTTAAAGTTCTTATTGTATAGCACTATGAATAAACTATGATCCGTGAACATTGTCAATGAGAATCACCTGATAAACAAACAAATCAATGCAATGTCTCTGACACTCTTTATTCCTCAGCCATTGCAGATCTGGCTGAATCTGGAACAGGAGTAAGACATTATAAGTGGGTTTCCAGGGGCATGGACTGTGTCTTCTTTCCTTCAGTAGAGAGATGTGGCTCATGTTTCAAAGCATTAAGTCATCAATGGTGGAGGAATTCATGTTGTCCCACCCTTCCCAGAGGAGGGAGTGGCAATTGAGGGATGCTAGAAGAAAGGAAATCATTGTCTTCAATGATGTAGCCACTGGTGAGCAAGTCATTCTCCAGTGGATAGTTTCATATCCATTCCCAGGTGAGTGGCCTTGGTTAAACTCAGTGGTCAAAAGGCAAAAACAAAATCAAAACAGAAAGACAGGAAAACTGTGGAGACTTAGTAGAAGAAAGATGTAGGGGGTTAGTGGGAAAAAAATTTAAAAAAGTAATCAAAGGCATGAATGTAACCAAAATGTACTATATACATGTATTGACATTTAATGAATGAATAAATTAACTGAAATTAGAAGAGGAGATATGTTTGACTATTCACAATCTGGCATGTGATTCTGTCTCCTGCTATCCTTCCATTGTAGGCTTCCTGTTGTACCTACACAGATACCAAATGGATGATGTTCCTCTTTCCATGAAGTCACATTTTTATTCATTGCATGCAGCTTTCTTTACAAATCACTCTTAATTTCTTTTCCAGTGGCTGATGTCCACCTTCCTATCAAAATCTAACTTCAGAGTCACATTCTTAGGATGGCCTCTAATGATTGTACCAGGAGCTATAAGGGCAGTTTTTTTCTGTGCTTCTCTAACTCTGACACATTTTGTCTATGGAAGGCCACAAAAACACTCCTTAGAAGAGAACCCACAAATCTATTTGCAAATGATTCTTGCCTCTGTGGAAAATTCTTATGAAGAACAGACTTTTTCATGGTGTATGCTAGACAGTATCTACACAGCACTAAGTGAGGGAGTGTAAAAGTGAGTAATTATAATCAACAGGTACCATCATTTCTACTGAATGAAGGAAGCATATCTTCAGAAAATGATACAGGATTCCAAGTGCAATGGTTGCTTGCTCCCACAAAATGAAGCCCCCAAAGACTGCTGTTCTACAGATGCTATTGCTTGGTTTGAATTCCTATCTCTACTTGTAACTTTAATGAAATATTTCTTTAGTCTTGGCAAATCTGCACCCATTTCTTGAGTACCCTCTCCCAAGTTTCATAACTGTTAGTACACATTTAATTTTTACATAGTATTCATATTTGCACATTGGGAGTTTCATATAGTTTTTGATCATAATCTATTCCAACTCTTTGAAGATCCATTCCCTTTCCCTACCAACCAAACTTTGTTTGCTTTAAAAAAATCCTTCAAATATTTTTTATTCTTTAATTTTATAAAATGTATACTGATCATTTCCATTCACCAAAGCATTTGTGTTTTGACTGAGATGGTGGGGGGAGCTGCTTGCTCTCAGTCTTCAGGTTAATTACACAGGTTATAGTAATTAATTATCTTCTCAAAGACAGTAATCATTTAATTTATGTCAGGCTTTTATGTGGATTATAGTACCTCATCTTTACATTATTCTTGTACAGTGAGTGTTTATCTCCATTTTGGGAATGAATAAACGTAAAGTTCCTATAAGTGAAATAATTTGACCATGAACATATGAGTCGTAGATCTAAGAACGTCACCCTCATAGAAGCAGAAAGCAAAGTGACGATTAGAGGCTCTGGGTGGGAGTGGAGGTAAGATAGGGAGATGCTGGTTAAAGACTACAAAATTCTTTAACAGAGAATTAATGAGTTCTAGAGATCTGTTCTGTACAAATGTTGCCTTTCAGTAATATTACTTTGTATACTTATAAACTGCTAAGAAAGTAAATCACTTAATAAAAACATTTTTAGGTGCTAGAGAGATGGCTAAGCATTTAAGAGCACTGGCTGTTCTTCCAGGTGACCTGGGTTGGATTCCCAGTATCCATAGGGTTGGTTGCTCATAACCATCTGTTCTCCAGTCTTGGAGGATGTGATGCCCTCTTCTGGCTTCTACAGGCACTCTACACCTATGGTACACACACACACACATTAAGGCAAACACAGAAACACATAAAATAAAGATAAATAGAACCAATTTTAAAGATATTGTTGGACAGTTTTATACCTATACATAATTAATTTGAATAATTTTCACTTGAATTGTACTCTGTCATCCTCCTCATTCTCCTACTTAAACCCTTCTGAGCAAGTCCCCCTTATACTAGAAATTTATCTCTAATCATCTCATTTCAAAGAATAATAATTATATGAATTTATGGATACATTTATTAGCTTGATTTCATCATTTTCTAATACATGTCTATGTTAGATCACATGGTACACTATAAATATATATACTTCAACTATGCCTTAATGAGGTTGAAAAATACAACCCTCTGACTTCAAATCTATACGGTCTGACAGCAGCTGTTCTGCTGACATCCATTAAGCTCTCTTATGGGCAGTTAGTTGTATTAAACTTCAGCATCTGTTGTACTTAAGAGGGAATTTGTGCTCTGAAGCAAGCAAGTAAAATTCTGAGCAAATGTGTTCTATTTGACATGGGCATAGTCATGTCAAAGACCCCAAGGCCTAGGCCCTGTAGGTACAACAAAACCTTCCCGAGGTGAGGCTCAGAGGGATGACAAAACATTCCTCTGGTCCATGTGTAAACTTTGATAATGTGTGCAGAAAACATCTACTTTGTTCCTCCAAGCCCCATCATATTTACTGCCTGAAGACTGCTCCCCTGTAGCAAGAACCCGCTCCTACCAATATCCTATGCCTGCCTCCTTGTTCAGCTGAATATAATAACCCTGCCTCCTTATTTATCTATCAGAATCCATCTTTTTGACTCAGCTGTTTAACATAAACCCTACAGAGTTGTTCAGCTATATACAAAAGCTCTACTTCCCTGTTCAACTGTATATAATAAACGTGCACAGCTTCCAGGGTGCTCAGGCTTTTTCCATCCAAGAGCCCAGACCACTGGATCTCAGATATTCTGTTCACGTGTTCATGTTTCTGTCCTCTCCCCAATCCTGAGTCACCGCTAGCCAGGGTTCTGGAATCTAAGCCATACAGGATAGATTAGTGAGCAAACACTGTCATTTTCATAGAAAGGAAACATGGATTATCTAGGGTCAAAAAGCCTGCCAATTCTGGTCACACTACCTGTCAGTCAGTCAGCATATCTCAAGATCCAGTATTTTAGTTTATCAACACAATGGGGATAACAGTAGTAAATAACATGTAAATATGTAATATTAAATGAATAGTTGTTAAATTATTGGAGTATCACTTAAAATAGTATTTAATTACTTTTTAATTGCCACCACCACTATTACTGCTAGTGTTGTTAATTATTATTTTTTCTTTTGAGACAGGATCTTCCAAGTACAACAGTTTATCCTGGAATAATTTGCCTCTACCCCACAGCAATTCTCCCGCCACAGCATCTCAAGTGCTAGGATTGCAGGTATGAGCTACCATGGGCGGCTAATAATTTTGCTATTAATAGCAATACTGTTACAATCATCACAACATAGTTGTGAGTATTCAGCAATTCTATTAGGGTCAGCTTTCCCATACTTAAACTGACTTCTTAATCCTATTCTGGTTACATTTCTGTTGCTGTGATAAAATTGCCTTGATAAAAAATCAACTTATGGTATAAAACTTTAATTCTGCTCAGAGCTATCGTCTTTTGTTGAAGGGACATTAAGGTGGGGAAGGTGATTCAGGAGACATCAAATTCAGATAAGAGTAGAGAGAAACAAACGCATGCATGTTTACTTTCTTACTTACTTGTGCTCAGTTCAATTTCTCCATAGTTATATAGTTCAGTAAACACATATTGTCCTTGCCTATGGAATGGTACTGCCCTGGTGGGTGAGTATTCCCACATCGGTTAATCTCACCCTCCACCAATAGGACTACAGGCCAGTCCAATGCAGACAGCCCTTCATTGGGACCCTTCCCTGGAGATTCTAGGCTGAATTGCATATTTACTCTTCTGAAGAGATTTTTATGAAGATGCAAATGACTCTTGGATTTCTGATATCGAGTTGCCATAAGAGCACTATGTTAAATTAAATTAAAGTAAAACATCAATGCTGGTTGTCCATGAATCATAATATGAAATATGATGGAATTCTTGATATAATTCTTGCTCTGCACCTGATCATCCAAATGTACATAGAACTTTACATACATATTGGACCCAGTGAGAAAACAAAAAAAAAACTAACTCTCTTTCACCAACACAACACCTTTATTATGGGTACTTACATCTGCCATCACTATTGTGTTTTTTTTTCTTTGCTTTTTGCCTGTGTTTTTTTTAATTTTGAAATAATACATATTACTCCCTCCACATTTTTGTTGATAAACTCCAATGTCAGAAGTGTCAATTAAACTGTATGGAAATACCTAACTATATTATGAGATTTAAGTTTAGATTTCTAATTTTATGGTAGAGGACCTCTTTGGTAGGATACTGCAGTCAAATTCATGAACACTTAATGTAGAGGTTCATTTATCAGTCCAATAAAATAATTATGACTGAAGGATTATTGTGGTAAATGAGTAATAAGGAAAAAGATGTATGAGAAAGATTGCTGAAGACAGATTTCTATATACTATATAGGTATACAAGTATTTATCATTCTATGAATAATGTAGGTTCTAATGTCATAAAAATATAAGGCACTAATTTAAATATAACAAAGCTGCAAAACATGACACCTGAATTTGTAATTAGCTTTCAAAAAATGTATCTGTAATCATAGCTACATTTTTAGCATTTCATTACTTTATGAATTACTTTCCCTTATTTTACTTTGTATTTGTTTATTTTTATATTTTTTTGCTTTTAAATTTCAGATAAAACTTTATCATGAGGAGGTGGTTTTTTGGTTTATAGTTTAACTTTCATCATCTACTGGCATAGTTATCATACATAAGTCTAGTACCTATGCAGCTTTGCCAGGTTTGGGGTGTGTTGTTTTTTCTGCATGTTCACCTACTGAAATCCTTTTTAAGAGTATGTATCTATTTATTTTGTGTGTATGAGATATTTGTGTGCATGTATGTCTCTGCCCTGTGAATGCCTGGTTCTTGTTGGGAACAGGTAAGGTACTGGATTCCCTCAGTTGGAGTTATAAATCATTGCTGGGGGCCTTAGAGGTGCTAGGAATTGAACCTGGGTCTCTGGAAGTGCAGCCAGTGCTCTTAGCCACTAGGTCATCTTTTTAGTCACGCTATTGGAGTCTTTGCCTTCTATGTGGGGATTTCAGTATTGTAGAACCATTAAAAGTTTCTGCCCAGTCAGTGATACTTGTGTCACTGACAGCACTGCATTCAAATAGGATGAATACTACTTGTGGAAACTTGGTTAATTCCCAAGGGCATGGATTGTTTTAAAGGCCCAGCCCCTTATTCTTTAATGAGTTTATGCATTACCAAGAGATCTTTCACTCTCACATATATTTCTACCATGGCAGTGTTGTTATCCCAAACCCTAGTCCAGTTTTTCAAACTTTACAAAATCCCAATGGTTGAGAACAAGTTCCGCAGGGCACATAATAAGAATTTTTTCTTCTGTAAGTAAGCAAAATTAAGATAGTAAGATGCTGGCTAAGACTTCTGAAAGACCACCTTAATCAAAAGTAAGCTCAGTAGTGTTATTGATTTTTTTCTAGTAATGGGCTTATGTCAAGGCCATACAAATGTCAGGCAAATGTTCTACTCTGAAACCTAGGTATGTGTGTA
Source organism: Peromyscus leucopus (assembly GCF_004664715.2). Taxonomy (NCBI): domain Eukaryota; kingdom Metazoa; phylum Chordata; class Mammalia; order Rodentia; family Cricetidae; genus Peromyscus; species Peromyscus leucopus. The sequence continues at coordinate 102,229,529 of NC_051067.1, read as the reverse complement.
GGTATGTATATTTTTAAGTATGTATATATGCATGTATTTGAAAAAAGTGTCTTGGTAAGTTGGTCAGGCTGACCTTTAATTTACTCTGTCACTCAGTCCTCCTGCCTCAGTCTACCAATAAAAAGGGTTCATAGGCCTTCACTACCAAGCTTGGCTCTCATTTTTTGTTTGTTTGTTTTTTAAATATAGAAAGGGGGGATATTTCAGACTAGGAAATGATTAATAATGATAGATTTCTAGTTATCTTTCTTTAGTCTATAACAGAATTTTATAAAACTTGAAGTATGAATGTCTTAAATTGACTTAGACCCGGTGTCCATATAAATCTTGAAAATACCTTAGTCATTAATATTTTGGTATTGTCACCTTTGAAGTGGGAGGGAAGAAATTGGGGGATGCTTGAATAAATGAAAATTTATTTGTCAGGCTTTGACCAACACTCATTAAGTGACTCACATGTCTTTATCCGTGGTTGAGCAGAAACAGTCTGGCCCACAAAGAGAACAAAGGAGTCACATGGATTATAACAGCCGGAATGGAAAGCTGTTGCCCATAAAAATATATGAAGCCATTGGTTACTGATGAAGTCCAAGTGAAGCATAAGTAATTTTGACAAAAATGTTTTTAAATGTCTATTGGTGAAATTATTAAGGCCACTCCATGTAGTTAAAAGGGAAGTTTATTTTGTGGGGTAACTTACAAGTGAAGGGACAGGTTACAGGGTCTGGGAAAGGTGTGGCACAGTGTGGCGGTGTTCTCTGGAGAACTCTGCTCATCTACATCCAGCGTCCAGGGTCCAGGGTCCAGGAACCAAGAGAGCCAGCACATGGGTCTTCAGGGTCCTCCCTTGGCCACGCCTTGAAGGTGTGACAGTTACCAAAGCCTCAATGGGGCTTGGAACTTCCATATCAAAGCTGGAATGTCTACTCACTACAAATGTCCCTGAAAAGTCACCTATTCTTATGATAACCCATAGCCATAAAGTAAAAGAGAACCATGCTATAATCCACAGAGCCAGAGAAGCTAAGTAACAAGGAGGGCTGTAGGGGTGGGTTGGACAGTGAAGGATGAATCTCTATTTGAAGGAGAAATAGAATAGATATCACAGGTGGGCAGGGTGGGGAGTGGTGGTCTGGGTGGAATGGAGGGGTGGGCATGGGAGCAGGAGGAATCAGGTAGGGGAGGATGAAGGGAGGGAGTACTGGGAGAGATAACTGGAATCTGGGAGCATCTCTGCAATGATCTAGAGACCTAGAGCAATGAAAACTCCCAGGAATATATGAGAGTGAGCCTAGCTAAGACTTCTAGCAATAGGGGATATGGATCCTGAACCAGCCATCTCCTATAACCAGGCAAGACTTTCAGTCGAGGGACTGAGACACCAACCCAGCCACTACTTACAATTGATTCTGCCTATAAAATGTGCTGTGGTAAAGATGGTGCTGAAATTTTGGGAGTGACCAATGAGTAACTGGCCTTGCTGAAGACCTGAGAGGGAACCCACACCTGGGGGCCAGGACCCAGAAGTGGGCAACCCCAGAGACCTAGGATAGAACCAAACATGACTGACAGAAAAAGTCAAAGAAATGATTCTTAATGATATTCTGCTATTCTTTTAGAATTCCCAACTGTCATCAGAGAGACTTCACCCAGCAACTTATGGAAACAGATGCAGAGATCCAAAGCCAAATTATTAAGTGGAGATTGAGGAATCCCAAGGAAGACAGGGAGAAAAGGTTTGTAGGTATCAATGGAATCAAGGGGCACCAGAAGAAAACCCACAGAACCAAGTAAGCTGGGCTCATAGGGGCCAATAGAGAGAGAACACCCATGGTAAGGTACAAAAAAAAAAAAAAAAAAAAAAAAAAAAAAGGACAGAGATAAAAGAGTTGAACAGAAAATTTAGGATTGAAATATAGGAAACTTCAATTTGCATTTACATAAAAGACAGAGCCAGCTAGAATCTAAAGAATCAAAAACAGGATAACTTTTTCTCTTTATATTTTCCTTCCTCCCTCCCCCCCTCCCTCCTTCCCTCCCTCCCTCCTCCCCTCCCACCCTCCCTTCTTTTCTTCCTTTCTTTTTCTGAGTGAAAAGATTGCCTGCAGGGTGTGTTTTTCTAATTTAGCACAGAATATATTTCTCTTTTTTTAAATTTTTTTTAAATTTATTTTACAATACCATTCAGTTCTACATAACAGCCACAGATTCCCTTGTTCTCCCCCTTCCTGCTCCCCCGCCCACCCCCTATTCCCACCTCCTCCAGGGCAAAGCCTCTCCCAAGGACTGAGATCAATCTGATAGACTCAGTCCAGGCAGGTCCAGTCCCCTCCTCCCACATTGAGACAAGTGTCCCTGCATAAGTCCCAAGTTTCAAACAGTTAACTCATGCAATGAGCCCAGGATCTGATACCACTGCCTAAATGCCTCCCAAACAGATCAATCCAATCAACTGTCTCACCTATTCAAAGGGCCTGATCCAGTTGTGGGCCCCTCAGCCTTTGGTTCATAGTTCATGTGTTTCCATTCATTTGGATATTTGTCCCTGTGCTTTATCCAACCTTGGTTTCAACAATTCTCACTCATATAAACCCTCCTCTTTCTCGCTAATTAGACTCCCCGCACTCCACTCGGGGCCGAGCCATGGATGTCTGCATCCAGATTCCTCAGTCCTTGGATGGGGTTTCTGGCACAATTATTAGGGTGTTTGGCCATCCCATCACCCGAGTAGGCCAGACCCGGCTGTCTCTTGACCATTGCCAGCAGTCTTTTGTGGGGGTATCTTTGTGGATTTCTGTGGGCCTCTTTAGCACTTTGTTTCTTCCTTTTCTCACCTTATGCCTGTCAGAATGGCTAAGATCAAAAACACTGAAGACACTTTATGCTGGAGAAGATGTAGAACTAGGGGAACTCTCCTCCACTGCTGGTGGGAATGCAAGCTTGTACAACGACTTTGGAAATCAATATGGTGCTTTCTTAGAAAATTGGGAATCAATCTCCCCCAAGATCCAGCTATACCACTCTTGAGCATATACCCAAGAAATTCTCAACCATACCACAAGAGTACTTGCTCAGCTATGTTCATATCAGCATTGTTGGTAATAGCCAAATCCTGGAAACAACCTAGATGCCCTTCAACTGAAGAATGGATAAATAAATTGTAGCACATATACACAATGGAATACTACTCAGCAGAGAAAAACAATGACATCATGAGGTTTGCAGGCAAATGGATGGACCTAGAAAAAAATCATCCTGAGTGAGGTAACCCAGACTCAGAAAGACAAATATGGTATGTACTCACTCATAGGAAGATACTAGGTGTGGAACAAGGATGACTGGACTGCTACTCACATCACCAGTGAGGCTACCTGGAAAACAGGACCCCAAGAAAGACACGAGTATCACCCAATGACGGAGAAATGGCTGAGATCTACATGAACAACCTGGACATGAGTGGGAGCAATGAAGGGTGAGGGTGGAGGGAAAGAGAGCGGGAGATCCCAGCTGGATCAAGAACAGGGAGGGAGAACAAGGAGCAGGAGACCATGGTAAATGAAGACCAGAACATATTTCTCTAACCCTGTGTTTTGGATCACAGGCTCTTCTGTTGGTGGTTGGGGGACAGAGATACTTACTTTAGGTACAAAGACTTACTAGGATGTTTTAGAGAATTGCATTTTAAACAAGAGTGGTTACTAATGTATCACCTCCTCTCTCAAGGGTATGTATAGAAAAATACCAATATTGTGGGATGTAAGTGAATTTGAAACAAAAGACACTGGCTTTTCTATAGTCTCAAATTACATAAATAGTGCAAACATCGAATTTATTCTATTAATACTTTAATTCTCAGGTTTAAAATGATCAGACAAATTGTTAAATAATACAATGTTAATTATACAACACTTTTATAATTATTTTGTGGGGTTACTGAATTACCATGCACAGATTCTCAATTCTGTATCTCCCTAAATTTTTTCATGTTTATTTCTAAATCTGTTATTGAAACTAATTTATTTTAGAAAATGCAATTGTTGATGAAAATGATAAGTCAAATTATCTTTGTGAAAAATATGACTATATAAATAAAATACCTTATGGCTGGAGATAAAACTTGGTGGTAGCATGTCTGCCTGGTGTTTAGAAGAACCTTAACTCAAGTCCTAGTGATGTAAAAATAATACAACATAAGCCAGGCGGTGGTGGTGCATGCCTTTAGTCCCAGCACTCAGGAGGCAGAGCCAGGTGGATCTCTGTGAGTTCGAGGCCAGCCTGGTCTACCAAGTGAGTTCCAGGAAAGGCGCAAAGCTACACAGAGAAACCCTGTCTCGAAAAACCAAAAAAAAAAAAAAAAAAAAAAAAAAAAAAAGAAAAATAATACAACAAACTTCTTTTAACTCTTTGAGTGCTATTACTGCTCAGGTGAACCAAGGTAGATAAACAGGTGCATTCAGTTACAATTAGCAAGTAGCTGATGGGTTTACAGTGAGGAAGTGCAAAGCTTATTTTGGTCTCTGCTTTTTAGGCACACACATTCTAATGGTAGTAACAGGTGAGAATCATAAATTTTCTGGGTTTCAAGATGACTTAGATTAAAATCAAGGTCTTATTATCTTCTCATATGTTCTGCTACTATGATTGAAGAATGTACAGGGCTCTGCAAAATACCTGAGAATAGATATCTAGCACAATTTGGAGAGTTAAGAAACATGTTCTATTGACAGGTAATATCTTACTTGACTTACCCACTATTCATCACGAGAAAAAGCCAGTGTCCCAAAGTGCTGTGTCATGGATATGTTATAGAATTGAGGTATCTATGTACCTAAGATTAAAATGAGATTTCTGACTAATGCAGTAGGCTCAATCACTAATGATAGCAGTGCATTTTGGCTGCTCTTATATCAGGGGTCTTGAAAGTTTTTATACAAAGGACACAATTATATAAGCTCATAATCATCTTCCCAGTAAAGATTTATTAGGAAATTAGAAGAGTTTGGAACAAAGAATCTTAGGATAATTCATGACTACACAGGCTTGAGTCTGAGTGAAATATGACACAGACATTTTCTACAAGAATTAAAAGAGGAACAAATAATCTTATGAAAGATAGTTCTTGTCAAAGATAATTTATAGAAGTTTCCTTCAGAAATCTAAGTCCCTTTCCCCTCCCCCCATCTCTTCTACAGATAAACAACTGGGCAAATGATGGGTGATATTGCTCTGTATGCTGTGAATGTTTCTCTGATTTGTTGATAAATAAAATGCTGATTGAGCAGTAGCCAGGCAGGAAGTATAGGCGGGATAAGCAGACAAGGAGAATTTTGGGAAGAGGAAGGCCGAGTCAGGAGTCACCAGCCAGACACATAGAAAAAAAGATGTGAAGGCAGAACTGACAAAAGGTACCAAGCCACATGGCTAAACATCAATAAAAATTATGGGTTAATTTAAGTGTAAGAGCTAGTCAGTAATAAGCCTGAGCAAATGGCCAAGCAGTTTTAATTAATATTAAGCCTCTGTGTGATTATTTTATAAAAGGCTGTGGGACTGTGGGTCAGAGATTTGTCCTGAACGTGGGCCAGGTGGGACACAGGAAAACTTCCAACTACAGGCAACTTTTAAAGCAAGAACTGCATAAACGAGAAAGAATTAAAACTAAATTGTTTTCAATGTATAAAGAAATATATTTTCAACTCTAATTTGCCTGGTTTGGAACAGGACATTGAAATCCATTTAATTTTATGGTTTTCATATTTCTTGGACCCACAAAGCTCTGCAGATGTGAATATGTTATTATGATGTATTCCCACTTAGTTAACAAGATACACACTTAGTAAGTATTCTTACAGGATGTATTTCGTGTAACTAGGAAAAGACTAGAATGAAATGTGATTATTAGAAATTTTGGAACCCATGTATTAACAGCATTATATACAGCTACCTTAATGAAAATATGTATCTTCAGTAAAATTGTGACAATTAGATTTAATTCACTTCACCTGAATTGATGAAAGTGATATTCTTAAACCAGGATGGACAATGACATATCTAGCACTGGCATGGCTCTTATATATGACCTCCTCTATTAATTAAATAGAGGTCATTGAACAATTTAACATTGATTTTTTTTAAAAGAGAGAGATCTCTAACTTAGGTTATCAAGATTACATCCCCCAAATCATCCAGATCAGAGCTTTTCCTTTCCAAACCTAATCATCAGTGGTATACTCCCATCATAAAAAAAAAAAACAGATAATTATGATAAAATAAAATGCATCATCCAAGGTCATATACATATATCTTTGCTCTTGGGGCCTGAACACTGCACTGTAGTGAAAATGTTACTAAGTAACTTCTCTACGCTAGTTTGGTAAGATGTGCTGATTCCCCTGTAGGCAGGGAAAAAAAATGGTCCATGGATAGGCAAGAATGAAACTAGGTTCAGCCAGATTTTATTGTAACTAGTGCTGAAGCAGGACTTCTAGAGTCTGGCCTGGATCATTTTACTTTAGTCATATTTAAGCACAGCACAATTTTTTTGAAAAAGGTATTCAGATAACAAGTCATTCCTGAGTGTACAATTTTAGACATGTTTACACTGAGATTCCTTACAAAGTACACCTGGATTCTTTCACATGAATTTGTACTGTTGACTCAGAGATAGTGCCCAAGATTTAAGGTCTAGGGAGCTTGACTGAAGTAAACATAATGCCGTGGGTGTCAGGATTGGCCTGGCCCTAAGATAACATAGAAATCACTTAGGCTGTTGTAAAGCACAAGTGACCTCACTCATAAGAGTGGGTTTTATGGTCTAAAAAACAATGATCAGGGGGATCAAGACCATGATGGGGGAATCTAGAGACAACTGAACCAAGCTCAGAGAAACTCAGGAACTTTAGAGTGACAGTTGTAGAACATACATGAGACCTCTGCATACGGGAGACAGTTGTGTAGCTGGATCTGTTTGAGGGGCCCCTGGTAGTGTGATCAGGATCTATCCCTGGTGCATGAGCTGGCTTTCTGGATCCCATTCCCTATGGTCAGACACCTTGCTCACCCCTGATAAAGCAGGGAGGAGCTTGGTCCTGCCTCAACTGAATATACCAGGCTTAGCTGCCACCCCCACCCCCCATGGGAGAACTTACCCTGTTGAAGGAGGGGATGAAGGAGGGGGGAAAAAGGTGGAGGGAGCAGGAGGAGGGATGAGAGGGGGATCTGTGGTTGGTATGTACAATGAATAAAAAAATTAAAGAAAAAAAAAGCCAATGGTCACAATTTAGGAGAGAGGGACATGGATCAGCAAAAACATATATTCTGGGAGATGCTGGCAGAGCCTTTCTTGTCATACAGCAAAGAAACACCAGGTTGTAAAGGACAGAATTCCTGGCATTCCGGGAAAAGTAGCTGTGCACCTCATTCCATTGAAGAGGTAGGCTCTGTGTTTAACTTCCTTGGCTTCTCCTGGGTTTATCTGTGTGCACAAGGCCTTTTTGCCCTCTACAGTAGGTATTCTAACACGGTGAGGTCCCTTGAGGTTCATAAACTTATTTGAATCCGTGATTTCATTTAACACACACTGATGGTTCTCTATGGAACACTGTTTTGAAATGTAGTAAGTGCTTTGAAATATTTCTGTTCTCATCACCTAGAAAATGTTTCAAAGTGTAAGACAGGAGAAAAGTTATATGTGTGGTTAGTTGTGAATGTGTGGGCTAGGGGTACAGAGAAATAGTAATACAGTTTTGACTGTGTCCCCCAGAACCTGGCACAAAGGCTGAGGCATGGCGGGATTCCAGTACAATGTGCTGAATGAATTAACTTACTTGAAAGTCAGCAACTATCCTCTCAGTAGGGAAGTAGAGGAGGGAAGCTTCTGCTTCTGAAGTAAGCCTTGGATTCTCCAGGTAATGAACCCTGCAGTGGTAGGTTAATGGGAGAGAGGAGCAATTCCTTCAGAGGCTTTCTGTGAGGGGTTATATTCTGAAAAGCCTCATCGTGTTTTTGGCAAGGCTGAACTTAAATAGGTGGGCTTTCTTTTGTTCCCTCTGGGTGTAGGGATGTCATGTGCCTCTAGATGGTGCTGCTGGCTCGCTTCAAAGCCGCCACAAACTCCAAATGCAAGAAGAGTGAGGCTTTCTGACCTCTGAGCCACTGTCGCCATACCTGTGTTTTAGCTTTAGCCTCTTGCCAAGTCACAGGAAGCTGCGTTTTAAAATTAGTCTATTTGGAGTATTTTAATCACCCTTCTCATCTTCTTTCCTCTCATTATCATTGTTTTCGAATCAAGGAATCTGTTCTAAGATATTCTTAATACCATTTCTAATCATGTTTATGCACTTTTTATTTGTGATACATACTGTGAAAAGTCGAAAATAAGGAATTCATGTTAGCTTTAATTAAAGCTCTTTCCACCTGGGATATTCTATGTTAGACTCAATATGCACATATGTGCAGAACTCAAAACTTACATATCTGTGGCATTTGATCTTTATGAGTGAATTTAGCTACTGTTAAAGAAGCAGCTTAATCCTGGGCATACAACATCACTGAAATAGGTTCACACAAAAGGGAAAGCTATGTGTTATATACACACTGGTGTTCTGCCTCTCACTCCCAGGGAAGATAGTTACATTTTTTTATAGTCTTTGATAGTTAGCAATATATGGAAGTAAAATAATTCTTGAATATTTGGAAAGTAATCACTTGTGTATATGTCAAGCTATACACTGACCAAATAATGTGTCTTAGATATGGTTGGAACGTATTCTCCCGAGGTCCCTGTTTTGGAATGTTAGGTTTCATCCAAGCTTTGATGGGAACTCTAAGACACAGGGTCACAGCATTGGCCATTAAGACATTGGGGAAATACCACTGGAAGGTTCTTAACCACTTGTTTTGGAGCCCCAGTTAATTCTGTTACTGTTGAAGAAAATGGCAAGGTAGAGTACTGTTACTAGGAATCATGTATCTGTCATAGAGCAATGTTGATCAGGTACATAGATAGAGAAAAATATGAGTTTATAAAATTAGGAGTGTAATTGATGCCACATTGGGAGACAAAGGCAAAAATTATGATCATTTCGCCAAAACTGGAAGAAAAAAATAGTTAATTTTTATCTTTTAAGAATAAGTATAAAGGTACCAGAATGACTGGTGGTAGATGAAGACATACTTGCTTCTTTTAAAATACAAGAAATAGGCAGTCATAGTGTGACTGACCCATAAACCCAGCACTCAGGAGGTGGAGACTAGAGGATGAGAAGTTCTAGGTCATCTTCAGCTACATAGGGAATCAGAGGTCAGTCTGGGTATATGAGATGTTATTACATGAAACAAAATCAAAGACAAGCTTAAGAAAAAAAATAACATCAGGATATTTTTATTGTTTACCCCAGTGATACAGGTCTTATTTAATTTTCACTCCATTTCTGTACCAATTCTTGAATAAAATCCCCATTTTACAGATTTGAAAACTGAGCCGTACTAATGTTAAGAGGTTTAATCAAGGTCACAGAACCAATTGCCGCAGTAATTTCCAAGCTCATACCTGCATCCTCTGTGTTCTTCGGTATTTCTTAATGCATTTTTCATAAGGATCAGAGAGGAAAGTAGGAAGAAACTGAGGACATAGATCAGTCACAATGGCATGTCTGTACCACTCCATAAAAGCTATTATGTTTTAATCTCTTAGAGCGAAAAGCAGGTCATTGCTCTAAATCAGAGGGCAGGCAAACTTAACTTGAAGGAGGCAGAAGAAGACACAGGGTTCAAAAGGACACAGCAGTTCCGAACAGCAAGGCTTGCATTCACACATTAGCAGGTAAGTAGGCTAAAGAAGAGCAGAGGATAGCTGGCTGCTGACACAAATCCAGAGAGTCAGAAAATACAACAGAAACTTCAGCTGCAAGGAAGCGAGATCAGGAGTCTCAAACACATGGGGCCCTAGATAGAAAATGCTCAAGTCTCTTTTAACTGTCACTTTAAATTGCTTGCATAATCATGGAAAAAAATCACTTCACATTTTCACAGCAGAGTTGCCTCAATTTGTGAGTGCAGGTAGGCAGAATACGAACACATTGTCTTCCTTTAGCTTCTTTCTATAGTTCTGTTTAAAAGGCATGTGAACTCAGAGCCGTCACAGAAAACTCAACTTGGGGGTACTGAAAGGTTAGCAACTTTAGGATTGTATGTAGAAGTTTGGAATGATCCTAAAGCTTTCAGAAGCCAGTATAAAGTCTTTCTTAACATAATTTGAACTTCTTATTTACACTCATATCTGGGACACTTAACACTTAGCCTATCATGCAAATGTTGAATGTAAATAGAGCCACTATGAATTCATTCAAATCATATGATGAGCACCAAAAACAAAATTGTATTTTTGTAGTTATTGAGATTCATTATCCTAAAATATATGTGTGCTTGATCATGGAAAAATAATCCAAGGCAGTAAATAGGAAGCCACAGTCAGATAGCAAGTCTAACATGGGATGTGGAATAGAGATTTGATTTTTTGAAGCTGGAGATATTCTAAGGATTGGGAAGAGACTGGGTTATAGGGAAGATCAAGTTGGAACACAGTGGGTAAGTTAGGAGAGATCATTCTTTGTCAATGCATGGGCTGTCTTGGTCAGATTGATTAACTCTGTGAGTTAAGAGAAGATACATACCCTTCACATTACAAGTCTGAGTTCTTGACTGCAAAAGAGCATACAAGTCAAATTATTTGATCCAAAAATATCTTCTATAACTATCTTGCTCTGTCCTTCATTGAGTTCTGTGTTAAAGAATGAAATGTAGCGAATGTTTAGCAGTGGATTTAAATGCCTTTGCATGCTAAAGCACATAAATAAGACAGAGCCCAGCCTGAGCATTCTTGGACTGATGGGACACCAAGGCAATCAGTTCCCTCACATCTTGCCACTTCATCTATGTCGTGCCCTGTGGTTTTCAGTAACATCACTGATTATTCATTCACAGACCTGCTCATCCCATCACCACTATACACTGGGCACAATTGCTCATTGTTCTCCACTGATTAGAACGCTGCGGTTTATAAATGGATGATGCAAAAGAAAAATAGACCAAGGCCATTACTTGTAGGTGGATTCTCTAGTGCCTACACTCTGGGGTAATCAATCTTCTGTGGACTATTTCCAGCCCACTTGCTGTTGGGATTTTTTTAAAGTGACATTCTTTCTTGGCAACTGTAGCAAACTGCATGAATGACCAATTTTCAAGGTGCCTTAAATATTACTTTTTCCATGACAGTAAAAATATCTAATTTACCATAATACTATCTTTTATATGAAACCCCTAATGCTGCATTCAAGACTCCAAATGACAGACTAAAAGACCTAAGTATGGAAGTGTATATAATAATACATCAAGATTGTCATTACTAAAGCAGTGACGATGGTCTTTGTCCATTACCTGAAGATGGACAAAAGTCTAGACAATGGAAGTACTATGTATTCCATTATATATCTACCTTTAATCATTGCCTTATGTAAGGCACCTTTATGTAAGCATCCCCTTATAATAGACAAAGAAAAGTATTAATAATAACAATAACAACAAAGGAATACTTCCCAAAGTTTGATAGATGACACAAAAGTGTGCTTTCTTCTCATAAATTCTGAGCTGACCCTAAAAATGCTCACAAGCTCCACTGAGGTCAGGACCTTACTTTTGAATCTACTCATGTCATTGAGATAGCCATACAGGCTACAGGATTGCACAAAAGAGGTGTACATAAATAATACTTTGAGTAATTAGGGGAATCACTTATCTTTGAAAAATAAGAAATGCAGGGAGGAATAAAATAAAGTCTGTAAAGAAATAAGAATGAAAGAGAAAGAAAAAGTTGAATTTAGGTTTGTAGATTTCTAATGCCTACTTATTTCACTTGTATGGGACTATGAGCCAGGAATCTGAAAAATCTGCCACAGGGAAGATGTGATCTTTCTTGGTGTATACAAGTGCATGTATTCCTCATTTTTCAATTCAGTAATAGAAAGAGTACATTGATATAACTCAGACCCAGAAAGACAAAAACTGCATGTTTTCTGTTATCTGTGGATGCTAGCTCCCAATCTTTCGATGATAGCACATAACCTGGTGTAACCACAGAAAGAAAAGGGGGCTATCGGTGGCAGGGAGAGGGGAGCAGAAGCATTCGAGAGAAGAATAATAGGGCACCATAGCTATGGAGGGGGAAATGAAAAATGGGAAAAATCTATGTGGGCAAGACCCTACCAAGGGAGAGAGAAGAAGAGGCATACATAACGCTAGGGTGTTAAAAAAAAAAGCAACACGGAATTATGTTATGTTTACTTTAAATTACGGTGTGTGTGTGTGTGTGTGTGTGTGTGTGTGTGTGTGTGTGTGTGTGTGCGCGCGCAATGTAAAGCCTTCCTCTGGTCTGAGTTCAAATGTTGACAGTGGGTGTAAAAACCAGCAGCTGCTGCTTCATAATCCTGGATGTTTGCAGACAGAGACAGCTGCATTAAGGTGACCTTCTATTATGACTAATTCCTCCTGCTGTGCTGTATATAAAACCATGCTGGGTTTCCAGGGTGTTGTGCTGCTGGTGCTCTCCATTTCAGCAGGCACAGCCCATCTGATTCCAGTGTTTCTGGATACATGCATGTGTCTCTGTCCTTTCTTCTTTCTCTTGATGCCCTATTCAGGTTTTCATATCCAAGCCATCCATACAGGAACAGCAGATCATGATTTTTATTTTTGGAGTTTTTTTTCGTTTTTAAGAAATTTTCTACTCACTCCACATACCATCCACAGATCCCCTTCCTCCCTCCCTCAACTCTCAGCCCACTTTCCCGTGCCATCCTGCATTCCCACATTGCCCAAATCGAGGTCACCCATGGGGAGTCAGCAGAGTCCAGCACACTGAGCCTAGGCAGGTCCAAGCTCCTTCTCACTGCACAAAGGCTGTGCAAGGCTTCACACTGCAGGTACCAGATTCCCAAAAGTCTGCCCATAGATTAAGGACAGATCTGATCTCCCTGCCTGGGTGCCCCCCAAACAGTTCGAGCCAAACAACTGTCTTCTATATCCAGAGGGCAGATCATGTTTAATCAACCTAGTCAACATAGTTCCTGAAATGAGGTAATTCGTGAAATTTTTTTTAAATAATAATTATGTGGAAAAGTCTAATAAAAACAGAATCTAAAAGAAAGAGGACTACAATGACTAAAGAATTTCTAAATAATTTTTATAGGTGATGCCTCTCAATTCTATTGGTTGAATTTGAAACAGAAGCCCTGATGCATGAGAAAGGGCTCAGTATTTATGAGAACTTATTGCTGTTTGTAGAGGACAGCAGGTTCAGTTCCTGGCACCCATATGACTGCTCAGAACCTTTTGTAATTCCAGTTCAAGGGGTCCAGACTCCCTCTTCTAGCCTACATAGACACCAATACTCATGCAGTGCACACACATACATGCATTCGAAACACTCATGCACATAAAATAAAACACATGACTCTTAAAAATGAACAAATAAAAAGCAGAGGTTCCAGTGACCAGACCATCGTCACTTCACATTTTCATTAACACAAGAATTGCCTTTTCTTTTTTATTTAAGAGAAAAGGGTAAAATGGCAACAGAAGTGTCTATGAAGAAAAGACTTTCTCCTCTATACTTGAGGAGAAAGAAAAATATTCCATAAGTTAACGTATCTTTCAGATCAGTTTCTTATATGCTAATCACTGGTATTTATCATAATGACTTCAAGCCTGGCAAAAGTCCTGAGGATCACAAGAAGATTAAATTCTACTCATTACCCTGTTGCTAACTAGGCAGGAAAATGTCCTGATGTGAGTAACAATGATTTCTAATAACTTGCTCTGTGACCTTGGAAAATTCACTTAGCTGTTCTGAACTTCAGTCTTAATATCTATCAAATAAAATGACTGAAAGGTAGAATAGCCAATCCTTTGAATAACTGAAAGTCAATGATTTTTTAGGAAGTGTTCAAAAAATATCATTAATTAACAATGTCCTTCTTGTCAGAAAATTTAAATTACTGAAATTCTTCTCAGGAATATTGGGGATTCACTAAAATCTTTTCAGATAATTTTGATGTATGGAGGGATATAGGTGACATTAAACACCCTTAGAAACATGAAAATACCATAGATTTCGAGTCACACCAGGCTAAGGTCAGATTTCTGAGAGATTTCCTTTAGACTAGACTATGCTTGTGCTGGGCAACCTACTCCAATTGCAGAGCTCCAGATTCATTCAAAAAGTTGACTTTGGGATAATCAAATGGCTCAGCGGATGAAGGTATTTGCTGCCGCCAAGGCAGAACACCTGGGGTTGATCCCTAGAACCCTTATGGTACAGAGAACACATTCTGGAAAGCCAGTTCTGACTTCTATGCATGCACAGGCATCTGTTTGTGTTAGACAGAATCTGCTGTAGCACAAGAAGGCCATGAATTCCTTCTATAACCTAGCCTGCCCTTGAAAGGACCCTCATGCCTAATTGCTGGTATTATAGACATGCACTTAGAGTGTCCTGCTTCATTTGTTTTTACTTGGTCTTCATTAAGTTTGGCTTTGAAAAACAAGCATTGGTTTCTTTCTTTTTTAATATCTTTGCTGCATCAGAGTATCTCTCAAACATGTTAAAGGAGGGGGAACTCGGGTTATCTATCACTTAGGAAGAGCTGTAGTCCCCAAAGAAGAAAAGGCACAATGACCAGGACAACTGTTTATGTGGTGTGAACACTTTGGAAACACAGAACTGATACCCGAAGCAAAGTGGCCTATAATCCTCAGAGCCTGCCTCTAGAGCCCTTCTGCAAGAGAGATGCTAAGTCTAACTGTTTCTATAACATCGTCAAACAGCCCCATCACTTAACACAAGGTGTTCCAATGCGTGAGCCTGTGGGAGACATCCAACCATCAAATCAGAACAGTATCTTCTCTGAAAGTAGCAGACAACATGGGATAGACTAAAGCCTAATAAACTTAATTTGAATTACCTTACCCCAGGAGCTCATGCTCACTCTAGAAGCTATAGTTTGCCAAATAAAAAGCCCAGTGCCAGATGTGGGATATCTTTTCTTGAATTGTTGGTAAGGGTATCCAAGAAGATCCCCTCTAAGGATAGTTAATTGCCATTGTTCTTGAAACTTGCCCTCGGATTCTGATGGTGAAATGCTATTGCTGAAGACATCGTATTCTTTTGGAGAAATCAAGTGGTAACTGACCAGGAATATTCCTCACTGCTAGCTAGCTTTCATATTTTTGGAAGGTAGGTTTTGCGGGTAAAACAGCCTTTCCTATCTTTGAATCTTATGAACATATTAACTGAAGTAGTATGATATGCTCATTTGTGCGGTTGCAGCATTGCTCTTGTGGAGTAACCAACTGTTTTGTAATTGTATTTAAAGTCTGTTCACATGGAGGAAACACATGACTGCTACTATGAACCTGACCAAGAATTCCTGGTTAGGAGATGCCATAGTGCTCAGGAGTAAACCTAGTACTATTAGTCTCTTAAATGTACATAGTACAAAACTGTCCTCTAATTTTTCATCTTCATTCCCATAGATTATTGCAAATTGCAGACTTCATCAAAGAAGTCTGTCTTTGTAGTGTATAGTGATTAATGCAGAAACTCACTACTGGTCAAATTGTAGAGAATATGTACCAGTGGAATGCTCAGCCACAAATGTGACATCTATATCTCTCACAACTTTGAAGCTTCAGAAATCATTAGACAAGTAAGTAGGAAAGTGCTGTGGGATGATTTGTATGTCCTGTGGGAACCCTTCTTGGGTTCTTTGTGGCGTTACCCAGCAGGTCCGTATAGAGGACCATGGGCCTGAGTGCAGGTGTTTGAGATGGTCTGCACTTGGCTGTGCTGGGGGATGGTCTGTATGTCAAGTTGTTCTGATTGGTTAATAAATAAAACCTGATCGGCCGTGGCTAGGCAGGAAAGATAGGCGGGACTAACAGAGAGGAGAAATAAAAGGACAGAAAGGCAGAAGGAGACGCTGCAGCCGCCGCAATGACCAGAGATGCTGCAGCCGCCGCCATGACCAGAGACACTGCAGCCGCCGCCATGACCAGCAGCATGTGAAGACGCCGATAAGCCACCAGCCATGTGGCGAGGTATAGATTTGTAGAAATGGATTACTTTAAGATATAGATTTATGGAAATGGATTAATTTAAGATATAAGAATAGTTAATAAGAAGCCTGCCACGGCCATATAGTTTGAAAGCAATATAAAGTCTCTGTGTTTACTTGGTTGGGTCTGAGCGGCTGTGGGACTGGCGGGTGACAGAGATTTGTCCTGACTGTGGGCAAGGCAGGAAAACTGTGGCTACAGGAAAGATAAAATTAGAAGTTAGGGAGGACTGAAGAAAAAATTTTATTCTGGGCATGGCAGGACCACTTCACCTAAATCACAGCAGGTGTGGTGTCAGCATAAGACCTACACACAAGATAAAGCCAGAAACATTCTGGCATGGAGGAGGAAGGGGCTTTCTCAATCCCCAACCCCTTACTGAGGATTTGGAGACAATTGGTGTTTTGATGGAGAGAGAAGAGTTGTTTTTCTTTAAGAGTGTGACCCCTGATAGACTGACCACACTCTACAGGATGGTCCCATACTCAGGAGTTTAAGGACAGCACAAATCAGACTTAACAGGTTGTTTGAAATACGTCGTGAAGATGGGAGTTAGGTGGAAAGGTGAAACTGGATCTTTGAGGAGTTAAGGAAAACGTGAGGGATGAATATGATCAAAATAATTTGTATGAAATTCTCAAAAATATTAAAAAATTTGTTAAAAAATTGAAAAATACCTCTAGTCTTCTAAATTTGGCATCCATGGTGCATTCCACTAAGTGTGTTATACTTAACTACAGATTTATGTCAAATATTAAACTCTTCCATTCATAAATCAATATAGAAATATATTTATGCACACAATACATGCAAAAATATAGAAATAGTAGAGGAGGCCAGTGAATTCAGTCTCAATTCATAATTTTTTCTTAGTTACATGAGGTCCTCACACCAAGTATATGAAGATCTACCTGTATTTTATTTATTTTATTATTGTGTTTGATTTTATTGATAGATGTAACATTTGAACATAAGTATGAGATACAGCATGGTGTTTTGGTTAATGAATACATGGGATAAGGATCTCTCAAGATCATTAGTGTATCCTTCACCATAAAATTAATCACTTATTTATGATGATTATAATAAAAATCCAGTTCAATTTTGGATATAAAATATATCATTGTGAACTATATTCACCATGCCTTAACACATAAGACCATAATTATTCATCCTATCTAACTGCAATATTGTACATATTAACTAACCTCTTTCTCTTATCTTCTAATTCCAAGACATAAAACTGCATTCTATAAGTGCACTTTAATGAACAATACTTCTAAAATTTACTTTAATGGTTTTGAAGTAGGAGTTATTTTTATAATCATCATTCATATTTAATATTCATAGATTGAAACATATCCCAACAATTTTTCTACAAGACATGGAATGCCTTTGAATAAACAAATGCTAGTCTCCCCTCCATTGACATCTGGAAATCAATAGAAGAAATGTATATTCTTTTTTTTAATTTTTTTATTGATTTTTTTCACACCAATCAGAGATCCCCCTCTCCCCTCCTCCTGCCCCCCTAGCCTACTCCATTAAACCCCCCACAAAAATGAAGCACATTCAGTAGAGGCAAGTCCCAGCCCTTCCCCCTGCCTCAAGGCTGCAAAAGGTGTCCCATCATAAGTAGTAGGCTCCAAAAAGCCCCCTCATGCACCAAGAATGCATTCTGATTCTATTGCCATCCACCCCCCACAAGAAAAGCAAGTTACACAATTGTCTTGCCATGCAGAGGGTCTAGTCCAGTCCCATGCAGGCTCCACAGGCATTGATCCAACATTCATTGAGTTCCCACTGATTTGGTTTGGTCATCTCTGCATGTTTATCCATCATGATCCTGGTGCACTTTCTCATAGAATCCCTCTTACTCTGTTTGACTGGACTCCTAGAGCTCTGCCTGGTATTTGGCTGTGGATCTCTGCATCTGCCTCCATCAGTCATTGGAGAAAAGCTCTGTGATGACAGTTAGGGTATTCACCAATCTGATCACTGGGGCAAGTCAGTTCAGTTCAGGCACCCTCTCCACTATTTCTAGTAATCTAAGCTGGTGTAATCATTTGGGGATTTCTGACAACTTTCTTAGCACTGGTTTCTCTCCATCTCCATATCTCCCTCTATCATGGTATCTTTCTCATTGCTTTCCCACTGCATTCCTGTTCAAACTCGACCATCCCATTCTCTTTTGTTCTCATCCCCCATGCCCTTAACCTCCACTGTCCACCCCTCACTACCATTTTGCTTATAGAGGTCTCATCGATTTCCCCTTCCCAGGGCAATCCATGGGTCCATCTTTGGGTCTTCCTTGTTATCTAGTTTCTCTGGAGTTATGGGTTGTTGTCTAGTTACCCATTGCTTTATATCTAGTATCCATCTTTGAGTGAATGCATACCATGTTTGTCTTTCTGAGTCTGCATACCTCACTCGGGATGATATTTTCTAGTTCCATCCATTTGACTGCAAATTTTATGGTGTCATTGTTTTTCTCTGCTGAGTAGTACTCCCTTGTGTATATGTACCACCTTTTCTTAATCCATTCTTCAGTGTAGGAGCATCTAGGTTATTTCCAGGTTCTAGCTATTATGAATAATGCTGCTATGAAGTTGGAAAAACTTCACATTAGTGACTTAGCAGCACACCTAAAAGCTATAGAACAAAAAGAAGCAAACTCACCCAGGAGGAATAGACACCAGGAAATAATCAAATTGAGAGTTAAAATCAATAAAATAGAAACAAAGAACAAAAAAAGAATCAATGAAACAAAGAGTTGGTTCTTTGAGAAAATGAACAAGATAGACAAGCCCTTATCCAAACTAATCAAAAGGCAGAGAAAGAGAGCATCCAAATTAACAAAATCAGAAATGAAAAGGGAGACGTAAAAACAGACAACAAGGAAATCCAGAGAATCATCAGGTCATACTTCAAAAACCAGTACTCCGCAAAATTGGAAAACCTAAAAGAAATGGACAATTTCCTGGATAGGTACTACATACCAAAGTTAAATCAAGACCAGATTAACAATTTAAATAGACCAATAACTCCTAAGGAAATGGAAAATCATTAAAAGTCTCCCAACAAATAGAAGCCCAGGACCAGATGGTTTCAGTGTAAAATTCTACCAGATTTTCAAAGAAGAGTTAATACCAATACTCCTCAAATTGTTCCACACAATAAAAACAGAAGGAACATTATCAAACTCCCCTTATGAGACAACAGTTACTCTGATTCCCAAGCCACACAAAGATACAACAAAGAAATAAAATTACAGACTAATCTCCCTCATGAACATTGATGCAAAAATACCTATAAAATATTGGCAAACCGAATCCAAGAATACATCAAAAAAATTATCCACCATAATCAAGTAGGCTTCATTCCAGGGATGCAAGGATGGTTTAACATATGAAAATCTGCCAATTTTATATACAATAAAAACAACCTGAAAGAAAAAAAACAACAACACATGATCATTTCATTAGATGCTGAAAAGGCCTTTGACAAAAATCTAACACCCCTTCAAGATAAAGGTCTTGGAGAGAACAGAAATGTATATTCTTAATCTTAGATTTCAAGGTGACCTCTCACTGAGTCTAGGTTCTTTGATTGTTGACTGTACAGCATAGGAGAATTAATTTATTTTAGCATCAATTTCTTCATCTACAATATAGCCTGATCAATTTTGAAGATAAAATAACAAAGAGATATGTAATAAGCTCCCTTAATATAGCCAAAGTGTGATGAAAGCATTATTATCTTAACAAAAATGCAGTCAGTCTCCTCTCATTTCATCGATTCAGTGATTACTGTAATGAGTAAGGGAGCATTGGATCAAGGCAGTCTTGTTGTAATCCAGGCAAATGTACACAATTTAACACTTCTCATATGCAGGAGACACTGATGGTACCTGATACTCAGAAGCAGAATATTCATCTTTTGCAATATCCTCCAGAGGAAACAGGATGATATGGACAGTCAGCTCAGAAGTATTCCAAGGTGCTTTGGAAGAATTAAGCTAGTCCAGTATCATATAGAGAACATATTTTAATCAAATGATTCCACAGCATTTTTCTGACCTCACTCTTCTAAAATAAATTCTATGATGTTTAAAGTTCTATATTCATTTTTTAAATAATTTATTTGTTTTACATACTAACCACAGTTCCCCCTCCCTCCCCTCTGGCCGATCCCTCCCTACCTTCCCCACTCACCATCCATGCCTCAGAAAGAAAGCCTGACACATTCAGTTGATGCAGGACCAAGCCCCGACCCCCATGACATCAACGTTGAGCATGGCATCACACCATATGGAATAGGCTTCAAAAAGTGAGCTTCTACCCCAGGGGTAGATCCTGGTCCCACTGTCAGGGGTCCCACAAACAGACCAAGCTACCAATTGAAATGTTAAGCAAATATTTCAAAAGTGTTCTGGGAGGGACAAATTCTTTCAGATACATTTGCTGGCAATACAAAATAAAACAATAAGTCTGTGATTGTGGAAAACTATTTGATAGGTTAATTTGACTGTTTCAAGGCAATGTTTTTATTTGTTCATGTCTACAATGAATATATACCTCACATGTGTATATATAAAATTAAAGGATATGAGACGTATATATGTACATATAGATACATTTATGTGGGATCTTTCATTGATGCACAGTATGTAGACAGAAAAATATAGCTTGAAGCTTACATTAGGAATCTACATTTAACAATTTGGTTCTTCTTGATATGGTTAAGTTTTATACTTAAGCCATCATGCATAATATATCTGTCAACTTGATTTTATAAAAATCAATTCATATATGTATATGTCTGTCTATATTTATATGTAGATTTTTATAGAAACTTTTATTTTCTGCTTGTCATAGTAACTTGAAAATTGTACAACCTACTTTAGTATTTCGGTTTAAACAAGTAAGACTGGGAATTGAGAATAATCAGTAATGGTTATCTGCCTTTTCCTATTTAAGAACAATAATGGCACTCACTCATCCTGAACAAGGCTGTTAATTAATCATTGTAGCTATGCAGGTTGAAGTCCCAATGTTATCACCACTGAAGCATAGCAGTAATATAAACTCTGCTTAAGTGCTTTTGTTCTGTGAAATAAATCTTTGCATTACAACCATTGCTAATCATTTATTAAAAGTATAACACTTTGCTATTATCATACTTGATTGTGTTGTTTTAAGCCATTTATTTGGTTTATCTATTTGCAAGCTCAAATTTAATTTACTGAAGATTTTAAGCATGCAGTGGATTTGTGGAAGGAAACTGGGGCATTCTCTATGATAACACTCTAAAAAATAAAAGTTAAAAGCAAAAACTAATGCCATGGGGGAGAAAAACTTAGCTAAATGCCAATCTAATTGATTACACAACAGTTATTTGGGCTAAAACAAAAGTGTTGGTATGACTGGATTTCACTATGGAGCACAACTAAAAAGATCCTAATAACACTGATTAACCAGATTACTTCAACCATTTAGAACTTTCCATTGATTTGAAGACCATGTTCTCTAATTTAGAAGTTTAGGTAATAGCCTAATTAGCTTAAATGTTAGTTAGTATCTGCAAATAATTCAAGGTAAATTACTACTTTATGGTCTCAGGAGACATAGATTCCCCCAGGAAACAACTCTTAAAAGACTTTAACTAGATACAAGTTGTTGTTTTTAATTCATATAACACAAACAGAAAGGTCTTGATACTTCTTGTCATATGAAAGATCTTAGTACATCTTGAATACCAAAACAGCAAGCAGCATATCTCATATCCCAAAGTGGTCCTTGAACAGATGGTGACCAAAATATTTCTCTCTATGCATTGACTTTTTGCCTAAATTCGATATGGTACAGTTTATGAGGAAACAGCATTATCACTAATTGTTAAATGGTTGACCTGTACTTCATAAGTCAAGATGGATTTTGGTTTATTTAAAAATTGTACTTGGGGTGGCTGTAGAGTTATTTCAGTAAATTACTGCATATTGAAACATTTTGAGTTTCATTATTATTTTATTTCAGAAGTACCCAATCAAATCATAAGATGCTTTTATTCTTTTTTCTTTTCTTTCTTTCTTTCTTTCTTTCTTTCTTTCTTTCTTTCTTTCTTTCTTTCTTTCTTTCTTTCTTTCTTTCTTTCTTTCTTTCTTTTTTTCTTTCTTTCTCTTTTTGAGACAGGTTTTCTCTGTGTAGCCCTGGCTCTCCTGAAAATTTCTTTGTTGAAGCCTGGCCTTCAACTCAGAGATCTGACTGCCTCTGCCTACCAAGTGCTGGGATTAAAGGCCTGTACCATCATGCCTGGCAAGACTGGATACTTTTTTGAAAGCAGGATTTGTTTGACCATTATTCACCAACATGATTTGAAATTGGACATCATTTATCAAACTTATACTCAGTCATTGATTATATTATTTAATACCTGAAATCCTGTGAGCAGTCAGGATGAAGAACTAAATGAATAATTAAGAATTTAATATATAGCAATTTTACTAGAAACCAAGCCAACATGTTGATATACTGCTGAAAATACTATTACAAAACACACAAAAATAATCAATATGTGAAGGAGTTTTATCACTAAGAAATTTTGTGCTCTCCTCATTATTAATACCCCAGTATTGAGTGATTACTCTATAGCATACCATGTGTTAGACAGAAAGAACATAAAGTCATTTCTTGCTGTCTAAAGCTTCATATTTGTCCTGTCAGTTTTCTGTTGCTAGTTTGAAACCATGACCCAAAGCAACTTGAACAGGAAAGTCTTTATGTAGTTTACTAATAACAAGGATGTCAAGGAAAGTCAAGGCAGGAACTCAAGGCTGGAATGTAGAGGCAGAACTGAGCCAGAGATCATGGGGGAATCTCCTTCTGTCTTGCTTCCTCTGACTTTCTCAGTTACTTCTCTGAGGAAGCCTGGGCCCTCCTGACTAGTGATCCAATCCAAAGGAAGTGATGTCTAAATTAAGGATCCCTCTTCTCAGGTAAGTCAAGTTGACAAAAAAATCTAACTATGCCAGTATTCTAACAGGGAAGACATCACAAGCAGATAACAAGAAAAAGGAGGATTTGATTATTGTAGTAAATGTTTATGAGACAGTGAAAGTATCAAGGGTTATATAATTTTTGTATTGTTTCTTAAAAATAATTAGACAGTTTTTTTTGTGATGCAGTTCAATGTAACTTTGAGTTTAGGCAATTGTCTTGACTCAATACCCAGAGACACCATTCCCTCTATAGAGGGCATTCTTTAACATCCTGACAAAATAATGCTTTTCACAAATATTCTATCACCATCATCATCATCATCATCATCATCATCATCATCATCGTCAACATCATCATCATTTTCTATTTAGGGCTTTTGTGTACTAAGTGATTGAAAGTATTACAAAGATCTCTGACCTGCAAGAGCATATAGATACTGACAGATGCACAGACACACGTATGTGTGTGTACATATACACATATACATACAGGCTATGGCTTGTAATAGTTTAGTAAACTTCCCTAATTAAAATGAATGCTAATGAAATTTTTACTGATTTTTAAATTATAAATTTGCTCTTCATTATAAAGGTTTTTCACTAATTATTCTGGGACTTGGTTTCCTGTTGAGAATTTGATATTTTTCTATCCCTTTCATATTTCACTCCAGTGCTCTTAGGAATTATTAACAATTAAGATGGCTGTTGAATAATAAAGTACCAAGAAGCACCCACTCGATTTCTTAATGGTGTTTGACTTCTAGCAAATGTTCCAAACTACTGAAAGAAACCAGAGCTTCCTGCTTTTGGGTTTGTTTTCTCAATTCATTGTCAAAGTCCCACATGTGGCTCAAGCAGTGCACATTTTACACGAATGAGGATATATATGTAGGATTGCTACAAACTCATGCAAACTAACCTATCAACAGAAGAGTGATATCAGTAAATTAAGAAAAGTAAAATTTCAGAGACACATTGTCCTGAATCTCAAGACCAAGAGATGAAAACTAATGTATTTGTCTTTTGTTAAGTTCAGTTACATCACTCTGAAACCAGGAAATAAATGTAATTCCATAGTTTTCTTATTGCATATCTCTTAAATCCAATGGGACGTAATTCTAATTCATTCCCTTAAGAGAATTTCTTCACAGAGGAATGATTTAAGTCAAATTAGTGTTATTTCCCCAAAACGTTATTAGCCCTCTCTAAATTAATATTACACCTTTTTAGAATGCCCTTCTCTCCTTTGACCTTCTTAAATATCACTCATTATTTCAATGCTCATGAATTTACCAGTGGCAACGTTTTACTTCTAGTATTTGAAGGATTTGGCTAGAACAAGAAAGTCCATAACAAAATACCAATACCTGACTATTTAATGAACACCCAATGTAAGAAAAAAACAGAAGTGGAAGGAAGAGGAGGAAGAAGAAGAGGAAGAGTACAAAGAGGAAGAGGAAGAAGGAGAAGGAGGAAATGAAGAAGAAGAAGAAGAAGAAGAAGAAGAAGAAGAAGAAGAAGAAGAAGAAGAAGAAGAAGAAGAAGAAGAAGAAGAAGAAGAAGGAAATTCTGTCACTGGTGGATTCTACTTCTGTTAGAATTATTTTATCCTCCTCATTGGCTAGCTGGAATTAGTAGTTATTCACCCACAATTTTATCACAACTACATGCAGAATAGTTCTCTCTATTCAGTCATAAGTTCTTTGATAATAAAGACTGCATTGTGTTTTGTATCTTTGTGCAGTTCTTGATTTACTCTGTGCTCTTTCTTCAGCAGGGCATAACATATTCTAACTGCACAAGAAACATTTGTTAAATAAATGAATGTGAAACCACAAAATAAGAGTAATATTTAATGGTCAAGACTAGCACCTCATTACAAATCTAGGACAAAATAAATGTTTTTGAAAATACATGCATGTATCTGTAGGTAGATAATCACATATATAGCACCATATACTAGATGTATTTCTGTCTTTGTATGGTTTAATTGTAAGATTGATTGTGCAATCACATAAGTATCTTTAAAATTAGAAGTATTTACAGTCTTTTATCATTCTTGCCCTTATACAGACATGCACAGCAAGAAAAATGAGAGAGAGAGAGAGAGAGAGAGAGAGAGAGAGAGAGAGAGAGAGAGCATAAATAACTCTTCTGTAACACTGCTTTTGAAAGAAATTCGCAGAGAGAGTTGTGTATGCTGAGTGTATGCTGAGCAGGTGAATATCAAAGAGAGACTTCCCTAGGCTGCCATTAACTACATGAAAGCTTCTGGGACTTATTCCTTTGCTCAGTTTAGTGCTTTGAATAATGAGATCAGAAGACAGAAATTCTGGCAACTCTTAGGTTCATTTGTAGCTACTAGACAAAGAGACACATCTGCAGAGGAATGGTGATTCCATTTGAAAGCAGACTATCCAGATGCCAGAAGTGGCTGACTGTCACCTGGCCATGCTTAGTTAGTCCGGAATACTTTGTCTTTTACCAGCTTTCCTTTCCTTTCATTTTATGCTGTTTACTGTCTTATGACTACCGGGTAGCTTACTCTGTTTGCTGGGAGAAGAAAATAGAAGCACATTTATATATACTAAGTTTATTACAAGGAAAATTAAACATATATACACTATCCAAATATGCATGTTCTTACTACACATAATGTAAATCAGATTTAAAAGTTGAGAATTTCTTCCTCTGATGTCATGCAGCTTAAACATTGTTTTCTGACATTTCCGAGGGCTGACTTAATACACACTTTTACCCCTGCATATGACTATATTTTTCTTGCTTTTAAAAATAAATAAGTGATTTAGAATCTGAATGCAGGTTGACTTGATTTGGATGTGTTCCTTAGCAGCATTTTGTTACTTTCAGGTCAGTTTTTCAACCATAGGGATAATAAACTCATTACTGTAACTTATGCGAACAACTGGAGCTGTCTCCTTTCTGAGTAAGGTTTGAAATGAAGACTGGTGGAAGACAACAGACAAAAGTCCATTGCTGATATTTCAGGATGTCCAGGGTGTACACACAAAAAAGAGAAACTCTTGACAAGGAGCCATAAAATGCATAGTTCTCCTTTCTTCATTAAAATTAGGGTCAAACAACTTTAACAGGTCACTGGCTTTGGATACTCAGCCAAGGTCAACACACTTTTAAAGCTCTTACATGTGAATATCCACTGATGCTGGCTTAAGACCTGTAACTCACCCACAGCCTTGATGAGCTCTGCAGTATCATATTGATAGTGAGTAGCTTTGCTGAGTGTTTCCTCATTACTGAATAACATTCAGAAAAATGTCCCTCTTGTTGACATGACTCTTCCTAATATCCCAATTTACTCTTGCAGTTGTATGGTCACTCTAATCCAGTGATTCTTAACCTTGGGTCACGACCCCTACAGAGATAGCAATTCAGATACCCTAAATATCAGGTATTTAAATTTCAATTTATAATAGTAGCAAATTTACAGTTATGAAGTACAACAAAATAATTTATGGCTGGGGGTCACCACAGTGTGAGGAACTTTATTAAAGGGTCATAGAATTTGGAAGGTTGAGAGCCACTCTTAAAGAACCAATGATTAGAGTCTAGTCACTTCTTCACTAATGGTCCTACCACTATAATTCTCAAGTATAACCTGCAGATTGACCATAGGAACACAATATTGAGAGATCACCTGAAGGAGAAATGCTGAACCTCAACCTCAAAGGTGGATCCTCTTGTTTGATTAGTTCGCCTCTCTGCTTATAAAGTTGTGGTAATTCATGTACCACTCAGTTAACATACCACCAGACCTTTTTTGGCTTCAAAGTCAAAAACTACTTTATCATCTATTGTCAATGGTTCTTACAACTAAAAGTCACATTTTAAGTCTAATGGAAAATCAGGATTTGTAACATAACAGTGGAAAGAACTCTTGGACACCACTTAGCCAGGATTATTTATATTTCAGATATAAAAATATTGAGCCACAATCATAATTATAACTATGGATAGTATTTAAGTTTTAAAAATGGAGTGGCCCCATTGTTTGGGGAAGGTCCCTAAGTTACTGCATCCATTATTGTATTCTACTTAGAAATAATGAGGAAGATACTATGAGCTATTTTGGAAATGAGGAAACTGAACTCAGAAATATTAAGGAATTTATCAAGTTCATCAGAAATAATATGAATTTGTATTTTACTTAGGCAGCCTAACCTCAGAATCTTATGTGTTTAAAGACCATATAGAAATCTATTTCTTCTTTTTAGTCTTTCACTCATTGATCTGTTTTTTGCCTACACTATTTTTCTTCTTTTATCCTATGTATCCTGAAGTAGAGCATTATCAAGGTTACTCTAAGTTTAATGCAGTGAACTTCTCACGTTTTAATCCTCTGGCAGCAACAATTAATCAAGTGATCTAAAGTTATCTCTTCACCATTGATTTGCAATGTAATTGTTTGCATTTTGTGATGGAATTGAAAACACTAACTTACTTTATTAGGAAAAAAATGGAAAGATGCCAAGAAAATTATATTGCTGGGGATTTTTGGTGACTATTTTAAATATCTTTTGTCTCCTACAGAACAACAGAAATCTTTCTAAAATATCCATACAAAATCACCAAACAAACCACTCTTAGTTTAAGGTTTATTGTATTTTTAGATTTGTTACTTGCATTTTGGCAGTATTCTGCATTGAGGAAAAAATATTGCCAATTATATAAGCTCAATTTAAGTAATATGACATTTATCCAAAAGTTAATTATATGAAATATTGAAACAGGAAGTACTTTTTTCACTTCTGGGTATATGTGTTCAGACACTATATTTTAGTTGTGTTCTATTTTGCTTTCATACGTAGCAAATGCCAAGTTCTTACCACATAAATATATTTTGGAGAAATTGCTTAAAGTTTTTCAATATGAGAAAACTGAAAATCATTTCCCAAAGACACAGAAATGATAACTTCAAGCTGGAAACTCAATATTCAGAAATTCAAGTTGTGCATATTTTTTGCTATTATTTGCCTGTTATATCTCTATAACTGGAGAATGGCACAACTATTATCTGTGTAATTTAAGTGCTCTTCTATAGAGAAAACAGCACAATAGCATATCTCTGAGAACATAGAGGAGAAAAATTCATCACTGAAAGAATTTAAACAACATTTAAATATATGCTGTCACTTTAGAATCTTGACAAGAGGTTTTGATGTTTTTCAATGTGTTTCAGAGATTCCCCTTGTTATCTTTATTTTTTTTTTTTCTGAGACAGGGTTTCTCTGTGTAGTTTTGGTGCCTATCCTTGATCTCACTCTGTAGATGATGCTGGCCTCAAACTCACAGAGGCATGCCTGACTCTGCCTCATGAGTGCTAGGATTAAGGACATGGGCCACAACTGCCTGGCCCTTGTTATCTTTTGTATACTATCTATGTCATATTAAACAGTAATGTTTATAAATAGTATAAACAGGCCGGGCGGTGGTGGCGCACACTTTTAATCCCAGCACTCGGGAGGCAGAGGCAGGCGGATCTTTGTGAGTTCGAGGCCATCCTGGGCTACCAAGTGAGTTTCAGGAAAGGCGCAAAGCTACACAGAGAAACCCTGTCTCGAAAAACCAAAAAATAAATAAATAAATACATACATACATACATAAATAAATAAATAAATAAATAGTATAAACATTCTCTCGCTATATTGAAGAAAAATAAGTTTTTTCTAAGTTTAAAACTAAGTTTTATTACTTAATCTGAGTTTTGATCTTTGCAAGACCCTAATTATGAGATTAGAGCTTTCAATTTACAAGTAATATTAATCATTTAACCATGTAGACAATTGCAGAATTTAAGTGAAATGTTGTATACAACATGCTTGGCAATAGATTCAGCTAAATAATATGTATTTAACAGATGCTACAATTTTGCAAAGGTAGAGATGAATAATTAGATATATACTCATGCATACATATGTATGCCAGTGTACATATTTTCACAATTCACTTTGGCAGTGTATTCATTTAAATTATGCATTATTAGTTATAAAATTATTGATGTATTTACTTGCAGAGTCATTTTTACTCGACAAGTGTGTTAAACACATATATCCTTAAATCATATTCTGTAAATTTTGTTCTGGAGAGTTAAATATTAAAAGTAACTTACTTTAACTCGATAGACATATAAGAGGCATAAAGGTGCATGGAATAAAAGAGAAGAGAATTTACTGGGTGAACAATTGGATAATAAAGCCACCAGTAGAGGAAGAATAACAGACAAATAAAAAAGGAACTGAACATAAGTCAAACAAAATGTTTTTAAACTACCTATGCTAATTCATGAGTTAAGTAGTTAGAGGGGACCCAAAATTTGTAAGTATTCCAAATAACAACTTTAATGTAAGGAAATAAGAATAAAATAAATGGAAATAATTATAAAAGTTGTAGACATGACCCCGCCATTACTCTAATAAATAGAATTATTAATCTAACTTTTATATGAAGGGTTTTCCTTTATTATCTATTTTCTTTGCCCAGCTAATACCAACCTTGGAATGTTCACATATGGTGTCAGCTTTCACTGTATTTCAGAAAGATTTTTGCTATGAATTTGAAGCTAAATATTAAATAAACTAGAATAGCATACTGCTGTGGGATGGTTTGTATGTCAAAT
This sequence comes from Peromyscus leucopus, assembly GCF_004664715.2. Classification (NCBI taxonomy): domain Eukaryota; kingdom Metazoa; phylum Chordata; class Mammalia; order Rodentia; family Cricetidae; genus Peromyscus; species Peromyscus leucopus. The sequence goes on along the minus strand of NC_051067.1, from coordinate 102,199,707 downwards.
TGCTCTGATTGGTCAACAAATAGAACACTGAATGGCCAGTGGCTAGGCAGGAAGTAGGTGGGACAAGGAAAGAGGAGAATTCTGGGAAGTGGAAGGCTGAAGCAGAGAGACACTGCCAGCCGCTGCCATGACCAGCAGCATGTGAAGATGCCGGTAAGCCACCAGGCACATGGCAAGGTATAGATTTATGGAAATGGATTAATTTAAGCTATAAGAACAGTTAGCAAGAAGCCTGCCACGGCCATACAGTTTGTAAACAAAATAAGTCTCTGTGTTTACTTAGTTGGGTCTGAACGGCTGTGGGACTGGCGGGTGACAAAGATTTGTCATGACTGTGGGCAAGGCAGGAAAACACTAGCTATAGCATATTTATATCACATTGTCTATGTAAATGTGGGAAGAAAGTGGCATTGCTTAGGTAGCCATATAGTGTTTTTGCTTCTCTATTGATATGTTACTGTGAGATACACAATGTATTAAATTTATAGACTTGAGAGTTCAGTTCATTTGAAATGGTCTGCTTTTTGAACATAAGACACCTTTAATCTCAGCACTACTGGTAATTGTTGTCAGGTCATTCTGATAATCTAGTGTTGTTGGTAGAGGGAAGGTTAGGAGGAGCTGGCTGTGTACACTAAAGGATGTTTCCCCCTCTGCATGGTCTTAACTCACTAAGTACTACTAGTGTCCCCCTCTTTACAAAGTGTGAAAACCAAACATGACAATAGAAATTGCCAAATGACCCTTGAGGGACAGATTGTTTCCTTTTGAAAATCACTCTTCTACATTAATGTTAGAGTTTATTTCCTATCTGTAACCAATGTGTAAATAATAAATATACACACATTTTAAATGTTCATTACTACTACATATAATTGTTACCAACTATTGCTAAGATATTTCAACATCATCAAGGACAGAAATTGCCGTATTTTTATTTGCTCATCTCGAAACTTGAGACACACAGAAAAAGACAGATGAAGCTCATTGACTGTGTATAAAAGTGTTAGCTGACATGTATTAAAATTATGATTGCCCTGCTGTGGCCACACCTGTGACCACTACATTAAACTGTTAAGACGGACATAATAAAATTTCAAAGATTTAGAGAGTTTACATAAGAAAAATTTTGTTTTTTTTGTTTACACAATTCTGGACTCAGGGAGTTCTCTGTGAAGGCATGTAAGTTTGATTTCCCTAATACCTTTCTCCTTAGTCATCAGTTGGCCCCTTATATCTGTTGGTCACAGGGTTCTTTCTCTTTGCAGGCATCTCTGGTGTGATAAATAAATGTCCTTTTCTTTTTCTTTTTTTTTTTTTTAGGTTTTTCGAGACAGGGTTTCTCTGCGTAGCTTTGTGCCTTTCCTGGAGCTCACTTGTAGCCAGCTGCCTCGAACTCACAGAGATCCGCCTGGCTCTGCCTCCCGAGTGCTGGGATTAAAGGCGTGCGCCACCACCGCCCGGCAAATGTCCTTTTCTTATAACAAACTAATAAACTCTTAGTTCAGGCCTTCCTATTTGAATTGTCTATTTAAAGGACCTATATCCAAATATTCTAAAGTAATAGGAAATAAAGCTTCAGTATAAAGAGTTGGCCAAAGAGATACAATTAGGTTCAAAACAAATAATGTAAATAGAATTTTTCATCCTCTAATAATAAACTGATTATAAAAAATGATATGTCCAAATTTACTAAAATTTAGTGATACTAATACTTTTATAATTTTCAATGTTTTTTATTTGTTTATCTCTTTATTTCAAGTAATTGCTTAATGCATAATGATATTTAAAGAGAAACATTTTATCCTCACGGTACATGGAAATAAGATATGTTCATTAAATATAAATATAAGATATCAAAATGGAAAACCAAAATGTGTTCTTTTATCTTGTTGCTGCTGTACAGGCTTTAAACCTGAAGTCTCCTCTATCTTGGTTAAAATGGTAAGTGTTGAAAATGTGGTAAAGACACATTAGCAACCTACTGATTCATTCTCTTTGAAGTATCCTGAGGGAATGAAAGAAAGTTGAGATGAGAAAAACTTTCTTGCTGTAAGATTCAAGGTTAATTATTGCCTTTCCAGGATACTGTCTGAACCATCTTGTGTTCCAATAAAAATCACTCCAATTTACATCCCTATTTCCTATCCCCCACACTACCAAACCTTGTACTCGTTGATTTCAAATTCCATTTCGAAGATCCTACCAATCTTTTAAGATGTGTAAGTGTCAAATATAAAAAGAAGCAGAAAGGAAAGTTAATAGTAAAAGTTGTGGGGTTAACTGTATGTCAAATGGATTGAGTAGAGCCATTGAATAATGTCTTTATAATTGACATGAGAGTGCTGTACAGTTCAGCCCTAATGTGATTGTCTTAAAAAGTTCAAAGACAAGAGACTACTTTCCCCTTTTTGGTACACATATCAAACAGTTTTGTAATAATTCATGGGATGATGGACTAAGATTGTTCTATGATTGATAAACTCAAGGGATGTAATGTATCATTTTTTGAAGTAGGTGTTACGGTGATTGGTTTAATAATGATACGAGATGTCAAAGATTAAAAAATATCAAGGGGAATGTCTATATAATATGCAAATGAATGTTAAGTGCAAGCAATTTTAACTAGATGAAGACAGAAAGCACATGCGCCAGAAGGAGTTGAAGATCATACTGTCTGGAACCCTCTATCTCACACAGACATTTGTAATCCTTTCAAGTTCATTGTCAGAGTTCGTTTGTGGATCTCAAAATCACTTCTCCCTTTCAAACTGCAAGTGTGGATGCCACATCATAAAGCTTTTAGCATATGAAAATAGTGATTGGGAAATTCAGACTTTTTTTCTTTATTAAAAACTATTCTGAATTAATAAAATAAAGATCACTTTCTTAATTTATTTTATCTCTTTTTTCTGGGGTTCATATTGGCAGTAATCATTGATAATGACCGATATTAGAAAGATAGTTATATATATACAAAATGAAGCACTATATCATGCATGGCATATCAATAAACATGAAACCTTGTACTGTGCTCATGAGTTGACATCTATTCATCTGTCCCCAAGTTCCCTATGCCTCATCCTGGACTCTGGCTTTTTATACTAATACATACTTTTCATCTAAACAAGATAATGCTATTATGAAATTATCCTTTCATAGGATGAATATTTTGAAAATTTCTCTTTGAAATATAGATTCTATATTTGTGAGAACAAAAGAAACATTGTCTTGATGAGTCTTACACCTATTTTTATGAACATATTACAATTTTATCCTACTTTGTGGTTGCATGTACCTTTTGTGTATCTCTATATCATAGTTTCTGAATCCCTTTGCCTATTGTCAGGTTTCTAGGCAGAATCCATAAGCTACTATGTGTGATTTTATAATGAACACATGTGCAGGTCAGTCTTTTAGATGCTGACTTCTACTCTTTCATTTGTGTAGGCATACTACAGAGGCTGAGTTGTTTTATTATATCTGTTTACATATTTTTGTGTGTGTGTGTGATACATGTGTGTATGTAGCATACATGTGTGTATAAGGGCATATGTGTGTAGGTATTCTTGCATGTGCATGGCAAAGTTGGATATTCAGAACCACCTTGGTCATTTTTCCACCCTGTGCATTGGGGCAGGGTACCTTAGTGTATCCCAGCACTCTCCAATGTGACTCATCTTACTAGTCAGATTGTTCTGACAACCCCATGTCTCTTCCTTCCAGGCCTGGAATGACAGCCAGATTGTCATGCTTGCATGAAAATTTCTGAGGATCCAACCTTGGAACTTTATGCTTTTTTAACTTACCCAGATCCCAGACTCTATGCTTTTAAGAAGCTATATACAACATAATATTTCACTGAGGTACATAGACCAGCTCTGGTTAATTTCAGTGTGCCACTTGTTTTTGTTTGTAAATTCTTAATAAAATACATAAAATATGAATATGTCTTAGTGAAATGCCATGCTGTAGAGTAAATACATGTTAATTGAAATGATTAAAAGCTTGATTATGTTGACACTGAAGAGGTATATTAGCAGTTAACTATACTTCCCATTCATGAACATGACTCTAGAGTTCAGTTTCTAGTGCCCATGTTGAGCAGTTCACAACTACTTATAACACTAGATCCAAGATATCTGATATTCTCTTCTGGTCTAAATGGACAACTTCACACACATGCACAAAGACAGAAACAAGCACATATACATGAATAGACAAAATATTTTTTCTCCTTTTTTGTGGATTCTTTGTATCTTTCACATTATGTATCTCCATCCCATTCATTTCCCCATCCCTTTGTATCCACCTTCTGCCCTTGCAACCTCCCTGTGCAAAACCAAAATAAAATAAAATTTAAGAGAAATATTTTGACTTAAATTTCTGTCTCTGTCTCTCTGTCAATCTCTCTCTGACAATCTCTCTCTCTCTCTCTCTCTCTCTCTCTCTCTCTCTCTCTCTCTCTCTCTCTCTCTCTCTCTCTCTCTCTCCAGAGCTTCATGTATTCTAGTTTAGACTTCAAACTGTAGCTGAGAATAATTTGACCTTAAACATCTGATTCTTTTGTCTCCACCTCCTGAATGCTGGGATTAAAAGCTTGTGCCTTCACATCCAGTTTAATTGGTGCTGGAAAATCTACCTCAAGGCTTTAGGAATGCTATGTAGGTATTCTATAAAGTGAATTAAATCACAAGATCCATTTTATTTTAAGCCTGAACTTTGGTTTCTTAAACAATAGTGTCCTTGAATTAAACATCCCTACATTCTCAAAAGTCAATATGAATTAGAACTCACATTACATTTCTAAGGAACATTTTCTGACATGGTTGATGATGTACCTAGAAACTATAAAAGACTTGTCTTTCTGCATTGCTTTGAGTCACAGAAGAAGTATTTGAAGTTTCATACTATGAAATAACCAACTTGGTATTCTGTCTAGGAAGACTATATAATAAATTCATTTAAATGAGTATGGAACAAAATTAATTTTTTCTCTATATAACAACTTTTGAATTTTGAATTTTTTTTCATTTCCCAACTAAGACCATGATTTTTTTTCTTTTCTTTTTCATTTAAAAAAGTTTCACTTCTTTATTTATTCTTTGTGTCTTTCACTTTATGCATCTCAATCTCATTCATTTCCCTGTCCTTTCATATCCTTCCTCTGCCTTTGAAATCCCCTCCCCGAAATAAAATAAAATTTAAGAGAAAAAATAAAAAGAAAGAAAAAAATCTTGTCATGGAAGCTGTAGTGTGACCCAGTGAGTTATGCAGTAAATCCCTTTTTCAATATATCTTTACTTGTACATGTTCATTGCAAAGAGTCCTTGGTCTGGTTCGAGGCTTCTGGTTTCTGCTACACTATCCATGCTGGTTCCTCATTGGGGTTCCCCTTGGATATCCTGTTGTTGCCCTGTGTCCTAGAGATCCTGCAGCTTTGGGTCTGCTGGACCATTATTGTAATAATTGTAGAAACAATTCACAGGGCTGAAAGGCTGACTTTGTAACTAAAGAGTATTGCTTTGTAGACATGAAGACCTATTTTGATCTCCAGAGACCATGATAATAAAAATAGAATGGCTGGTATTGTGGCAAAAATTTGAATTCCAACACTATATAGGTAGAGGATGGTAGATTCCTGGGGATCACATGCCCGCCTTCTTTATTTATATGGCTGGCAAGTTCCAAGTTAAAAAGAGAACCTGCCTTTAAAAACAGAAAGTTATATGACACCTAACAACAAATAAGACTGTCTCCTGTTCACAACATGCACATTTACATATTGACACAGCCACATATAGGCATGCATCTATACACACATGAACACCTACACCTACACACACAAACATCCACCTATACACACAGATACACACACACATCCCTCTAGACACATGTACACACACACACACACACACACACACACACACACAATCACACACAGTGGCCATTCCTTTTTCTGCTTTGGAAAATCCATAACGTTTGTTCTTGGAGCACAGATCAGTACCACTTGTGCTACCTCTCTTTCTGAAAACATTTAGTTAGAACCATCATCGGTATATCAAAACACTAAGATTAATAGATACAAGGGAACTGAGCAAGGGAGTATTAATTACTGGTTTTTTTTTTTTATTCTAACATAGAATTACTTGCCAACTGAAGAATTCTTCAATGTAGAAAAACTGGATAATGCACAGCCACTGACTTTATCTTTATAGAGGACTTTGGGCAGTTTGTTCTACTTGGGATCTCCTTCCTTTTCTTTTTTACTTAGTAGTCTTAGAGTGACTATTTTCAAGGTACATAAAGTGGTGAAATTCTACACTGTACCCAATTGGGGAAAATAAAAGCCAAATAGTTATATTGGAATATGGGTAAAATGAATTATGGCCTTTATCTAATTTATATAATTATAACTTATAGTGAGGAAAGAAAATGACATAAAGATATGGGTACATGCTAAATTTCAATAGTTGTAGATAATATGATAATCCCTTTGAAGGATATAGCTGATCCAATTGGAAATCCATTATATTAATCAAATGAAATGAAGAGATATGAGGCTTTAATATGCCTCAGGATAAACAATTGTTTCCCTACACATCCACTAGAACCAGTTCAGAATTTATATAAGAAACTTTTCTACAAAAGTAAAGCATGCATTAAAATGATGAGAAATGTGTAGAGCTCATAAAGGACATATGAAATTTGCTTAGGGATCTTAAAAAAGATTTTAATAAATTGAGAGATGTGCTATGTGACTTCTTAGATTCTGGGAGTAATTAATAGGAATAAAAAGTTGATTCTTCACAAATTGATTTATGAATTTAATATAATTCCAATTAAAAATAGTGTAGTGCTAATGAGATTTAGAAGAAACTTAAATAAATAGTTGACATTTTATGTAGAATAAGAAATAAAATTGAAAACTCAATATTGTTTGAAATAGTTTGTCAGTGGGAAAATGAAGTTTGGCATAAAGGCTATCAAATACACCCTATTTGTACCAGATGTTTCTCATTGTCTACTTATGGTGGTCATTTTCAAAGAACTCTATGAATGTCAAATAATTTATTCTTTGTGCATATCCTAAGCATTGGTTAGTCTTTTGAACAATGAAACTAAAGAAAGTAGGAGAGTAAATAATGTGTCTTATTATAAATAAATATCACATGGTTCACTAAAGATAAGAATCAAGAACAAAGGACATGTCATTTTACTCTATAATCCTCTGTGGTTTATATCATCTTCCCTGTGGGTCCTTCTCTTCATTCTTTCTCAAGTTATAGTAAATCATACTTAAGTTAAAATGAAGAAAAGACCCACAGAGGACATGATAATAGGAAAAGAGTTCCTACAAAGCCAGAAATCTATCTTGAAGAATCCCCTGAAAAGACAATACCTTAGGGAAAAGGTATAATAAAAAGTATTTAATTTGACAGGGGGAATATTGGGGCAAAAATGTATAAGAAATGAGTAGTTGTGGTATAGGGGAGATTAATGAAGAGGTATGAAAAGCCATGTGGAAAACTGTTATAACCATACAAATATAAATTTTATTTTATTAAGGAAAAACAATTATAGAGACGAACCCTTGCATGGCTAGAAAATGTTCCTCCTAGAAGGTATGGATAAATTAAACAGAACCCACAGTATCAGGTGTTGGATACATCAGTATGAGTTGTTGCTCAGGGAAGATCCAAAGACTACCAAACAATATAAATTCTTCATTTCCCACCAGAACTACATGATAAAATCCTATTATTGGTGAAATTATTAGGCCACTCCATGTAGTTAAAAGGGAGGTTTATTTTGTGGGGTAACTTACAAGTGAAGGGGTAGGTAACAGGGTCTGGGAAAGGTGTAGCGCAGTCCGGCGGTGTTCTCTGGAGAACTCTGCTCTGAATATCCCCAGCATCCTGGTCTTCAGCGTCTTCTCTCAGCCCTGCCTTGTAGGCGTGACTGTTACCAAACCCTCAATGGGGGTTGGAACTTCCAGGTAAAAGCAGGAATGGCTATATACTACACCCTATTGCTGGAGATAACACATACCATGAATGTATGACATAGTAAAATAAAAAGAGAATTGAGTGGAATATTCCTCACTGCCAGGTAGGTTTCTTAGCATCAGAAGGTATTAGGCAGGTTGCTGAATGAGAAAATGTTTCAGTTATTTCACTCAGCTATGAGTCCTATCAACTATGACACTAAATTGGCAGGTTAGTATCTTATATGTGCAATTTGTCAATAATGGAATAACTATTATTGGCATAACAATACTCTGAATTTGAGGCTCACTCTATAGGAGGTAATCCTCACCCAGTATGGTAAATATGCTCAAAAGCTCATAATGGAGTAGGACATTGCTGACCTCAGGGGGGACTTAATTTATTACCTAGATAAGTTGGCACTGTTGAGAACTGCCTTCTAAATATATGTTTATAGCCATAGACAATGATCATTCTGGCTTAGTTAGAAATGTCCCTTTCTGGTGAACTTAAGGCTAGACAATGTGCTGAGAATAAGTAATAACTGAGTGACCAGTCCTAAACAAGATTTGTCCACTATCCACTGTAAGGCCAGTGGAATATTGCAAAAGAGATGGTGGAAAGCATGTATTAACCAGAAGACAGGGGCAGGTGCTGGAAAATGTCATCTTCTGGGGAATGCCCAGCCATTGAAATCATGAACTCTCAACAGCTGTGGATGACTGTACTGGGTCTACACAAGAATGCGCACCATGAACGGGCAGACAAGGGTGGAGGAGGGGCCAGAGGAGCACCCCGTCACTACTGAAGTATTTCCTACTGATGTGTTTAGAGAAAGGAGTGTCATCACCTCCAGCTGTGTATTCATCAGTGACCCTACTAGGCTCCCATACATAGCCCCATCCTAATGATAGCACAAATAGACCTAGTTAAACAAAAAGGAGTCATAAAGCCAAAGCAAGACCAAAAGTCATGAAATTTGAGAAAGGTATAGGTATGGAGGAGTTTGAGTTGAATGAACTGAGAGGGAGATGAGAAGAGTGGGTAGAGAGTAACCAGACTGCACTAAATACATGTAGATAATTGCAATAAACTCACTTAGTTAAAGACAGAAAGAAAACCATATGTATGTACCAGTGTGCACTTGGTACTGTTGAAAGTGAAATTCAAATATCTAAGTTGGCATGGATCCAGCAACATTCATTAGAGTCCTCAGTAATACATCTTCTATGTATCCTATGATTTTGTGTATTAATCATCGCTGGCCATCACAATAATTGACAAAATTATTTTGTATTCTTTTGTTTGCTTCAAATACATTGTATAGGAATTTAAATTCCATCAAAGGGGGTAAAAGCTATAGTCTTCTGACTTTTTTATATGAAATTTCTTTACTAACATATTAAGTTGAGGTTGTTTATTTCATGTATGATTTGAATGCAGAGACATACATTTGTTGCAGAGGCAGCCTTTTTCACTTTTCATGCCTGATAAAACCAAAATAAAACTCATACCTCCTTAGTATGAAAACGAGTATGCAAAGTACTTATTGCATATTTATAAAAATAGTAGCTTTCATTTGGTGAGATTTTGTTGTGTCAGTATTGCTAAAAACATCCCATGTGTCAGCTTTTCCTCACATTCTCGCAAATCCCCATGATCAATGAGTATCATTAGCTCTATCCTACATATTAATGAACTGATAAGTAGATAGATTATATGCCCAATTTATATTAGATCTATACTTGATTCATAATAAGATTCTGGAAACAATGTTTTCCCCTAATTTTAAAACCCCATGCTTTTAAATAACACAATGTTTGGAAAAGTAGAGTAAAAGTTCTAGATAATCAATAATGTTAATGCCAACTGTTGTATGTAGGTGTGAGGGGATAATTTGGGAAATGTACTGGTAATATAATTGAATATTAATAGACAATAGATCAGACTACCTGGTGTTGTCTTGTGAGGTGCAGAAAATATTGTTTGGAAGTCAGCTTTTCAGTACAGGTGATCTATATATCTGGCATGTCCTTGATATCATGGAGCTAACATTACTGCTCTTAATTTTGAAGAATCTTAGGTCTTCAGATAAGAATAAAAAAGAAAATGAAAGTCATAGTAAGGGAACTAGTTCTTACCAGTGTTGATATTATCATTTAAGTGTAAAATATCTCACCACAACTACTTGTTTACGCACTTGATTTCCATCTGGTTGCTGTTTCAGGAGTTTGTAGAGCCCTTACCACAATGGCCCTTTCTTATAGATTTAGGGCCATAGGGATGAGTCTTGTGGACAAAAGCCTGACTCTTAAACGGGAGCAGTTTGCCTTCTGACAGCCAATTGGACATCTCCTGTCATTGGTGCCCTAGTCCTCAACCTTGCAAGATACAACTTCTTTATATAAAAGATTGTGTCCCCTCAAACCATAGGCCAGAGTAAATCTTTTTGTTTCCCTTAGCTTCTTTTTCCTAGTATTGTATCATAGTGCTAAATAAAGCTGTGTACAAGAAAGTAAATACTTGTGTATGGACTCATGCATAAAGAAAGTACCAAAAGCACAGACAAAGGACATTGTCTTCAAGTACCTTAAACCCTCCTAGGAATGCAGTGTGAAGAATAACTCACTGTATGCATAATGATTTCTTGAATAAATAGCTTATTATTTTAGAAATATTCAATACTATGGTGAATAAATACAGGGAGATAAATAATAAAGATCTTCAATTGAAGAAATGGAAAGAAAGAAAGTAAAGGTGAGAAGAAAGGTTGGAGTGTAAAGAATAGACTAGACCAACTGATAGTTGTTGCAGACTATTAAGAACAAAAATATCTAACATCTTATCCTATCATGTTATTTTCTTGGGATGTATGTTTTTGAAAGTTCTGCCCATGTGATTTGAATACTCTTTGATATTTTATAGAAGAAATTAGAGAAGTGGCACCTATGGTTGAATTCCAAAAGCGATAAAGTAGAAGCCAGATGACACAAAACCAAAAATAAGAATTCAGTTGAGTTAGGAAATAAGAGTCTGCCATAATAAGACTACAGGAAGACTGCATAAGAACTTACAGGACTCTCAGGCATAATAGGTGGGATCAAAGAAGATATTTTTGTGATATATTAAAGAGGATATTTGGTCAAATGGCATCTCTGTTACACTTGTATGGGAGGGGTGGGAAGGACTAACTAAACTATATAGAGAGAAGCAACAATCATTTCCTATGGCATTTACTTGGCTGAGTCAAATTTAAAGCTTAAGTTACCTGATGACAAAGCTGATTTTCTTTCCACTTTTTCAATTTTCTATTATTTTCCTCCTAATCTGACTTAGTCATTATCTATAGGATAGGTAAAGACACAAGGGATGATCTCACATTCATTGGCTAAATTATTCTTGGTCTGTAAAAGAAAACAATATACTGAGAACCAGAACTGGAAGCAGGAAGGATAAATAAGCATCTGGAACAATATATGTTCAACATTTTGCATCTGTGTGTAATATTTAGTGAGTAATTTATATTAAATCTAATAAAAAGTGTGTCAGGAAGTTTATGACCAAATGTACCACAAATCATGAGTAAGTGCTGCAGTGAGCATGAATGAATTATATCTGCTGTCAGTGTGTACAGGAGAAAGTCATAAGATACTTTTAGACGCATGAAAGTTTCAAACTATGACTCTAAAAAGTTCTTGCTAAAGTACATGCACTCTCCCTGAGGCTGCATCTGTTTGCCTGACAAAACTGTGGTTCCAAAATGAGTCCCAATGTGCTAGCATTAAATTTACACTCACATAGTTAGTTCTTCAACTCAAGCAGACTCACTGACAACACCTTAGACTGCCTCTCCATGAACAAATTTCACTCTACAGACTGCTCACCTTACCCCCTTTCTTTGGAAGATAATTGAAGTAGCAGGCTAGGACTGTTAAAACAGAGAAGTGATGCAAGGAAAAATACTCAGTCAAATAGAAATTTTTCTTCATAATGTTCTGCTGCCTATGAACTCTGAACACATCTTCTTTAACATCAGTTGTTGAACACTTTATATGAGTACCCTTTCATTCCAAAATAATTATAGAAGGAATGAAGTTGTCTTGATTAATCTTGTGTAATAGTTCTGCATAGTACTGAGGGATAGGAGCTTTGGATTTAGGCAAAACACACCTTAATTTTCAGATCAAGCTATATGAAATTTGGTATATTAATTAAAACTACTGGAACAAAGTTTGATCACCTATAATAAGTGGGAATATTTACATCAATAAATAGGGTATTTACGAATTCCTAACAAATTTTTTCATAAAGCACTTACCACAGACCCAGCATATAAAATTCTAAATGAAGGTATGTTTGCACAAGCTTGTCATCCCAATGTTCTTGAGACATAGGCAAAGGAAAATGAAAAGAAAAGAAATCCGAGGCCAATGTGGACTACATAATGAGTACAAGATCATCTTGTGAAACTGTGTCTCAAAAAAGAAAAAGGAACAGTTACTCTAAAAATATTAATCACTATTATAAAAATATCTATCACAGCAAAAATTAGTAAATCTCATTTACAGTATTCAGAAATGACAATGTTGCTGAAGTGACCATAAAAGAAATTTATTTGTATAATATATTTATGGACATTCATGGAGAGAAAGAACACTTAGCCTGTTATTGCATGATATTCAATGGCAGTTCAGGTTAAGAATGTTATTAACATAATTACTACCAGGTGCCTGAGAGCCTTTAACACATGTTGTCTATGAATATATTTTAATCTCAGTCTATGAAAACCTTAGATGTCTTATTAATATATTATATAAAGAAGAACTTTAATATAGATACACATGCAATGTCTCTTTCAAAATTATACAGCTAGATGGTGAACAATTATAATGTAAACTTTAATTTTAAGGATTAACACAATATTTGAATTTATTTTTACTATTAGAATATGATTCATACATTTAAATATGTGAGGTAAACTACATAAGAAATGCAGAACAGAAAAGTTGTGGTAAGTAGAGTCAAGAAACAAGTGAGACTGAAATAACTAGGAAAATGATAAATTGAACAAAAAATAAAACTAATAAAAATATATCATGCTATCTAAAACTGCCTAATATTATAAAATTAATCAATAATTCATCAAGATAAAATAATAATCTTTCAAGTCTAATGCTAATGGCAGCACTTTATAAAAATATATATGGAAACAAAAGTCTTTAAAAGACTTAGGAATGCATAAAATTTTAGCAAACATAGAGCAAATCTACTATATTTAAAATATTTTATGTTACTAAGAATAGTTACTTTTGCTGTAATGAAAAAGAAAAGACATTTGATATCCAGAAATGTATCTTTACATATGTAAAAATTTAGTAGATAGAGGAAATCAAAACTCACATGGCAGATAGCCAAAAATGGGATGGATAAATTGTGATCATTCATCGCTTAAAAAATAAGAGAATAAATGAAACTTCTTATATTTAAATATAAATTTTTAAATCATAAATTAAGTAATAAAATTTCAATGAGCCTGAACTTGGACAACAGTTCCTTGAAAACAAAATTACATGGTGATTCAGATATATTATAATCTCAAAAATAAACGAAAATAATGTAAAAGTACATAAGGAAAACTGATAGATTGGGCTCCTTTGAATTAAGGATTTATATTCAAAAAAGGAAAACATCAACAAACATAACAGAAAAGTGACAAGTTGAGACATGATACTTGAAAAATTTAAAACTCCAAATGATTAATAACTTGAAGTTTTCAAGAGTATATGACACATCACAAAAATGGCAGGAAATCAAGAAAAATAGGTACATTACATGAATAGACAAGTCACATAAGGGAATAGAAGTGTGTGACAGGGAAATGAAAAATAAGTACAAGGAAATAAATTTAAAACCTCAGAACAAAAGAAGACTGTGTTATGTTGCCATTTTGCTAGGGCAGAAAGCTGTCTACTACTTTAGAAGGGAAAGAGATTGGAAGCCTTGGTGCTGCTGGGATAGCAAGACTAGCTATTTGAAAAAGTACTAGGCACCAGTCCATTTTCACTTGGTCAACAAAATGATACCCTGGGGCTAACGACGACTTGGTGGTTTAGAGGACTTGTTACTCTTGGAGAGGACCTGGGTTCAACTTCTAGCATTTTGTGGTGGCTAACAACCTAACCGTCTGTAACTCCATTTGAGGGGATCTTTTGCTCTCTTCTGACCTTTGTGTGCATCAGGTACACATATAATGCATATATATTCATGTAGGCAGAATCATTCATACACAGAAAATAAAACAAATAAAAAATTGTAAAGGAAAATGATATCCTCTGATATAACATTCTACAAAATATCGTCACAAGTGCCCACAAGGATTTAGGCATCAGGGTTGATCAAAGAAATATTTTATACAAATTATATGAGGTACATTTTCAATTTAGATATTTACTGATAAGATGAAACAGTTTTCATAATCTTTCTCTACTTTTTGATGTATTTGTGGTGCCCTTTCTGAATTGCATGTTTTTGACAAAGAACAATCAGATATATGAATTGTATCATTAGAACCTATGAACAAATTATAGAGTATAGATTCCCTTAAATACTACACAGAAGTATTTTGAAGTATCACACAGAATCTGTACAAATGAGATTGAGGGACTATTTTGGTGCTGCTGTTTAGTAAAGCCAGGAAATTACAACATCACAAAATATCCTTTTTTGTGTAATTGTAACAACAAAAACAACAAATGTTGTATTAATTTTATTTACATATAGTCTCATATAGAATTAAATCTAATGTTAAATGAAGAGACAGATAACAAATTACTCTAAGGTCCTTAGGAAAAAACACTGCATCTAGTATTTGTATGTAAAAGGTTTTATACACACAGTTAATATCAATATAGTAGGCTAATTTTCCAAGTTTTAGGTGTGTGTATGTGCATTTTAAATCAATTACAGAAAATACATATGAATTCATTTTAAACATAAATGAATGAGGGAATCTAGAATAAGCTTCAACCCATGTCAACAGGCACATCTAATGTTTTCTAATTACCTACTTCTAATAAAAAAACAAGACTCATGAATTATATTCTAAAACAGATAAAGAAGATTCAAGGGAAAGCTGTCATATTTTCAACTACTTGACAAGTGGTTCTTAGTTTATGTATACTATTGGCAGTTCACATGTGGTTATTTTAGAGTTTAACAATAGCCCTATGGCGGTTGGGACTGTAACTCGGCATATTGCTCAGCATATTCCAGACCTGTGCTCAAAGCCCTGCACTGTAGCAGCAGCAGCAGCAGCAGCAGCAGCAGCAGCAGCAGCAGCAGCAGCAACAGAAGCAGAAGCAGCAGCAGAAGCAGCAGAAGCAGCAGCAGCAACAAACAAGAGAAGCAGGCCAAAATAAGGTCAGGATTTCTCTACATTTTTATGCTTTTACGTGAATATAAAAATGTTGCAAATAGCATCAGTGCTTCCCATCACTCAGGAGGTCCAGGTTTGAGGATGTCTCTAAGCTTGAGTATTAGGCCAGTCTGGCCTACAGTGCAAGACCCTGTGTCAATCAGTCAATGAGTAATAATTTCAAATAAATAATTTTCAATTTTACATGCTAGTCACCATTGATTTATTTCAAGGAAGAATAGACTCTGAGGAAAAAGATAAATAAGAATATACATGTTCACAATGCCATGATCAACTATAGACTAAGGAATATAGTTAATCTAGTCTTATACAGATTATACCAATAAACTCAAAGAAAAATAATTATTCAACCTTAGTTCTGGGGTTAGAAATATAAATATATATTACATATGAAGAAGGGTAGAAATCTGTCATACTAGAGTAATGTGATTAAAAGTTGAATAATTGTTGCTTGTTTCTATTGGGGCTAGTGAAACATCTAAAGTTTATTGAGTACTTTGAACTAGGAACTATTTTAGATACTTTATATGTAGTATCAAATTTGCCCCTCAGCTTAGATGCTATAGTCAAATCTGTTTTACTAGGAAGGAAGTTGATTTACAGAGGTCATAGCTAACATGTCGAACATTTCAGCAGATAAAAGAAATCCAATCCCAGAGATGAATGTTCTTAGCCTTCATGATCTATCAGTGTAATCTGAGTCCTCACTGCTGTTCTTATTTCCTAATAAAGAAAATATTTACTAAGAAGAAAACCTGCATGTGTTATAAATTTTCATGTTTACATCTTCATCTTATATTAAACTATTCATTAAAATCTGAAGTGTTAGATTCATGTTTTGCTATCCTACTATAAATTAAACGTGGGCTCAATTCCTACTACCACACACACAAAAAGGGAGTTTTGATTATTTTGCAAAAAAAATTAACACTTTGAAATGAAACCATTATCATTACAGTAAGATCTCTTTTCAAATTGACACATACACTAAACTAGAAATTGGATGTGCTAGAATGATTTACATTTTTTTAGAACAATAAAAATTATCAGGACCAATGGCAACTATCTAAAAGCTACACATACAGTAAAACAAATCCAAAATGCTTTCAAAGAAGGACATTCCTCTATTGAACTAGAGTTACAACTAACCTAAACCTTGGCCAATTTATGTCATACACTTGAGTCTTCAACTTCATTTCATTACAAATACACAACGTCTCTAATGGAGACATTGTCCTGGTTGTTGTTGATAGTGATTTTATTGCTATCTAGGCATCTGGATTTGGGCAGATTATTATTCTAGGTTCCTTTTTTTTGTGTTTTTTTTTTTTTTTTTTTTTTTGAGACAGGGTTTCTTTGTGTAGTTTTGGTGCCTGTCCTGGATCTCATCTGTAGACCAGGCTGGCCTCGAAGTCACAGAGATCCATCTGGCTCTGCCTCTTGAGTGTTGACTCCCAAGTGCTGGGATTAAAGGCTTGCGCCACCAACACCTGGCTATTCTAGGTTCTTATATCTGGTCTTATCCTTGTTCCTAGAAGAGTGTGGATTTGAAGTGGCTGAGGGAGAGGTCATGATCTAGAGTCAGTCTACTTACTTCCATGGCCATACTGTTTTTTCCCCATCATTAAACAAGAAAGACTTATTCTTTGATCTTTGTGTTTATATATATGTGTTTCTCTGCTTGGGTTTGTGAACATGCTTGTGCCATTGCTATAGAGTCTATAGGCCTCTGAACTGGAGTTACAGCTAAATGGTGTGAACCTAAGCTGTGTCAGGTTAATTGGATTCATTCTGGGATTTATAATTAAACCTGATAACCATTTCCATTTATGGCCTTAATACACTAAGGAAAAAATATTGAGTCTTAGAGTAATTTAAGTCCCTTCAAGGTTTCATTGCAGTTAGAACAGATCCTCTTTTTTTGATTAGTGGATGATGCTCATAATTAATAATTCACTATTGTGGAGAGGTATGTTTATCTAGTAGAAAACTAATTATTATTAATATTTCCAAATCTATGCCCATGCTATCATGTAACAGTATATAAGAAAATGTGTTTCCTATTGAACACTTGAATGTGCTTATGCTGCTTCCTTGTGTCCAGTTATACTTGCATTTTTAAATGGAAAGATAAACAGGGGCCTGTAGAGATGGCTCAGTGATTAACATCACTTAGTGCCCTTACAGAGGACCTGGGTTTGGTTTTCACCATGAAGTCAGTTTACCTTCTTCCGGCAATCACATTACACACACACACACACACACACACACACACACACTCACACACACAAAAATAAATAAATAAATAAATAAATAAATAAATAAATAGTCTTTAAAATGATTTAATCAAGGTTTATCAAGACACCAGCAATCTATTCCTTAGACCTCAATACTTAATGGTGTGCTACTCTGTCTTCCCAGAAGGGCCAGCTGACTTAAGCTGATATGCTTCCAGCCCACTGAATATCACATAGTCTGCATTATACTGCTGGGACTTTTTGCTCCTACCTTGTTTGTGACATTTTGTTGTCACTTTTATATCAGAGCATGGAGAGTCATATCTGAAGAGATAAATTTGAACCACAGTGGCCTGCAATCTGTCCCATGTCACTGCACACATCCCATCATCTTCCACCGGGATCAGGCATTGACTTTTAGAAGATTCCCCCACCCATGCTGATGCATTTGTAAATTTACCTTTAGCCAAATCCCTCAGAGCCAGGGATCCATGACCAGATAATGGGATCATTCGGGCTGGCTGATTTATTCAGCACCTCTTGAAGGGTGTCATCTGAAAGCTCTTCCCTTCTTTCTGCCAAGAACCACTCAGCTAGAAATGACTCCAGCACTTTGCAGGAGCAGCCTTAAGAAACTATCATTAAAGACAAGGGAAGAAGACTTCATTCACTAGTCCTGATTCAACTTTCCTTACAAAAGCACAAAATTGTACCCAAAAAAATCCTTTTTATTATTATGGACCAATTCCTCTCCTTTGAATTTACTGAACTTATAATAAAAGTAGTTTTATTTCATGAAATTAATGTGATATTTTATGAAAGATTAGGGTGCAAAGGTAAGAAAACCTATTCATATCCAAATTTTATAACATTTAAAAATTTCAGTTCTATTCATTTCATTTATCCAGTTCTAAAATTGTTTTCTTTATAAGTAAGAATTGTAATATTTGTCTTGTAAAGCCACTTGCAAAATGAAATGCAGGCATGTTTCCAAATGCCTCCCCTCTCACTTAGGACACATTGCCCTGATGGTAGTTGGCTTTCTTTTGGGAAAAATTCTACATCTGAGGCAGTTTACTTTCAAATCTCCTCGGTACTATGAAACAGAGAAATGATGTGTTCTGGGAATCCAGAAATAAACACAGTCCACCACCTACTCCCATTATCAGCCCCATCACACTCATAAACCTTATGGCAAAACGGTTATAATGATCCGCACAGATTAGATATAGTCATCACAAATGAGAGCAGGAAGAGTAACAAAATTGACTTGAATTTAGTTGCCTAAGAAAGCAGGACATCATCTTTGATTATTCCAAGTCTCCTGCCTTTCTTTTTATGATATTCGAAAAAAATATCACTAGTGTTTTTTCATCTGTATCCAATCTCTTCCATGACTACTGCCTCTTTTTTATATCTTGGAGTCTGTCACATTTAGCTGGAACCACATGGAGCCGAGTCTTACCCATTTCAAATACATGAAGGCAGAGCTCTCCTTCCACTGCAGCTCTCTGATTGGGACTATCTGATTCCAACTCTGAAACTATTCTATTCCCCTAAGAAATGAAGCCTATGCCTCAAAAACGGGGATTTTAAAACTCTTAAGAAAGTTGCTCCTCCCTGTATCACCAGACATATTTTGTCAAACAGCTTTTCAGTGTTTCCACTACATACCTCACAAACTTTTTCAGTTCTTGTGGCATGCTTTTGCATTAAAATGTATCTGCACACTTCCCTTAGTGTATCCATCTCTATTCCCCAGTATTGCTTTGTGCATTCATCTTGTTGCTCATTCACATTCATCTCGGTTAATGGATCCATAGAACACTACAAACATGATAGACAAAAAGATTGATAGAATCTACAACTGTTATAGATTTGTTAAATTACTGTGAAGATAGTACTGAAAGACCATATTTCACACCCATTGTCTCCTGTTTTTAAAACCTTATCTTATCATGTTACATTACTCAAAGGAATGGGCTGATATTGATACATGATTACCAGCAGAAGCCAGCACCTTATTAAGATTTCCTACTTTCCCATATCATTTATCATTCAAAGGCCAGTGGAGAAGACAGCAGCACAGGAGGCACATTATGGAACCCCTCTTTGCTTCAAGACTTCCTCACACTTCCCTGGTTTTGAGGGAGGGACAGTTGTTAGGGCTGCTGCCTGTCATTCTACAGAATGACTTTCAGTTGACAACTTCATGTAACGCTTCCTTCGTCACTTGGGTTTGGGGACGGAGGACCATAGAGAGAAGAAAACATAATTTACATAGCTGCATATAAAAGACATAGAATCCTCATCAATGAGTACTATGGACAGCCTATGCTAACACTGGGAACATGGCTTTAGAACTTTTTTAATATTTCATATAATAATTACTTACATTTTCTCCCTCGTACAGTGTTGCCTCATCTTATGTAAATATGGCCTTGTCAATTTTATGTAATGCCAATTTATTTATTTTTCGTTTTGTGTTCAGGATGGTTTGCCTGAATAAATATCTGCATAGCAAGTGTGTGCCTGGAACATGCAGAGACTATAAGAGGACACTGATCTCCTTCAATTTGAGTTATAGATGGTTGTGAGCTGCCATGTGGGTGCTGGGAACTGAATGTAAGTTCTCTGGAAGAGCAGCAAGTCCTCTTAACCACTGAGCCATTTCTCCAGCTTCCATTTTTATTTATTTTCTTTCTCCTTGTTTTTCCAATTTCATCACTGGGATTTCTGACAGTTGACTTCTGTATCTCTGGTTAATACATTCTAAACAAATGTAGATATTTTATTTCTTTGCAGTCAGTCTTCACACATTATTTTTATTTTCATTGTCCTATTTAATTACTTAGGACTTCAAGGAAAATTTTTCCTGTGGTGGTAAGGGATGATATCAACTTCTTCCATTTGCTCTCAATCTGGCTGAGAAAGCTCTTCTGAATTCTGGGTTAACTGAGAATTGTTAATAAAGCATGTTTACTGGGATTTTGTAATGTTTTTTCTATTGATATAGTTCATCTGCAGCTTGTTGATCTATAAACATAAACCAGCAGAACCAACATTATTTCTGTGTCTTATTTAGAATTGTTTAACAAGAAGTAAGCAGACTTAAAAGCAACTAAAGATAAGAATAAATTTTTTAATAACATCATGGAAAAATCCCATAGCAGATTTGAGTAGGTCCACATAGAAGACCTGAAGCGAGATACAGGAACTTCTGGCTTCACTGTACTCTTTGCTGCCTGCATCTCAGCAACCTGCCATTATTACTTTTCATTGGCCTAATTTGCTGTGGCCATCTAACTTTCATGTATAGTAAGAAGCCTCCAGAAGCCAACACCAAAATAATTCTGACAGCTATGGGAGTTGCCACTAAGAACAAATATCATAATAGATGTTATTAAATTGATCATTTATTCTTTGGAAAGAGAGTTTGAACCAGCAACATCAGGCAGTAGGTGGGAAAGACCCTGAGAAGGCTAATGTCATCAGCGCATAAAAAAAAAAAAAAAAAAAAAAAAAAAAAAAAAACATGGATAGCTTTCTAATGGAAAGATGAGTGTTGTGTTTGTTGTTATAAATTACAATTTTTATGTTTTACTTCTTGAGAGGTATAGCAGAATTTTCTTAGAGAATCATAACTATCTATTTTTAACATGGGATTAAAAAAAAAAAAAGGTTACTGGTGTTTGCAGAACATCTAACTGAAGATCATGTACTCACTGACCTGCCAAGGCTGAGATCCTCCAGATGGCAACCAATTACAGAGGGCTTGTTTGCACTTTTGCTTTAGCACATAGCACTATTCATGTTTAGCTGCTAATTCTTCTCTAATAATCCTTGGTTGTGAACTCTTAAACATTAAAAGTTTGAATCCCACATGTATATGTGGAGCTGAGAATGTTATGCAATCCTGGACAACACAGATATAGCCATTATATCTGCATAATATGGTAGAATCTGGGTGAGCATGAGAATGCTTCTGAAAATGTGTTAGACTCTGTGTGATCTCAAATATGGGTTAATAATTCAGTCATGCCAATTGTCAATCAAATCATTAGCCAGCCACGTCAGTCAGTATACCAGGCAGCTGGGAAAATTATCCCCAAACCTAGGAAGGCAACTAACCATGCATGCAGGTAATTAACCAGTCAGACAACTAGTTAACAACCATGTCAGCAGATGGTCAAACCTTTTTCCTGAGAGATATAGACCAAATGAATAATTCTTAGCCATCAGGTCAGTGACCAGGCACTGAGGCTATTTGCCAATCAATCACCCATTTTGACAGCCACTAAAAGACAATAATTGCCTGGTAAGGATAGGATTTTTTTCTTTTTAATAATTTTGAGGTTTTATGCCATATTACTGTTAATCTTGACAGTTCTTATTAACAAACAAGATCATTCTATTTAGATTTTAAACTCCAGGAGACATTTAAAGAAGCAATTATGAGTTATGATAAATATAACATACATTATCCTGTACAGTGTTCACAAAATGACAGCATTGCAGAAGCTATTTCAAAATGCTAAGAACTACATTTTAGAAAAATTCATTTACTGAGAAAGAGTTTGCTATTTACAGCATTATCAGTCTAATATAATTCTCTCATGTATTCTATGCAGATATCTATAGATACCTCAAATATTAAAAACTTAAACTTCAGTTTTTTATAATTACAAACTTTAGTATTTTGGGAGTAATGATATGAATCTTTCTTAGTTATTCCAAATGAATGAGCTTACATTTTTGAAAAAATTTGACTCAGTGCTTATTTTTAATTTCATTCTTTCTTCATTCATTCATGCATTCTATAGTATATCCCATTTAAAAGTATTAGCTTATGGAGGGGTACTTCTCTGAAAGTGTAAATGAACTTTGATTTCGGTGAGGGAAGCATTAAGCATTCTACAGGTTCTAATTCTGACAAATGCACATATTTTCATAAGACCATGCAGGGTCATTGCTGAAAGTACTGAGCTGAAATTGTGGAAGTAGGATAGGTTAACCAGTTAAGTGGACATGGAGCGTGACCACAATACAGAAGCAGTTCTTTCTCTGGGAAATATGTGGAGTCTTTTTAGAACCCCCAGTTATTCTGTGTGTCAATATTGGCATGGCAAGTAGCATCAGCAGGCAAGGCTCTGTTCTGTGAGCTTTATTACAGGCACTCTCTAAAGGTAGTGTGTGTGAGAGAGAAAACAGATTCTATATTTATCCTCAAAATGACAGAGTCTACATCATACTTCCATGTTATCACACAGTTATTTCAAATACTTTGGTTTACATATTATTAACCCTCACTCATGTTCATATATTGAAATTGACATTTAAATTTTGATTTCAAAGAAAGTAGTTGCAAATACTGTAAGTCCTTTCATAATTCATATATTTTTATATAAAAAAGATACTTATATTTCTAGATATGGTGGCATGTCTCTATAATGCCAGTTTGTGAGAGACCAAAGTAGGAAGAGAATGACTATCAGGCCAACCTAGACTACATACCAAGACATGGCTTCAAAAGAAGCTTTTAAATAATTCCGATATAATCTATGCAATAAAGTAGAAATCCAGGTGTAAACTGACAAGCCCTATTAGTTATTTCATAAGTATATTAGAGTGTTTTAAGAGAAACTTTAAAACAATTTTTCCTATTTATGTTTTTTTCCTTTTATTATTTCTAAAAGTCCATAGTGACAAACTGGTTTATTTTAAATACTTCATTTTTTCTATATAATAAAACTTTACAACAAAATTAAAACATAATAAATAAATTTTGCAAAAAATAATGTTTATTATTCTAACTAAACCCCTCAAGATTTAAAACAGTTTGGGCCACAAGTGACAGCACACAATTTTAATCCCAGTACTTGGGAGGCAGAGGCCTGTGAATCTGAGTTCCAGGCCAGTCTGTTCTTCAGAGAGAGTGGCAGGACAGCCAGGGGGACATAAAAACAACAAGACAAAATAAAATCAAAGAACACTTTGATTTGGTATTGTTGTATTTTTTTATGTCATTAGTAAGTGCTTAAGACACATTTTGAATGTGTATTCATAATATGAAAGAATCTTCCAATTAGATCACACATCCGCAACCTAGCTCTTTTTTTATTTTATAATTTAATTTTACATATCAGCCACAAATTGCCCTGTCCTCCCTCCTCCCACCTCCCTCCAACCACCCCACCCCCATTACCATCTCTTCCAGGGCAAGGACTCCCCTGGGGATTCAGCTCAGCCTGGTAGATTCAGTGGAGGCAGGTCCAATTCCCTCCTCCCTTCACCCAGACTGAGCAAAGTGTCCCTGCATAGGCCCCAGGCTCCAAACAGCCAGCTCATGCACTAAGGACAGGTCCCAGTCCCACTGCATTGGGGGCCTCCCAAACAGTTCAAGATAATTGACTAGATATAAAACAAAGGATGACTAGACTGCTACTCACAACTCCAGGGAGGCTACCTAGTAAAGAGGACCCTAAGAAAGACACAGAGATCACCCAACGACAGAGAAATGGATGAGATCTACATGAGCAAACTGGACGTGATGGGGGGGTATGAAGGACAAGGGTGGAGGGCAAGAGAGCTTAGAAGAGCAGGAGATCCCAGTTGGATCAAAAACAGAGGCCCCGACTTCCCTTCTGGACCAGAGGTGAGTATTCGGGCCCATCTCGGACCCCATCCCTGGGGAGCAGCCACTTCTGGGAACACCTGCCCAAATTGGCCCCAGGTTTTGGCCGCCCAGCAGGTCCCCTTCTAGCCCCACCAAGAAGGATCCCCTTCTCCAAGCCCCCTGCAGCCCCTGCAATCTCCATGCCCTGCCCCCACGCCCATCTGCCGGAGACCCCAGCCACTTCCTGAGACTTAGAGACCGGCCCCAGCTCCCATCCTGCCCCCGACGTCCCTTCTGGACCAGAGAGGGCTCCTATCCTGCCCTGGACTTCCCTTCAGGATAAGAGCGCCCATCCTACCACTGACATCCTGTCTGGACAAAAGCTCCCATCCTTCCCCAGTTTCCCATCCAGATAAGAGCTTCCATCCTGCCCCAGAGTTCCCATTTGGACAAGGGAGCTCCCATCTGGACAAGAGAGAGAGAATTCCTGAATCTGTCAGCTCTGTCTGAAACAAGTGCACTGATAAGGCCAAGAACAAACCATAAGAAGATGGGCAGATGTCAAGGCAGAAGTACATACAACAAAATGAAGAGCAATACAGCATCACCAGAACCTAGCCTGCCTCCAACATCTAGATCTGAACATCAAAAATTGGAAGAAGCAGAAGAAAACAGCCTTATGAATAACATCATGAAGAAGTTAGAGGCTTGTGTAGAGGAAAAGACAAAAAAAAATTGGAAGAATGCTGTAAACAACTAGAGGAAAGGGCAAACAAATTAGAAGAAAACAATAAAATCCTGGAAGAAAACAATAAAGTACTGAAAGAAAATCATGAAAAAACAATGAAACAAATAAAGGAAACAGTCCAAGACCTGA